>NC_064846.1:47277698-47579865 GCF_024166365.1 Elephas maximus indicus
TAAAATCTTAAAAAATGAAATGAAACACATAAACATCGACATCCTAGGCATTAGTGAGCTGAAATGACTGGTATTGGTCATTTTAAATCAGACAATCATATGGCCTACTATGCTGGGATCGACAACTTGAAGAGTAACAGCGTTGCATTCATCTTCAAAAAGAACATTTCAAGATCTACCCTGAAGTGCAACACTGTCGGTGACAGGATTACATCCATATGCCTACAAGGAAGACCAGTTAATATGACTACTATTCAAATTTATGCACCAACCACTAAGGCCAAAGATGAAGAAATTAAAGATTTCTACCAACTTCTGCAGCCTGAAATTGACTGAACATGCAATCAGGATGCACTGATAATTACTGGTGATTGGGATGGGAAAGTTGGAAACAAAGAAGAAGAGTCAGTAGTTGGAAATGTAGCCTTGGTGGTAGAAACAATGCCAGAGATCACATGATAGAATTTTGCAAGATCAACGACTTCTTCATTGCAAATAACATTTTTCACCAACATAAACGGCGACTAGACACATGGACCTCACCAGATGGAATACAGAGAAATCAAATTGTCTACATCTGTGGAAAGAAATGATGGAGAGGCTTGATATTATCAGTCCGAACAAAGCCAGGGGCCAACTGTGGAACAGACCATCAATTGCTCATATACAAGTTCAAGTTGAAACTGAAGAAAATCAGAGCAAGTCCACGAGACCCAAAATATGACCTTGAGTACATCCCACCTGAATTTAGAGACCATCTGAAGAATAGATTTGACGCATTGAACACTAGTGACCGAAGACCAGGCAAGTTGTGGAACGACATCAAGGATATCATACATGAAGAAAGTAAGAGGTCATTGAAAAGACAGGAAAGAAAGAAAAGACCAGAATGGATGTCAGAAGAGACTCTGAAACATGCTTTTGAGCATTGAGTAGCTAAAGGAAAATACAATGAAGTAAAAGAGCTGAACAGAAGATTTCAAAGGGTGGCTTGAGAAGACAAAGTAAAGTATTATGATGACATGTACAAAGACCTAGAGATAGGAAACCAGAAGGGAAGAACATGCTTAGCATTTCTCAAGCTGAAAGAGCTGAAGACAAAATTCAAGCCTCGAGTTGCAATATTGAAGGATTCTATGGAGAAAATATTAAATGACACAGGAAGCATCAAAAGAAGGTGGAAGGAATATACAAAGTCACTATACCAAAAAGAATTGGTCGACAGTCAGGCATTTCAGGAGGTAGCATATGAGCAGTAACCAATGGTACTGAAAGAAGAAGTCCAAGCTGCACCAAAGGTATTGTCAAAAAACAAGGCTCCGGGAATTGATGGAATACCAGTTAAAATGTTTCAACAAACGGACACAGTGCTGGTAGTGCTTACTTATTCATGCAAAGAAATTTGGAAGACAACAACTTAGTCAATCACCTGGAAGAGATCCATATTTATGCCTATTCCCAAGAAAGGTGATTCAACTGAATGCGGAAATTATCGAACAATATCATTGATATCATATGCCAGCAAAATTTTGCTGAAGATCATTCAAAAGCAGCCATAGCAGTATATGGACAGAGAACTGCCAGAAATTCAAGCAGAATTCAGAGCAGGATGGGAAACCAGGGATATCATTGCTGATGTCAGATGGATCTTGGCTGAAAGCAGAAAATACCAGAAAGATGTTTACCTGTGTTTTATTGACTATGCTAAGGCATTCAACTGTGTGAATCATAAGAAATTATGGATAACATTGTGGAGAATGGGAATTCTGGAACACTTAACTGTGCTCATGAGGAATCTGTACATGGATCAAGAGGCAGTTGTTCAAACAAAACAAAGGGATACTGTGGGGTTTAAAGTCAGAAAAGATGTGTGTCAGGGTTGTATCCTTTCACCATACATATTCAATCTGTACGCTGAGAAAATAACCAGAGAAGCTGAACTATATGAAGAAGAATGGGGCATCAGGATTGGGGGAAGACTCATTAACAACCTGCGTTATGTAGATGACACAACCTTGCTTGCTGAAAGTGAAGAGGACTTGAAGCACTTACTGATGAAGATCAAAGATCACAGCCTTCAGTATGGACTACACATCAACATAAAGAAAACAAAAATCCTCACAACTGGACCAATAAGCTACATCATGATTAACGGAGAAAAGATTGAGGTTGTCAATGATTTCGTTTTACTTGGATCCACAATCAACACCCATGGGAGCAGCAGTCAAGAAATCAAAGGATACATTGCATTGGGCAAATCTGCTGCAAAAGACCTCTTTAAAGTGTTGAAGAGCAAAAATGTTGCCTTGAGGTGCACCTGACCAAGCCATGGTGTTTTCAACCTCCTCATGTGCATGCGAAAGCTGGACAATGAATAAGGGAGACTGAAGAACAATTGATGCCTTTGAATTATGGTGTTGGCGAAGAATATTGAATATACCATGGATTCGCAAAAGAACGAACATATCTGTCTTAGAAAAAGTACAACCAGAATGCTCCTTAGAAGGAAGGATGGCAGGACCACATCTCACATACTTTGGACATGTTATCAGGAGGGACCAGTCCCTGGAGAAAGACATCATGCTTGGTAAAGTAGAGAGGGTCAGCGAAAAAGAGGAAGACCCTCAATGAGATGGATTACACAGTGGCTGCAACAATGGGCTCAAGGATAAAACAACAATGAGGAGGATGGCGCAGGACCAGGCAGTGTTTTGTTCTGTTGTGCATAGGGTCTCTATGGGTCAGAACCGACTAAACGGCCCCTAACAACAACAACAACAACAACATGTAACTTAGCATATTCACAGGTTCTGTGGAGTAGGTTTTACACATCTTTTGGGGGCCATTAATGTGCCTACCACTCTTGGGTCTCATCTGAATCACCTATAATAAGTTTGCATGGCAAGGTGAGAGGTTAGATGGAAGAAAAAGAATATATAAGAAATGGAACATACCCTAGTTTTAGTGTTTAAAACTACGAGTTATTAATTTTGTAGTTAACCAGTTGTTTACATTGAATTCTTTGCTTTTTAATTATCTAGCTGCTTGAATAAACTATACTGCCATTTGTACCTTTTTATCCAAATCTATTGGAGTATATGTGAAAATGAAATGCAAATTCCTCTCTTAAAAAGTGGGAAAAATTAGTGGATTCAGAGTGAGTAGACTGTAATATGGAAATATTAGGAAAGGGACAGTTGGAAAGAGAAAATGAAAACTGTAAAAGTGAACCGCGAACTTCATTATGATCATTTCAGAATTCCTGAATATGAACCACACGTTCAAAAGGGAAGTCTGGAAGAAGGGCATCACTAGGACACAACTTTCCTGGTACTTCTACCTTGCAATGTTTGGTTGGAGATCATGTGAAAGATTTTTTTTTAAAGATGAAAATAATTCTCTTATAAAAAGGCAGAAGATAACAGTGATTTAGAGGACAGATTGGGGTAGAAAGACCTGGCTTCAAATCACTATTCTACCACTTACTAGCTAGTGGCTGTGTGACTTTTCTGAGCTTGTGTGATAGAGAAGGGTAGTTGTCCACCAAAATTTTCACTCCCCCTTCCTTACAATGCAATTGTTATGGGAAAGTGACTGCCCAATCAGGGACTATATTTCCCTATCCATCTTGCATCTAGGTAAGGCCACATGAGTAGTTTTCACCAATGGAATACTGAGCGGAAATAAGGGTGTCACTTCCAAGCCAATGCATTTACAAAATGCGTGACCTTCTTCACATTCTTTTTCTCCTTCTGCCAGTTGGTTGTAGAGGACTCTGAGGCCCTAGAGTACGGCCAAGCCACAACATGGAAGGAACCAGTGTTGTTGAAGCACATAATGAAGGAAAGCTACCCACACTGGGCTCTTACATGAGTGAGAAATAGACTCTAATTCTTTTAAGCCATTGAAATTTTCAGGTTCACTTGTCTCAGTAGTTATAGTCATCACCCTAATACAGATTCTGATTCCCTACCTGTAAAATGAGCCTCTGTGTGTGTGAGAAAGACAGTATACATATGCCACTGGATTTATTACCTAAGAGGCCATCTCAGAGAGCCGTGTCAATGGAATGGTGGGAGCAGGAGGAGGACATAGAGGACTTTAGTAAAAAGGCTAGTGATAGAGACTTGACTGCGAAGGAAGTGAGGTAAGCTGCTTAGGGAAAAGAGTAGGTCAGCAGGTCAACTACCAGAGTGGTTTCTACATCCAAACTTGGGCTATAACACTTTACCAGCTGTGATCATGGACGAATCACTTCATCTCTCTGTGCATCAGCTTTATCATTACTATTATTATTTACATGGAAAGACATTTGGGAGATGCCAAGGAGACAACCTGCTCAACTGAAGACGCTAAGGTATCTAATCACATCCACGCTCTGCCCCTAGAGTCAGCTTTGTCATCGGAAGTAGGTCATTTGGCAGTTCTGAGTCTCAGTTTCCACGTTCCTAAATTGAGAATAGGACCTACCCCTTCTACAAGCTTGTTGGCAATATTCAAGGCAAGTAACCTATGTGAGAGTTCTTTAAAACACAAAATTTTATTTTAGAGATTGGAGCACCCAGTTGTCAGGCTGTTTTTCATGTAGATACAAGAACACCTGGGTGCCTCCACATGCAAATGAGTATGGAACTGCGGAGCAGTCAGCCCTAAAGACCACCCACTTAGTTCAGCAATGGATGCTACTGCAATAAACAGTTTTGGACCCTCTCTCTTGGAGATATAATAAAGCCAGTATCATTACTTGACAGTCACACATCATTTGGTTTTAACCAAATTTAGTATTACCCAGCTGGAGCATACATCTCATTCACTATACTTAACTCTGAGTGATTTCTGACCATTGCCAAAATCAAATCTGCCTTCAAAAAAATAAGAGTAGCTGCTGCTTAGGTTATTAAATGAATGCTGTGTTGTAACTAAGGCAATTCTAAGGGAGGTGTTGCACAGCTGTTTTTTGCAGCGTAGTACAGTCTCTAAAATAATACTTTCTATGTTAAAGAACTCTCACAGTGGCTTCCCCCTCCCAGTATCACCAATGGCCCTGGTAAGTAAATGCCCAATTTAGAGATGTGCACCCTGTGACCCAGAGAAGCTAACTAACTTAGCCCTGGTCACATGTATGATGAGGGGCAGAACCTGGGTGTAATTCAGGTCATTTTGCTTGAAAATAAGTGTACACCTTCCCAAATTTCTATTATTTACATGGGGAGAGAGGGTATTTCGATCTATTATTATCTGAGGGGAGAGAGGGTATTTCGATCCATACGCTTATTTAAAAGTAATTTTTTTCACAAATAAGATTTTTTGTTTGTCACCATTAAAAGTCTGAATTTTAAACAGATTCTCGAACTGGTGGCTCATAGCCATCAGTTCGTTCAACGTTAGCATCTGTCTCACCTCCAGTAGCTTTTCCAGAGCTACTACCTTCACCATGAAGCTCCATGAGTTTTCCCAATTCAAACTTGGGCTTCTTCACCATTCTTGCTTTTCTAACAAACACATCACAGAGAGGATAAATAGATTGACAAGCCTTTTCTATGTCTTTCCCAGTGCTGTCTGGAATCAGTTTATTGACCACTTGTTTCAAGTCATTTTTCGGCAGCTCTCAGATCATGATTTCCATTATTTTCTTCGAGATTTGGCAGACCTGTTGGTGCTGAGCATTAGAGGTCTTCCAAATCTGATTGTTGACTTTTTAGTAAAACCAACACAGAACAGATGAAGCAAATAACCACTGGTAGTCTTGAAATCAACATGAATTTCAGTCATGGTCCGTCATTTTTTTGACCATGGAGCACATTTTGTCACAGGTAAGATCCATGCCATAGAAGTTGGTCAGGCAGTTTTTGCCCTGGGTATTCTCAGTAATTAGCTTGAATTTTCTAAATGAAACTTCATCTTTCTGCGTATCAGCAAGGCTCACTTCAAAAACACGACCCTCTAGGCCACCAGATGCAATTTTGTTTCCGTGAGTCATTGTGACTAGTGTTTTCCCGATATTTCTTATATTGAACATAGCTGGTGCTTTCATACCACATCAGTCTTTCTTAGAAAATGGATAAACCACTTTCTTCTTGGCTCGTTTTTTACCACCTATTCTAAGGCACTTGTTCTTGCCGACTGCCATGGGGCTGCTCAGAGAGCCAAAAGGGGATTTAAAAGTAATTTGCCAGTGACTGTCTCAGCACAAGCTGAGACGACAGGGACTGAACTAATAGAGTGATATATTTAAAAAAAAAAAAAAAGATGGAGAAAATAGATGGAGGTAGAAGCAATAGAACTTGCTACATAATTGGCTGGGAGAGCTTGAGTGTAACAAAAGGCATCTAAGATAATCCCAGATTGGAGGATACCCATTGCTTTATCTATCCACAACCTCTTCCATTCTTCTGGGAATTGTCTCTCTACTCATCCCAACTGTATGTCCCAGGGGAAGTTGCCATGATTTCACATGACCATCCTCCTCTGGCCATACAGTAATACTTTAGGGGTGGACATTTGACCCAACTGCACCAATAAGGCCCCTTCCTATCACTTTTTGGGCTTTGGTCCAAAAGAACTCAATCAAACACTTGCTGAGTAGATGCAAGTTGTAATGCTGTAGAGCAGCACCATCCAATAGAAACATAATGTGAGCCATGTACATAATTTTAAATTTTCTAGTTGCCACATTAAAAAAGAAACTGTTGAAATTAATTTTAATAATATATTTTATTTAATACATCTAATATATATATATTTTTTATCATTTTTAATTCAAGAGATATTTTATGTTCTTTTTATATTTTTTTACTCAGTCTTCCAAATCCTGTGTGTGTTTTATACTTGCAGCACAACTCTATTCAGACTAGCCATATTTCAAGTGCTCAATACCCACATGTGACTGAAGGCTACCATATCAGACAGCACAGCTCTACAGGGCCATATCTCCCACCAAGTGGAGAAAGCAGCCTATAGAGAGAAAGAAGTAAGCCAATGCCTACAGATAAAGAGAAAAACAAAGAATGCCGGGGGCCTTAAAGTCCCTCATTCCAGGAATTCTTGAGGACTAGCTGCACCCTCCCTCTCAACCCTCGCTCATGCCCCCATCAGCCATAGCCTAGAGGTTCTGTGAGAGATTCCAGCGTTTTTTCAATAATACGGTACTCTAATTTTTAACACATTATTTTCATTATTATTAGCATTATTAATAATAAAGAAAGCCATTTGCATGAATTTACCTTAAGGACAGCAATTTTCTTGATATGTGTACTCACACTCCTGTTCGCAGGTGACATTACTAATTAAATGATCTTTTGCCATCTTTCTTACAGACTCCAAATGTAATCTAAGAATCTTCCTCAACAACACTCTAAGCAGCCACTACCAAGCAATTGGAGAAAACACGTAAATGGAAATGTATCTGCTGTCCCTGCTTTACAGTTGATATATGTACATTTTATTCTTTCCCTTGATGAACAATGAAAGAACTGTCTTTATGAGCACTTGTGACACAATCCCTGAAGGTCCTAGAAATAGTTTGTGTACATATTGAGGATAGGGGAGGGGCATGACCTAAAGGGAGACTAAAGTGCCTGAAATAGCCAAAGGGGAGCGAGCTAGTAATAAACTACCTGAACAGTTATTGCAGCCATATATATTGTCTGCCCCCAGGCTGGGATGGCTTGGGATGCCACCTTGACATGCACAAACTTAGTCAGCCACTGTAAAATGTGGCAAGTAATCAAAAGATTTAATGGGAAATTTCTGGATGATTCTTTATAACAGGTCCATTTTGTAAGTGTCCCATTTTTTTTGGTTGTAATAAATATCAGCCAAGGAAGAAAGATGCTGGAAATAATAAATGCCGTAATAAGAAATTCCATCACTGAATCTGTGAATCAAACCTCTGCAAGAGGTTTCAAATGAATCTGAACATTTCCTTCCTGCTGCTGGTGGGATTTTCAAAGAGGAAAGTTTATCTGCGCAACTGTATCCAAATGAGACCAAAAGCAAAAAAAAAGTTTGATTAGAAAATAAAAAGCAAAATCTTTCTTTTGCAAATTTAAATTTGTTCATGGACAATGAAAGTTTCAGAGACCAGAAGTACTCTTCTCTCTCCAGTTTCTTTATAGACTGTTTTCAGAAATTTTCATAAGAATGTCATTTATTGGAGAGGAAAAGTTTACATTTTTAAATTAAAGAATTCTGAGACAACCACTCCCCAGCCGGTGCCAGAATAATTGCTGATACAATGCTGCCCTCTAGCAATGGCTCAGCCAGGCCTTCCACCCCAGCAGTCCTCTCCCCAGGCCACTTGAACACTTTTCTACAATCAGAGGATGTCCAAACTGGAAGGGAATTATCGCTTAGTCTGGCTACCTAGTCTGGCAGATAATTTAACAATGATAATTGATTTAACATTGATAATTTTAACAATGTTAAAGATGAGGTAACTGAGACTCTGAAAGGTTAAGTGACTTGCCCAAGGTCACACAGATTGCCACTGGCACAGCAGGAATTGCAACCTAGATTTTCATCCTGCTTTATTATTATTTTTTTTTATTATTGCTGTCTCCCCCTTTTGTTCTACTCTCCTCTCTTTCTCTCTCTCCCTCCCTCTCAGGGTGGAGGAGGTTAACTTTTTGGTGGTTGGGTCATGGGAAAGCTCTGAGTGGTGTCAGAATAAGTCTTCGCTAAATGAATGGCGACAGCAATAAATTATTTATTTGGTTTATTTTAGTTTTAGTTTTTAGATAGAGAGGGGTGAATGCACGAAGGAGAAGTCACATTTCCCTGGGAATTTTCTCTTGATCTAGAGTTTCTGGGTCTCCAGCAAATGCTGAAATTCATGCGCACACTCACCTTTCTTCTGAGGCAATCATTGCAGAAGGCAGCAGTTGAAAGGAAGTTGTTATAGGTCTAGGCAAGGTCAGGAGAACCACTCTCCCCCTTGACTCCCATTCTGAAAAGTTTTGGGGCAATAGAATAGTTGGGGATGGTCTGGAGAACGAGAGGAGCAGTAACTTCCTCCAGCACATTCTCCAAAAGTGGAGCCTTCCAACAGTATTTATGGCCATATGTTGCAGGGTGACTGAGTTTATAACAAAAAGATAATAAAAGGGATGGTCAACATAATTAGTCATTAGGAAAATGCAAATCAAAACTACAATGAGGTTACACTTCACATCTGCTAGGATGGCTACAATAAAAGAAAACATCAGATAAAAATTAGTGCTGATGAGGATATGGGGAAATCAAAATCCTCATACACCTCTGTTGGGAATGTAAAATGGAGCAGCCTCTGTGAAAAACAGTTTGCCAGTTCCTCAAACAAGCATAGAGTTACTATACAACCCAGAAATTCCACCTCTGGGTGGAGTTGAAAACATATGTCCACACAGACACTTGTACATTAATGTTTACAGCAATATTATTTATAATAGACAAAAGGTGGAAATAACCCAAATGTCCATCAGTGGACAAATGGATAAACAAAATATAGAATGGAATACTATTCAGCTGTAAAAAGGAACGAAGTTCTGATACATACTATGACATAAATGAACCTTGAAAGGAGACCCTGCTGCACTGCACCCGAGAGACACAGCTCTGCACACTTTCCACCCTACCAGCCAGTCCAGCTGCACCACAGTGGAGAGACTCGGACCCGTGCCCCCTCCCTCCCCGTTGGCTCCAAGTTTCTGCACTGCAGCCCTCAGACCCGACCCCATACCCAAGCCCCCTTCCTCCCCACCAGTTCTGCCCCACTGCCCCACAGATGAGTGTCCAGGACCATGCCGCTTCTTCCCAGCCAGCTCCACCACCCTGTCTCTCAGCTGAGCATCCTGGCCCATGCCCCTCCCTCCCTGTCAGCTCTAACCTGCAGCACTGCAGCCAGGCTACCCACACCCCTTCTGTCCCTGCTGGCACTGAGCCACTGCAGTTGGGTGATCTGGCACCATGCCCACTCCTGCTGCCTCCCCATCACCTCCACCTTGCTGCCCTTCAGCTGAGCACTCAGGCTCATGCCCTACCCCCCACTAGCTCTGACCCACTGCCCCGCAGCTGAGTACCCTGACCCATGCCCCTCCTTCCCTGCTGACTCCACCCTGTTGCCACAAAGCTGAGGGCCATGGTCTGTGCCCCTCCCTACCCTCCAGCTCCACCCTGCTGCACCACAGCTAAACAACCCGGCCCCATGCCCTTCCCCCCACAGAGGCTGAATCCATTGCACTACAGCCAAGCAACCTAGCCCCATGTCGCTATCTTCTGCCAGCCATATACAGATGCCCCACAGCTGAACGTCCAGGCTCCATGCCCTCCATACCCACCAGACCCACCTCGCTGCATCACAGCTGAGCAACCTGACCTGCCTGTCCAGAAAAGGTGGTGAGAGCTATCATGCCCACAGATGAGCAAGCAGCAAAGCACGTCCAGCCTGCCTTCCCAGGCATACGAAAACAAAACAAACAAGCACGATGAAATAAACAAACATACAATCAATAAATGAAGAAAATACTGCCTGAATGTCTAGGAGACAGCAGACAATACCAAAACATATTAAAGAAAGTAGGGCAAGATGGCTCCAACAAGTGACCAGCATAAAGAATCAGATGACCTTATTTTACAAGAAAAGGTAGAGGAAACACATGATAAGAAACTCAGAAGAGTAATATTTAGGGTTCTCCAAGAGATTAGGAAAGAGATCAAGGAAAACACAGATAAAACCAAAGAAAAAATAGACAAAATCATGGAAAACACACACAAAACCAATGAAAACACAGAAAAGTCAAGGAAACCACAGACAAAGCAATAGAAGAATTCAGGAAAATAATGCAAGAACAAAACGTGACAATAAAAAAATAATCAGAAAACATGCAAAAACAGCAAGTAGAAATCTGAACGATAAGCAACAAAAATTCCAGGAATGAACAACTCAATAGAAGGTTTTAGGAACAAATTTGAAACAGTGTAAGCAAAAATCAGCAAGATTGAAGACAAATCCACAGAAACCACATTGTTGGAGGAAAAATCAGAGAGAAGAATGAAGAGAACTTAAGAATCATGTGAGACACAATCCACTGCAAAAGTTTGCATGTGATTGGAGTTCCAGAACTGGGGGAGAAAATGGAAAACAGACAGGACTGTTGAAGAGCTGCTGGAAGAAAACTTTCCTAATATCCTGAAAGATGAAAAGCTGACCATCGAAGAAGCTCTCCATATAGGATAGACCCCCAAAAGAAAATCACCAAGACATATCATAATCACACTTGCCAAAATCAAAGACAAAGAAAAAATCTGGAGAGCAGCACGAGAAAAACAAAGAGTCACATACAGATGGGAAACAATAATACTGAACTCTGATTAGTCAGCAGAAACTGCAGGCAAAAAGGCAATGGGATGAAGTATATAAAACTTTGAAAGAAAAAAAGCTGGCTGAGCCAAGATAGCGGAAGAGACAGACGCTTCCGAGGAGCCCTCTTTACAACAAAGACCCGAAAAAACAAGTGAAATGAGTATATTTATGACAAGCTAGGAGTCCTGAGCATCAAAGGCAAGCTTAGAAATCAAACTAAGGGGCAGGGGGAGGAAGAGACGGTTCAGAAGCGGAGAGGAGTTACTGGACCTGAATCACGGGGAGCCCTTAGGCACAGTTCTGAAAGCAGTGGCAGCAGGCTGGTACTAGCGTTCGGCCGCAGTTTCCTCAGGGAGGAGCAGCCAGCCACACAGCCTACTCACACCTCCGGAACCGGAGAAGAATGGCTCTCTCAGCAAATGCTAACTACTTGTATATATTTTACAGCACCCCCTACCCCCAAGCTGGCTTCAGTGGCTGAATTCCCTGGGCCCGAGATAGGCCCTGTTGAGCACCTGGAGACATCCTCCCAGCCGTGGGGAAGGAAAAATTTTGCAATTGGGGGAATAGATAATTTGCCAGCTCTGCTAACCAGGGGACTTCAGGACAGAAGCAGCTCCTGTCCAGGCATAAATGGTCCATGGACTAGAGAACCTTTCCCCTCTGCATGGACCTGTGTGGGCCTATTTCAAGAGAATAGGCCCTTGTTGGCAGACTCCAACCATTTCAACTGGGCAGCAGAGACTGGGGTGTTTGAAGTTTGACATTGCTTTGCCTATTAAACAGGGTCCTCGCCTAACCACATCCGGGGCCTAAGGACTAGTAGCTCCACTCAGGTCACCCAGCCACCCACAACAGGAGTCCAAGGATAACTGGTACCTCCCAGTACACACAACCAAAAACATTGGGTGTCCATGGTCCATCTGCAGAAATCACCCACCTGTACGCTGTAGGGATCAGGGACACATTATCCTCAGAGACAGGTGGGGGATGATTCTCAGACCCCCGCCTCATTCAGAGTGTGACCACCTGCTGCAACCAGATACCGGTACCTATACCTATCACCCCTGCCCCTTTAAGACAGTAGGACAGAGCCTGTACCACATACTTGATAATCAGCTACCTGGACACCTGAGCTGAATTCATACAAGAAAAGTGAAGGGACTCCTAGACTGATATACCTGATAAAAGCTCTAGCCAGCTGGGTACAGGACATGAGAGCTCCAAAGCCAAAACTAAACAAGCTAACTCACTCAAGCAACCCATTTGGGCATAACAAAACAAAACAAAGCAAGAAGCTACAATAGAGTAAGCAAACATAAACTAATAAAATCACTTATAGAGGGCTCGGAGACAACGGTCAATATCAAGTCATATAAAGAAACAGAGCATGATTTTGCCTCAATGAGCTCTCAAAACTGAGAATCAAGGGATCTTCTAGATGAAAGTGCATTCCTGGAATTATCAGAGGCAGAATACAAAAGATTAATATACAAATTAATAATAACATTCAAAATAATAATAATAATCAAAACATCAGGAAGGAAATGAGGCAATACCCAGAACAAGCCAAGGAACACACAGAAAAAGCAATTGAAGAAACTAAAAAGATTATTCAGGAACATAATGAAAAATTTAATAAGCTGGAAAAATCCATAGATAGACAGCAATCAGAAACTCAGAAGATTAACAATAAAATTACAGACGTAGACAACTCAATAGAAAGTCAGAGGAGCAGAATTAAGCAAGTAGAAGGCAGAATTTATGAACTTGAAGATAAATCGCTTGGTGCTAATATATTTGAAGAAAAATCAGATAAAAGAATTTAAAAAAATAAAGAAACCTTAAGAATCATGTGGGACTTTGTCAAGAGAAATAACCTACAAGTGATTGGAGTACCAGAACAGGGAGGGATAACAGAAAATACAGAGAGAATTGTTGAGGATTTGTTGGCAGAAAACTTCCCTGATATTGTGAAAGATGAGAAGATATCTATCCAAGATTCTCATCAAACTCCACATAAGGTAGATCTTAAAAGAAAGTCACCAAGACATAATCAAACTTGCCAACACCAAAGATAAGGAGAGAATTATAAGAGCAGCTAGGGATAAACAAAAAACCATCTACAAAGAAGAGCCAATAAGAATAAGCTCGGACTACTCGGCAGAAACCACGCATGCAAGAAGGCAACGGGATGACTTATTTAAAAAATTGAAGGAAAAAAATTGCCTGTCAAGAATCATATATCCAGCAAAACTCTCTCTTAAATATGAAGCTGAAATTAGGACATTTCCAGATGAACACAAGTTTAGGGAATTCATAAAAACCAAACCAAAACTATAAGAAACAGTAAAGGGAGTTCTTTGGTTAGAAAATCATTAATACCAGGTGTCAACCCAAGACTAGAACATTGGACAGAGCAATCAGAAGTCAACCCAGACAGGGAAATCAAAATAACAAAGCAAGATAAAAAAAGTGCTCAAAATGGGGTAACAGCGATGTTATCATGTAAAAGAAGACAACATTCAAACAATAAAGAGGGAGTAAGAAATGTAGTCGTAGACTTTCTGTGTAGAGAGGAAGATAAGGCGATACAAAGCCATAAAGTTAGGTTTAAATTTAGAAAAATAGGGGTAAATAATAAGGCAACCACAAAGGAGAGAAACTATCCTACTCATCAAAATAAAATACAAGAAAAAAAATAGAGACTCAGCAGAAACAAAATCAACAAGAAAGAAAATGAGGAAAGGACAATAGATAATATACTCGGCACCTAAAATTTAGTGGGAAAAAGAAGCTGTCAACAACACACAAAAAAAGACATCAAAATGATAGCACTAACTTCATACCTATCTATAATTATGCTGAACATAAATGCACTAAACGCACCAATAAAGAGACAGAGAGTGGAAGAATGAATTAAAAAACACAATCTGTGTATATGCTGCCTACAAGAGACACACCTTAGACTTAGAGACACAAACGAACTAAAACTCAAAGGATGGAAAAAATATATCAAGCAAACAACAATCAAAAAAGAGCAGGAGTGGCAATATTAATTTCTAACAAAATAGACTTTAAACTTAAACCCATCAGAAAGGATAAGGAAGGACACTATATAATGATTAAAGGGACTATACACGAAGAAGATATAACCATATTAAATATTTATGCACCCAAAGACAGGGCTGCAAGATACAGAAAACAAACTCTATCAGCATTCATTGAAAAGTGAGATAGACAGCTCCACAAAAATAGTAGGAGGCTTTAACACACCACTTTTGGTGAAGGACAGGAGATCCAGAAAGAAGCTCAATAAAGACACAAAAGATCTAAATGGAACTATAAACCAACTTGACCTCATAGACATATACACAACACTCCACCCAACGGCAACCAAGTATATCTTTCTTTTCTACTGCACATGGAACATTCTCTAGAAGAGACCACATATTAGGTCATAAAGCAAACCTTAGAAGCATCCAAAACATTGAAATATTACAAAGCATCTTCTCTGACCATAAGGCCATAAAAGTGGAAATCAATAACAGAAAAAGCAAGGAAAAGAAATCAAACACTTGGAAACTGAGCAATACCCTGCTCAAAAAAGACTGGATTATAGAAGACAGTAAGGATGGAATAAAGAAATTCACAGAATCCAATGGGAATGAAAACACTTCCTGTCAAAACCTTTGGGACACAGCGAAAGCAGTGCTCAGAGATCAATTTACATCAGTGAATGCACACATCCAAAAAGAAGAAACGGCTAAAATCAAAAAACTGTCCCTACAACTTGAACAAATAGAGAACAATGAAAGAAACCCTCAGGCACCAGAAGAAAGCAAATAATAAAAATTAGTGCAGAAGTAAATAAAAGAGAAAAACATTTGAAAGAATTAACAAGACCAAAGCTGGTTCTTTGAAAAAAATCAACAGAATTGATAAACCATTGGCCAAACTGACAAAAGAAAAACAGGAGAGGAAGCAAATAACCCGAGTAAGAAATGAGATGGGCGATATTACAACAGACCCAACTGAAATTAAAAGAATCATATCAGATTATTATGAAAATTGTACTCTAACAAATTTGAAAACCTAGAAGAAATGGATGAATTCCTACAAACACAATACCTACCTAAAATAGCACAAACAGAGATAGAACAACGAAATAGACCCATAACAAAAGAAGAGATCGAAAAGGTAATCAAAAATCTCCCAACAAAAAAAAAAGCCCTGCCCCAACGGCGTCACTGCAGAGTTCTACCAAGCTTTCAGAGAAGAATTAACATCACCACTACTGAAGGTATTTCAGAGCATGGAAAAGGATGGAATACTGCCAAACTCATTCTATGAAGCCACCATATCCCTGATACCCAAACCAGGTAAAGACACCACAAGAACAGAAAGTTACAAAACTATATCCCTCATGAACTTAGATGCAAAACTCCTCAACAAAATTCTAGCCAACAGAATTCAACAACATATCAAAAAAATAATTCACCACGATCAAGTAGGATTTATACCAGGTATGCAAGGCTGGTTTAATATCAGAAAAACCATTAATGTAATCCATCACATAAATAAAACAAAAGACAAAAACCACATGATATTATCAATTGATGCAGAAAAGGCATTTGACAAAGTCCAACACCCATTTATGACAAAAACTCTCACCAAAATAGGAATTGAAGAAAAATTCCTCAACATAATTAAGGGCATCTTTTTTTTTTTTTATGCAAAGCCAACACCCAACATCATTCTAAATGGAGAGAACCTGAAAGCATTTCCCTTGAGAACAGGAACCAGACAAGGATGCCCTTTATCACCGCTCTTATTCAACATCGTGCTAGAAGTCCTAGCTAGGGCAATTAGGCTAGACAAAGAAATAAAGGGCATCCAGATTGGCAAGGAGGAAGTAAAATTATCTCTATTTCCAGATGACATGATCTTATACACAGAAAACCCTAAGGAATCCTCCAGAAAACTACTGAAACTAATAGAAGAGTTTGGCAGAGTCTCAGGTTATAAAATAAACATACAAAACTCACTTGGATTCCTCTACATCAACAAAAAGAACACCGAAGAGGAAATAACCAAATCAATACCATTCACAGTAGCCCCCAAGAAGATAAAATACTTAGGAATAAATCTTACCAAGGATGTAAAAGACCTATACAAAGAAAACTACAAAGCTCTACTACAAGAAACTCAAAAGGACCTACTTAAGTGGAAAAACATACCTTGCTCATGGATAGGAAGACTTAACATAGTAAAAATGTCTATTCTACCAAAAGCCATCTATACATACAATACACTTGCGATCCAAAATCCAATGTCATTTTTTAAGGTGATAGAGAAACAAATTACCAACTTCATATGGAAGGGAAAGAAGCCCCGGATAAGCAAAGCATTACTGAAAAAGAAGAAGAAAGTGGGAGGCCTCACTCTACCTGATTTCAGAACCTATTATATAGCCACAGTAGTCAAAACAGCCTGGTATTGGTACAACAACAGGCACATAGACCAGTGGAACAGAATTGAGAACCCAGATATAAATCCAACCACATATGAGCAGCTGATATTTGACAAAGGCCCAGTGTCAGTTAATTGGGGAAAAGATAGTCTTTTTAAGAAATGGTGCTGGCATAATTGGATATCCATTTGCAAAAAAATGAAAACAGGACCCATACCTCACACCATGCACAAAAACTAACTCCAAGTGGATCAAAGACCTAAACATAAAGACTAAAATGATAAAGATCATGGAAGAAAAAATAGGGACAACCCTAGGAGCCCTAATACAAGACATAAACAGAATACAAAACATTACCAAAAATGACGAAGAGAAACCAGATAACTGGGAGCTCCTAAAAATCAAACACCTATGCTCATCTAAAGACTTCACCAAAAGAGTAAAAAGACCACCTACAGACTGGGAAAAAACTTTCAGCTATGACATCTCCAACCAGTGCCTGATCTGTAAAATCTACATGATTCTGTCAAAACTCAACCACAAAAAGACAAACAACCCAATCAAGAAGTGGGCAAAGGAAATGAACACACACTCCATTAAAGAAGATATTCAGGCAGCTAACAGACACATGAGAAAATGCTCTCGATCATTAGCCATTAGAGAAATGCAAATTAAAACTACGATGAGATTCCATCTCACTCCAACAAGGCTGGCATTAATCCAAAAAACACAAAATAATAAATGTTGGAGAGGCTGTGGAGAGATTGGAACTCTTATACACTGCTGGTGGGAATGTAAAATGGTACAACCACTTTGGAAATCTATCTGGCGTTATCTTAAACAGTTAGAAATAGAACTACCATACAACCCAGAAATCCCACTCCTCGGAATATACCCTAGAGAAACAAGAGCCTTCACACGAACAGATATATGCACACCCATGTTTATTGCAGCTCTGTTTACAATAGCAAAAAGCTGGAAGCAACCAAGGTGTCCATCTACGGATGAATGGGTAAATAAATTGTGGTATATTCACTCAATGGAATACTACGCATCGATAAAGAACTGTGACGAATCTGTCAAACATTTCAGAACATGGAGGAACCTGGAAGGCATTATGTTGAGCGAAATGAGTCAGAGGCAAAAGGACAAATATTGTATAAGACCACTATTATAAGATCTTGAGAAATAGTATAAACTGAGAAGAACACATACTTTTGTGGTTACGAGGGGGGGAGGGAGGGAGGGAGGGAGGGAGTGAGAGGGTTTTTTACTGATTAATTAGTAGATAAGAACTGCTTTAGGTGAAGGGAAGGACAACACTCAATACATGGAAGGTCAGCCCAATTGGACTGGACCAAAAGCAAAGTAGTTTCCGGGATAAAATGAATGCTTCAAAGGTCAGCGGAGCAAGGGCGGGGGGTTGGGAACCATGCTCTAAGGGGACTTCTAAGTCAATTGGCAAAATAATTCTGTTATGAAAACATTCTGCACCCCACTTTGAAATGTGGCATCTGGGGTCTTAAATGCTAACAAGCGGCCATCTAAGATGCATCAATTGGTCTCAACCCACCTGGAACAAAGGAGAATGAAGAACACCAAGGTCATACGGCAACTAAGAGCCCAAGAGACAGAAAGGGCCACATGAACCAGAGACCTACATTATCCTGAGACCAGAAGAACTAATTGGTGCCCGGCCACAATCGATGACTGCCCTGACAGGGAGCACAACAGAGAACCCCTGCGGGAGCAGGAGATCAGTGGGATGCAGACCCCAAATTCTCATAAAAATACCATACTTAATGGTCTGACTATGACTAGAGGAATCCCAGCGGTCATGGTCCCCAAACCTTCTGTTGGCACAGGACAGGAACCATTCCCGAAGACAACTCATCAGACATGAAAGGGACTGGACAGTGGGTAGGAGAGAGATGCTGAAGAAGAGTGAGCTAATTATATCAGGTGGGCACTTGAGACTGTGTGGGCATCTCCTGTCTGGTGGGGGGATGGGAGGATAGAGAGAGTTGGAAGCTGGCAAAATTGTCACGAAAGGAGAGACTGGAAGGCCTGACTCATTAGGGGGAGAGCAAGTGGGAGTAAGGAGTAAGATGTATATTAACTTATATGTGACAGACTGACTTGATTTGTAAATGTTCACTTGAAGCTCAATAAAAGTTAATAAAAAAAAAAAAGAATAAGCTCGAACTACTTGGCAGAAACCATGCAGGCAAGAAGGCAATGGGATGACATATTTAAAAAATTGAAGGAAAAAAATTGCCTGCCAAGAATCATATATCCATCAAAACTGTGTCTTAAATATGAAGGTGAAATTAAGTCATTTCCAGATAAACACAAGTTGAGGGAATTCGTAAAAACCAAACCAAAACTAGAAGGAATCCTAAAGGGAGTTCTTTGGTCAGAAAATCAATAACATCAGGTATCGACCCAAGACTGGAACACTGGGCAGAGCAACCAGAAGTCAACCGAAACAGGGAAATCCAAAAAAAAAAAAAAAAAAAAGCCCAAAACAGCAAAACAGGGTAACAGCGATGTTATTATATAAAAGAAGACAACATTAAAATAATAAAGAGGGACTAAGAAATGTAATCATACACCTTCCATATGGAGAGGAAGATATGGCGATACAAAGGAATAAAAGTTAGTTTTAAATTTAGAAAAATAGGGGTAAATAATAAGGTAACCACAAAGGAGACAAACTATCCTACTCATTAAAATAAAATACAACGGAAAAATACAGACTCAGCAGAAACAAAATCAACAACAACAAATACAAAGAAAATGTACTCAGCACATAAAATCAAGTGGGAAAAGGAAGCTGTCAAAAAACGAAAAAAAAAACATCAAAATGATAGCACTAAATTCACACCTATCCATAATTACCTTGAATGTAAATGGACTAAATGCACCAAGAAAGAGACAGAGAGTGGCAGAATGGATTGAAAAACAAGATCTGTCTATATGCTGCCTACAAGAGACACACCTTAGACTTAGAGACACAAACAAACTAAAACTCAAAGGATGGAAAAAAATATATCAAGCAAACAACAATCAAAAAAGAGCAGGAGTGGCAGTATTAATTTCTAACAAAATAGTTAAATCCATCAGAAAGGATAAGGAAGGGCACTATATAATGATTAAAGGGACAACACACCAAGAAGATATAACCATATTAAATATTTATGCACCCAATGACAGGGCGGCAAGATACATAAAACAAACTCTATCAGCATTGAAAAGTGAGATAGACAGCTCCACAATAATAGTAGGAGACTTCAACACACCACTTTCCGTGAAGGTCAGGATATCCAGAAACAAGCTCAATAAAGACATGGAAGATCTAAATGCCACAGTCAACCAACTTGATCTTGTAGACATATACAGAACACTCCACCCAACAGCAAACAAGTATACTTTCTTTTCTAGAGCACATGGAACATTCTCTAGAAGAGAGCACATATTAGGTCATAAAGCAAACCTTAGCAGAATCCAAAACATTGAAATATTACACAGCACCTTTTCTGACCGTAAGGCCATAAAAGTGGAAATCAATAACAGGAAAAGCAGGGAAAAGAAATCAAACACTTGGAAACTGAACAATACCCTGCTCAGAAAAGACTGGATTATAGAAGACATTAAGGATGGAAAAAAGAAATTCATAGAATCCAATGAGAATGAAAACACTTCTTATCAGAACCTTTGGGACACAGCAAAAGCGGTGCTCAGAGGCCAATTTATATCAATAAATGCACACATCCAAAAAGAAGAAAGGGCCAAAATCAAAGAACTATCCCTACAACTTGAACAAGTAGAAAGAGAGCAACAAAAGAAACCCACAGGCACCAGAAGAAAACAAATAATAAAATTTAGAGCTGAACTAAATGAAATAGAAAACAGAAAAACAATTGAAAGAATAAACAAGACCAAAAGCTGGTTTTTTGAAAAACTCAACAAAATTGATAAACCATTGGCCAAACTGACAAAAGAAAAACAGGAGAGGAAGCAAATAACCCTAATAAGAAATGAGATGGGCGATATTACAACAGACCCAACTGAAATTAAAAGAATCATATCAGATTACTATGAAAAGCTATACTCAAACAAATTTGAAAACCTAGAAGAAATGGATGAATTTCTAGAAACACACTACCTACCTAAACTAACACAAACAGAGGTAGAACAACAAAATAGACCCATAACAAAAGAAGAGGTTGAAAAGGTAATCAAAAACTCCAGACAAAAAAAAGCGCTGGTCCGGACGGCTTCACTGCAGAGTTCTACCAAACTTTCAGAGAAGAGTTAACACCACTACTACTAAAGGTATTTCAGAGCATAGAAAATGATGGAATACTACCAAATTCATTCCATGAAGCCACCATATCCCTGATACCAAAACCAGGTAAAGACACCACAAGAAAAAGAAAATTATAGACCTATATCCCTCATAAATGTAGATGCAAAAATCCTCAACAAAATTCTAGCCAATAGAATTCAACAACATATCAAAAAAATAATTCACCATGACCAAGTGGGATTCATACCAGGTATGCAGGGATGGTTCAACATTAGAAAAACAATTCATGTAATCCACCACATAAATAAAACAAAAAACAAGAATCACATGATTTTGTCTATTGATGCAGAAAAGGCATTTGACAAAGTTCAACACTCATTCATGATAAAAACTCACAGACCTAAATACAAAATCTAAAATGATAAAGATCATGGAAGAAAAAAATAGGGACAACATTAGGAGCCCTAATACATGACATAAGAAGATAAGAAAACATTATAAAGAATGTAGAAGAAAAACCAGATAACTGGGAGCTCCTAAAAATCAAACACTTATGCTCATCCAAACACTTCACCAAAAGAGTAAAAAGACTACTTACAGACTGGGGAAAAGTTTTTAGCTATGACATTTCTGATGAGCACTTGATCTCTAAAATCTACATAATACTGCAAAAACTCAACTGCAAAAAGACAAATAACCCAATTAAAAAATGGGCAAAAGATATGAACAGACACTTCACTAAAGAAGACATTCAGGTAGCTAACAGATACATGAGGAAATGCTCAGGATCATTAGCCATTAGAGAAATGCAAATCAAAACTACAATGAGATTTCATCTCACTCTAACAAGGCTGGCATTAATCCAAAAAACACAAAATAATAAATGTCGGAGAGGCTGTGGAGAGATTGGAACACTTCTACACTGCTGGTGGGAATGTCAAATGGTACAACCACTTTGAAATCGATTTGGCGCTTCCTTAAAAAGCTAGAAATACAACTACCATACGATCCAGCAATCTCACTCCATGGAATATATCCTAGAGAAATAAGAGCCTTTACAGGAACAGATATATGCACACCCATGTTTATTGCAGCTCTGTTTACAATAGCAAAAAGATGGAAGCAACCAAGGTGCCCATTAACGAATGAATGGATAAATAAATTATGGTATATTCACACAATGGGATACTACGCATCGATAAAGAACAGTCAGGAATCTGTGAAACATTTCATAACATGGAGGAACCTGGAAGGCATTATGCTGAGTGAAATTAGTCAATTGCAAAAGGACAAATATTGTATAAGACCACTATTATAAGAACTTGAGAAATAGTTTAAACTGCGAAGAAAACATTCTTTTGTGGTTACGAGAGGGGGGAGGGAGGGAGGGAGGGTGGGAGAGGGGTATTCACTAATTAGATAGTAGATAAGAACTACTTTAGGTGAAGGGAAAGACAGTACGCAATACAGGGGAGGTCAGCGCAATTGGACTAAACCGAAAGCAAAGAAGTTTCCGGGAAACACTGAACGCTTCGAAGCCCAGTGCAGCAGGGGCAGGGGTCTGGGGACAGTGGTTTCAGGGGACATCTAAGTCAATTGGCATAATAAAATCTATTAAGAAAACATTCTGCATCCCACTTTGAAGAGTGGCATCTGGGGTCTTCAACACTAGCAAGCAGCCATCTAAGATGCATCAATTGGTTTCAACCCACCTGGGTCAAAGGAGAATCGAAAACACCAAGGACACAAGGTGATTAGGAGCCCAAGAGACAGAAAGGGCCACATGAACCAGCGACTACATTATCCTGAGACCAGAAGAGCTAGATGGTGTTTGGCTACAACCGATGACTGCCCTGACAGGGAACACAACAGAGCACCCCTGAGGAAGCAGGAGAGCAGTGGGATGCAGACCCCAAATTCTCATAAGACCAGACTTAATGGTCTGACTGAGACTAGAAGGACCCCGGTGGTCATGGCCCCCAGACCTTCTGTTGCCTCAGGACAGGAACCATTCCCGAAGCCAACTCTTCAGACATGGATTGGACTGGACAATGGGTTGGAGAGGGATGCTGGTGAGGAGTGAGCTTCTTGGATCAGGTGGACACTTGAGACTATTTTGGCATCTCCTGCCTGGAGGGGAGATGAGAGGGTGGAGGGGGTTAGAAGCTGGCGAGAAGGACACGAAAAGAGAGAGTGGAGGGAGAGAGCAGGCTGTCTTATTAGGGGGAGAGTATTTGGGAGTGTGTAGCAAGGTGTATATGGGTTTTTGTGTGAGAGACTGACTTGTTTTGTAAACTTTCACTTAAAGCACAATAAATTTTTTTTTTTTAAAAAAAAGATTCCCTACAGACTGGGAAAAAGCTTTTAGCTATGACATTTCTGATCAGTGCCTGATCTCTAAAATCTACATGATACCACAAAAACTCAACTGCAAAAAGACAAATAACCAAATTTAAAAAATGGGCAAAATATATGAATAGACACTTCACTAAAGAAGACATTCAGGTAGCTAACAGATATATGAGGAAATGCTTC
Organism: Elephas maximus indicus; assembly: GCF_024166365.1. NCBI lineage: Eukaryota > Metazoa > Chordata > Mammalia > Proboscidea > Elephantidae > Elephas > Elephas maximus. The sequence goes on from NC_064846.1 coordinate 47,301,360, forward strand.
CGATCATTAGCCATTAGAGAAATGCAAATCAAAACTACAATGAGATTTCATCTCACTCCAACGAGGCTTGCATTAATCCAAAAAATACAAAACAATAAATGTTGGAGAGGTTGTGGAGAGATTTGAACATGTATACACTGCTGGTGGAAATGTAAAATGGTACAACCACTTCAGAAATCCATTTGGCACTTCCTAAAAAGCTAGAAATAGAACTACCATTCTATCCAGCAATCCCACTCCTTGGAATATATCCTAGAGAGATAAGAGCCTTTACATGAACAGATATATGCACACCCATGTTCATGGCAGCATTGTTTACAATAGCCAAAAGATGGAAGCAACACAAGGTGCCCATCAATGGATGAACGGATAACTAAATTATGGCATATTTACACAGTGGAATACTACACATTGAAAAAGAACAGTGATGAATCTGTGAAACATTTCATAACATGGAGGAATCTGGAAAGCATTATGCTGAGTGAAATTAGTCAGTTGCAAAAGGACAAATATTGTACACGACCACTATTACAAGAACTCAAGATATAGTTTAAACAGAGAAGAAAATTTTCTTTGATGGTTATGAAAGGGGGGAGGGAGAGGGGGTAGGAGAGAGGTATTCACTAATTAGATAGTAGATAAGAACCACTTTAGGTGATGGAACAGACAACTCACAGTACAGGCGAGGTCAGCACAACTGAAATAAACCAAAAGCAAAGAAGTTTCCAGAATAAACTGAGTGCTTCAAAGGCCAGCCTAGCAAGGATGGGGGTTCGGGGATCATGGTTTCAGGGGACATCTAAGTCAATTGGCATAATAAAATCTATTAAGGAAACATTCTGCATCCCACTTTGGAGAGTGGCGTCTGGGGTCTTAAATGCTAGCAAGCGACCATCTAAGATGCATCAGTTGGTCTCAACTCACATGGATCAAAGGAGAATGAAGATCACCAAGGACACAAGGTAATTATGAGCCCGAGAGACAGAAAGGGCCACATAAACCAGAGACTGGTAGATTCAAACTTCCAACCTTTTGGTTAGCAGCCACAGTTCTTAACCACTATGCCACCAGGATTTTCCAGTATCAGCCAAATACCAACCTAGATCAAGAACTTTCCATTATAAAACAAAACCAAACACTTAAAACAGGGAACCAGAGGTGTCAATCTGTAAATGACAACAGCAACAACACAATAAAAGGGGGAAAAAACCATGTAGGTATAGAACTTTCAAACAGAAAGGAAATCAAGGCAATATCAAGTAATAAGTGACTGGTTTAAACTTAGGAAGACGAGTGTAAATTTCAATGTAACCAAAAAGATAATTAACAAAGCTACTCATCAAAATAAGAGAAAAATATAAAGACTCAATAAACACGAAATTTATAATAAAGAAAGGAATGAAAACAAATTCCACAAACAAAAGGAACTCAGCACAGGAAAGTAAGAGGAACAAAAAAAAGTCAAAACCACAAAAAGAAAAAAAGCACAACAAAATGACAGCAATAAACTAAAAGCTATCAATAATTACACTGAATGTAACTGGCTAAAATACACCAGTAAAGACACAGAAAGTGACAGAGTACATTAAAAAAAAACCATCAATATGCTGTCTACAAGAGACACACCTAAGACACAAGACATAAATGTAATAAAAATCAAAGGATGGAAAAAATATTACAAGCAAACAGCAACCAAAAAAGGGAAAAAGTGGCAATACTAACCTCAGATGATATAGACTTTAAGGCCAAGACCACCATAAAAGACAAGGAAGGACATTATATAATGATTAAAGGGGCAATCCACCAAGAAGACATAACTTTAATAAATACCTATGTACTCAATGACAAGGATCCAAAATGCATAGAAGAAGTTCTAACAGCACTGAAAAGAGAAACAGATCCACAGAGTAGTAGGAGACTTCAACACACCACCCTTGGTAAAGGACAGAACATCTAGAAGAAAACTCAACAAAGATACAGAAAATCTAAAAGTCAACTTGGCCTCATAGCCATATACAGAACACTTCACTCAACAGTAGCAAAGTATACATTCTTTTCCAGGGCACATGGAACATCCTCCAAAATAGAACACATTTTAGGACACAAAGGAACCCTCAATAAAATTCAAAACATTGAAATAATACAAAGCATCTTCTCTAATCACAATGCCATAAAAATAGAAATTAATGACAGGAGGAGCAAGGAAAAAATTTTAAAAACTTGGAAACTGAATAACGCCTTGCTTAAAAACCACTGGGTAACAAGAAATCAAAGATGGAATAAAAAGACATTCCTAAAGTCAAATGAGAATGAAAACACATCATACCAAAACCTTTGGGACACAGCATAGGCAGTGCTCAGAGGTCAATTTGTGGCAATAAGTGCACACAGCAAAAAAAGAAGAAAGGGACAAAATCAAAATGTTATCCCTACAACTTGAACAAATAGAAAGAGAACAGCAAAAGAAGCCCACAGTCACAAGAAGAAAGGAAATAATAAAGATTAGAGCAGAAATAAATGAAATTAAAAAAAATGAAATAAGGAACAGAAAAACAGTGGAAAGAAATCAACAAGACCAAAAGCTGGTTCTTGGGAAAGATCAACAAAATCAACAAACCATTGGCCAAACTGACAAAAGAAAAACAGAAGAGGAAGCAAATAACCCAAATAAGAATTGAAATGGGGGGCATTACGACATACCCAACTGAAATAAAAAGGATGATAACAGAGTACTATGAAATGCTATATTCAAACAAATTTGAAAACCTAAAGGAAATTAACGAATTTCATAGAAACACTCTACCTACCTAAGCTAACACAAAATGAGGTAGAAAATCTGAACAGACCAATAACAAGAGAAGAGATTGAAAAGGTAATTAAAAAATTCCCCCCACCTCCAATAAAAAGCCCTGGCCCTGATGGTTTCACTGGAGAATTCTACCATTCAGAGAAGAACTAAAAATAGAGTTCAACCAATTTCAAAACATAGAAAAGGAAGGGATACTCCTGAATTCATTCTATGAAGCAATCATAACTCTGATACCAAAGCCAGGCAAACACATCCCCCCCCCCAAAAAAAAGAGAGAAAGAAAATTACTGGCCAATATCTCTCGTGAATATAGAGGAAAAATTCTAACAAAATTCCAGCCAATAGAATTCAGTATTACGTAAAAATCCAAAGCCATCTGCTGGCCCAGGACAGGAACCATTCCCAAAGCCAACTCTTCAGACATGGATTGGACTGGACAATGGGTTGGGGAGGGATGCTGGGGAGGAGTGAGCTTCTTGGATCAGGTGGACACTTGAGACTATGTTGGCATCTCCTGCCTGGAGGGGAGATGAGAGGGTAGAGGGGGTTAGAAGCTGGCGAAATGGACATGAAAAGAGAGAGTGGAGGGAGGGAGTGGGTTGTCTCATTAGGGGGAGAGCAGTTGGGAGTATGTACCAAGGTGTATATAAGTTTTTATGTGAGAGACTGACTTGATTTGTAAACTTTCACTTAAAGCACAATAAAAATTATAAAAAAAAAAAAAAGGAAAGGAAAACAGTGATAAGTAGAAAATTCAGTATAGTGGTTACCTCGGGAGAAAGGAAGGAAGGAGAATATGGTCAAGGAGGGATATATTAGGATCTTCGACTGCATTAGCAATGATTTCCTTTTAATCTCTGTAACGGGAATTCAACTGTTTCTTACATTATTCTTTATACCTTTTCAGATGCATGAGATTTTATAATAAACTGTTAAATAAGGCAAAAAAAAAATCCAAAGCAAGTTAAAAAAAATTTTTTTTTCAATTCCACAAAAAAAAAGAAAAGAAAATTACAGACCAACATCCCTCATGAACATAGATGCAAAAATCCTCAACAAAATTCTAACCAGTAGAATTCAAGAGCATATCAAAAAGAATAATTCCTCATGACCAAGTGGGATTCATATCAGGTATGCAGGATGGTTCAACATTAGAAAATCAATCAATGTAATTCATCACATAAATAAAACAGAAGATAAGAAGCACACGAACTTATCAATGGATGCAGAAAAGTCATCTGACAAAGTCCAACACCCATTCGTGATAAAAACTCTCAGCAAGATAGGAATAGAAGGGAAATTCCTTGACATAATAAAGGACATTTATACAAAGCCAACTGCCAACATCATTCTAAATGGAGAGAGACTGAAAGCATTTCTCTTGGGAACGGGAACAAGACGAGCGTGCTCTGTATCACTGCTCTTATTCAACATTGTGCTGTAGGTCCTAGCCAGAGCAATAAGGCAAGAAAAAGAAATAAGGGGCATCCAAATTGGTAATGAAGCAGTAAAAGTATCCCTATTTGCAGATGACATGATCTTATATGCAGAAAACCCAAGAGAATCCACAAGAAAAGTATTGGAACTAATAGGAGATATCAGCAAAGTATCAGAATACAAGATAAACATACAAAAATCAGTTGGATTCTTCTACACCAACAAAGAGAACTTCGAAAAGGAAATCGCCAAATCAATACCATTTACAATACCCCTAAGAAGATAAAGTACTTAGGAATAAATCTAACCAGAGACATAAAAGATCTGTACAAACAAAACTACAAAACACTACCACAAGAAACCAAAAGAGACCTACATAAGTAGAAAAACATACCATGCTCATGGATAGGAAGACTCAACTTCGTGAAAAGGTCAATTCTATCCAAAGCGATCCTCAGGTACAATGCAATCATGATCCAAATTCCAACGGCATTTTTTAACGAGACAGAGAAACAAATCAACTTCATACGGAAAGGGAAGAAGTCCCAGATAAGTAAAGCATTACTGAAGAAGGACAAAGTGGGAGGCCTCACACTACCTGATTTTAGAACCTATTATACTGCCACGGTAGTCAAAACAGCCTGGTACTGGTACAACAACAGACATGTAGACCAATGGAACAGAATTAAGGACCCAGATGTAAGTCCATCCACCTGTGAGCAGCTGATATTTGACAAAGGCTCAAAGTCCGTTCAATGGGTAAAAGATAGTCTCTTTAAGAAATGGTGCTGGGATAACTGGATATCCATCTGCAAAAAAAAAAGAGAAACAGGACCCATACCTCATGCTGTAATAAAAACTAACTCAAAATGGATCAAAGGCCTAAACATAAAATCTAAAAGGATAAAGATCATTGAAGAAAAAATAGGGACAATGCTAGGAGGCCTAATACATTGCATAATAGTATACAAACCATAACTAACAATGCACAAACACCAGAAGAGAAAACTAGATAACTGGGAGTTCCTAAAAATCAAACACTTATGCTCATCAAAAACTTCAACGAAATAGTAAAAAGAGAACATACAGGCTGGGAAAAAATTTTTGACAATTACATTTCTGATAAGGGTCTAGTCTCTAAAATCTACAAGACACTGCAACACCTCAACAACAAAAAGACAAATAACCCTATTAAAAAATGGGCAAAGGATATGAACAGACACTTCACCAAAGAAGACATTTGGGCAGCTAATAGACACATGAAGAAATGCTCACTATCATTAGCCACTGTTGTTAGGTGTCCTCGACTTGGTTCTGACTAATAGCAACCCTATGTACTACAGAACGAAACACTGCCCAGTCTTGTGCCATGTTCACAATCATTGTTATGCTTGAGCCTGTTGTTTTAGCCACTGTGTCAATCCTTCTAATTGAGGATATTCCTCTTTTTCACTGACACTCTCTACTTTACCAAGCGTGATGTCTTTTTCGATGTACCTGTACTTTACAAGCATGCTATCCTTCTCCAGGGATTGATCCCTCCTGATAACATCTCCAAAGTATGTAAGATGTAGTCTTGCCATCCTTGCTGCTAAGGAGCATTCTGGTTGTACGTCTTCCAAGACAGATTTTTTGGTTCTTTTGGCAGCCCATGGTGTATTCAATATTCTTCGCACACGCCACAATTCAAAGGCATCCTGTTCGGTCTTCCTTATTCATTGTCCAGCTTTCACATACATATGATGTGATTGAAAATACAATGGCTTGAGTCAGGTGCACCTTAGTCTTCAAGGTGACGTCTTTGCTTTCCAACACTTTAAAGAGGTCTTCTGCAGCAGATTCGCCCATCGCAGTGTGTCTTTTGACTTAATAACTGCTGCTTCCATGGGTGTTGATTGTGGATCCAAATAAAATGAAATCCTTGACAACTTCAATCATTTCTCCATTTATTATGATGTTGCTTATTGGTCCAGGTGTGAGGATTTTTGTTTTCTACATGTTGAGGTGTAATTCATACTGAAGGCTGTGGTCTTTGATCTTCATCGAACTTGGAAGAAGGACCTGGCAGTCTACTTCTGAAAAGAATTAGCCAGTGAAACCTTATGAATATCATCACCCATTAGAAAAATGCAAATCAAAACTACAATGAGATACCATCTCACCTCAACAAGGTGGCACTAATTTTAAAAAACACAAAATGATAAATGTTGGAGAGGTTGTGGAGAGATTGGAACACTTAGGCACTGCTGGTGGGAATGTAAAATGGTACGACCACTTTGGAAAATGATTCGGCACTTCCTTACAAAGCTAGAAATAGAACTACCATACGATCCAGCAATCCTACTCCCTGGAATATATCCTAGAGAAATAAGAGCTGTTGCATGAATAGATACATGACACCCATGTTCATTGTAGCATTGTTCACAAGAGCAAAAAGATGGAAACAACCTAGTTGCCTATCAACAAACGAATGGATAAACAAATTAGAGTACATACACACAATGAAATGCTATGCAAAGATAATGAGATGAATCCATGAAATATCTCACAACATGGATGAATCTGGAGGGTATTATGCTGAGTGAAATTAGTCAGTCACAAAAGGACAAATATGATATGAGACCACTATTATAAGAACTCAAGAAAAGGTTTAAACAGAAAAAAACAATTTTTTTGGTGGTTACAAGAGTGGGAAGGGAAGGGGGGAATTCACTAGCTAAATAGTAAGCAACAATCAACTTCAGTGAAGGGAAGGATAACACACAATACAGGAGAAGTCACCACAACTGGACCAAAACAAAAGCTAATAAGTTTCCTGGACACATCCAAACACTTTGAGGGACAGAGTAGCTGGGGCTGGGGTCTAGGGTTTCAGGGGACATCTAGGTCAACTAGCATAACAAAGTTTATTAAGAAGATGTTCTACATCCTACTTTGGTGAGTGGCACCTGGGGTCTTAAAAGCTTGCAAGCGGCCATCTAAGTTGCATCAATCAGTCCTATCCCACTTGGAGTAAAGGAGAATGAAGAACTCCAAAGACACAAGGAAACTATTAGCCTAAGAGACTAAAAAAAAAAGGACCACATAAACCAGAGACTCCACCTGCCTGAGACCAGAAGAACTAGATGGTGCCTGGCTACAACCAATGACTGCCCTGACAGGGAACACAACAGAGAGTCCCGGACAGAGCAGGAGAAAAGCGTGGAGCAGAACTCAAACTCACATAAAAAGACCAGATTTAATGGTCCTACAGAGACTGGGTGAACCTCTGAAACTATGGACTAAGTGTGCTTCTTAGTTCAATCAGATACATGAGACCAAATGGGGGGCTCCTGTCCGGAGGCAGGAGAAGGAAGGAAGGGATCAGAACGGCTTGAATGAACACTTGGAACTCGGGGTGGAAAAACGGAGTGTGCTGTCATATTGTGGGGATTGCAACTAATGTCACAAAACAATATGTGTATGAATTTTTGTATGCGAAATTAACTTGAGCTATAAAGTTTCATCTAAAGTGCAATAAAAAATAGAAAACATCATGGGCTGGGTCAGGTACACCTTACTCTTCAAGGTGACATCTTTGCTTTTCAAAACATTAAAGAGGTCTTTTGCAGCAGATTTGCCCAATGCAATACATCTGTTGATTTCTTGACTGCTGCTTCCATGGGTGTTGATTGTGGATCCAAGTAAAAGGAAATTAAAATATAAATTAAAGAAAAAATATTCAGTATTATATTAAAAAAATAATAAGAATACACAATGACCATGTGGGAGTCATACCAGGCATGCAAAGATGGTTCAACATTAGAAAATCCATCAACGTAATCCACCACATAAAAAGAAAAAAATCATATGATCATCTTAATAAATGCAGAAAAGGCATTCGATAAAGTCCAACACCCATTCGTGATAAAAACTCTCAATAGGAATAGAAAGAAAATTTCTCAACATAATAAAAGGCATCTATACAAAACCAAAAGCCAGCATCATTCTGAATGGGGAGTTGCTGAAATCATTCCCCCTGAGGACAGAACAAGACAAGGATACTCTTTATTACCACTCTTATTTAACATTGTGCTGGAAGTCCTAGCTAGAGCAATAAAGCAAGAAAAAGAAATAAAGGGCGTTCAAATTGATAAGGAGGAATTAAAACTATTCCTATTTGCAGACAATACGATACTATACATGGAGAATGCAAAGATTCCATAAGAAAACTACTAGAAATAATAAAAAGATTCAGTGGAGTAGCAGGATACAAGATCAACATACAAAAATCAGTTGGATTCCTATACACCAACAAAGAGAACTATGAAAAGGAAACCAGGAAAACAATATCACTTAATGTTGGTAGGTGCTGTCAAGTCAGTTCCCACTCATAGCAACCCTATATACAACAGAATGAAACGCTACCTGGTCCCCCGCTATCCTCATAATCATTATTATGCTTGAGCCCATCATTGCAGTCACTGTGTCAATCCATCTCTTTGAGGGTCCTCCTCTTTTACGCTGACCCTCCACTCTACTAAGCATGATGTCCCTTTCCAGGGACTGGTCCCTCCTGATAACATGTCCAAAAAAAACAAGTCCAAAGCATGTGAGAAAAAGCGTCTGCCATGCTTGCTTCTAAAGAGCATTCTGGCTGTTCATTCTTTTGGCAGTCCATGGTATATTTAATATTCTTTGCCAACACCATAATTCAAAGGCATAAATTCTTCGTTGGTCTTCCTTATTCATTGCCGAGCTTTCACATGCATATGAGGTGACTGAAAACAACCATGGCTTGGGTCAGGTGCACCTTACTACTTAAAGTGACATCTTTGCTTTTGAAGTCTTTTGCATCAGATTTGCCTAATGCAATTCATGATTTGATTTCTTTCTTTCTTTTTTAATGGCCACTGCCCTTTTTTGTGGTAAATACATATGTAACAATATTTGCCATTTCAACTTTTTAAAAATTTTTTTGTTGTACTTTAGATGAAGGTTTACGGGGAAAAAAACTAGTTTCTCATTAAATAGTACACATATCATTTTATGACACTGGTTAACAACCCCATGACACATGAACACTCCCCTTTCTCAACCTTGGGTTCCCTATTACCAGCTTTCCTGTCCCTTTCTGCCTTCCAGTCCTTGCCCCTGAGTTGGTGTGCCCCTTTAGTCTCCTTTTGTTATATGGGCCTGGCTGAAGGGTGAACCTCAGGAGTGATTTCATTACTGAGCTGAAAGGGTGTCCAGGGCCATACTCTCAGGTTTTCTACAGTCTCTGTCAGGCCAGCAAATCTGGTCTTTGTTTTTGAGTTAGAATTTTGTTCTACATTTTTCTCCAGCTCTGCCTAGGACCCTCTATTGTGATCCCTGTCAGAGCAGTCAGTGGTGGTGGCCGGGCGCCATCTAGTTGTACTGGACTCAACCTGGTGGAGGCATGGTAGATGTAGTCCATTAGTGCTTTGGACTAATCTTTCCCTCGTATCTTTAGTTTTCTTCATTCTTCCTTGCTTCCAAAGGGGTGAGACCAGTGTAATATCCTAGATGGCCACTCACAGGATTTTAAGAGCCCAGACGCTACTCACCAAAGTAGAATGTAGAACATTTTCTTTACAAACGATGTTATGCCAATTGAGCTACGTGTTCCCCAAGAATATGGTCCCTACAGTCCTCAGCCAGCAATTCAGTCCCTCAGGGAGTTTGGGTGTGTCTATGGAGCTTCCATAACCTTGCGTTGTACATTTTATTTCTTCACTGCTGTTTCCATGGGCACTGATTATGGATCCAAGTAAAATGAATAATACAAAAAAAATGCACACAGAAAGAAACAATCTTTGATGGTTATGAGGGAAATGAGGGGTGGGGAGGGAAGAACATTTACCGGGCAATAGATAGGAGCCCTGGTGGTGTAGTTGTTAAGACCTGTGGTGGCTAACCAAAATCCACCAGCCACTCCTCAGAAACCCTATGGGGAAGTTCTACTCTGGCCCATAGGGTCACTATGAGTCAGAATCGACTCAATGGCAATGAGTTAGACAATAGATAAGTTGTAAGTTTGGTAAAGGGTAAGACAGTATACAGAACTGGAGAAATCAGTACAACTTGACCAAGGCAATTACTAGGCTGAGGGCTGGGGACCATGGTCTCAGGGGACATCTAGCTCAATTGGCATACCTTAGTTTATAAAGAAAATGTTCCACATCCTATTTTGGTGAGTAGCCTCTGGGGTCTTAAAAACTTGTGAAGAGCCATCTAAGATATTCCACTGGTCCCACCCCATCTGGAGCAAGGGAGAATGAAGAAAACCAAAGGCACAAGGGAAAGATTAGTCCAAAGGACTAATGGGCCACAACTACCACACCCTCCACCACACCAAGTAGAGCACAACTAGATGGTGCCTGGCTACCACCATCAACTGTTCTGACAGGAATCACAATAAAGGGTCCCAGGCAGAGCTGGAGAAAAATGTAGAATAAAATTCACACTCACAAAAAAAAGACCAGACTTACTGGTCTGAGAAAGACTGGAGAAACCCCGAGAGTATGGCCCCTGGACACCCTTTTAACTCAGTACTGAAGTCAATTCTGAAGTTCACTCTTCAGGCAAAGATTTAGAAAGGCCCATAAAACAAACAATAATAAACATAGCTCAACTATGTATTCAAGACTAAATGGGTACACCAGCCTAGGGGCAAGGATAAGAAGACAGGAGGGGACAGGAAAGCTGGATGGAAGGAAAAGGGGAACCCAAGGTTGAGAAGGCAAGAGTGTTGACAAGTTGCAGGGCTGGCAACCAATGTAACAAAACTATGTGTATAAATTGTTTAAAGAGAAACTAATTTGCTCTGTAAACCTTTACCTAAAGCACAATTGAAAAAAAAAAAACTATTGCCATGTTGTCAATTCTGACCCATAGCGACCCTATAGGCCAGAATAAAACTGCCCCATAGGGTTTCCAAGGAGTGACTGGTGAATTCAAGCTGCCAACCTTTTGGTGAACAGCGGAGCTCTTAATCATTGTGCCACCTAATAAAATAAAATACTTAGGAATAAATCTAACCAGGGACATAAAAAACCTATAGAAACAAAACTACAAAACACTACTGCAAGAAACCCAAAGAGACCTACGTAAATGGAAAAACTTACCATGCTCATGGATAGGAAGACTCAACATTGTGAAAATGTCAATTCTACCCAAAGCAATCTACAGATATAATGCAATCCCAATCCAAATATAAACAGTATTCTTTAACAAGATGGAAAAACTAATCATTAACTTTATATGGAAATGAAAGAAGCCCAGGATAAGTAAAGCATTATTGAAGAAGAACAAAGTAGGAGGCCAGAACCTATTATACAGCCTTGGTAGTCAAAACACAACAACAGAAATATAGACCAATGGAACCGAACTGAGAACACAGCCATAAATCCATCTACCTACATTCAGCTGATCTTTGACAGAGGTCCAAAGTTCCCTTAATTGGGGAAAAAACAGTCTTTTTTAACAATTGGTGCTGGCAAAACTGGATGTCCATTTGTAAAAAAATGAAGCAGGACTCACACCATAAACAAAAACTAATTCAAAATGGATCAAAGATCTAAATATAAAACCAAAAACTATAAAGATCATGGAAGAAAAAATAGGGACAAATGCTGGGGGTCCTAAAATATGGCATAATTAGGATACAAACCAGAACTAACAATGCACAAACACCAGAAAAGAAGCTAGATCTCCTAAAAATTAAATACTTATGCTCGTCAAAAGACCAGCAGAAGAGTAAAAAGGGAACCTACAGACTGGGAAAAAAATTTTGACTACAACACAACCAACAAGGGTCTAACTTCCTAAAATCTAAAAGATACTGCAACACAGTAACAATAAAAAGACAAATAACCCAATTAAAAAAATGGGCAAAGGTTATGAACAGACACTTTGCCAAAGAAGACATTCAAGTGGCTAACAGACACATGAGGAAATGCTCACGATCATTAGCCTTCAGAGAAATGCAAATCAAAACCACAATAAGATACCATCTTACCCTCACATTACTGGCACTAATCAGAAAAACAGAAAGTAAGAAATGTTGGAGAAGTTGCAGGGAGATTGGCACTCTTATGCACTGCTAGTGGGAACACGAAATGATACAACCATTTTGGAAAACGATACGGCACTTCCATTAGAAGTTAGAAATAGAAATACCATACGATCCAGCAATCCCACTCCTAGGAATATATCCTAGAGAAATATGAGCCGTCACATCAATAGACATATGTACACACATGTTCTTTGTAGCATTATTAACAATAGGAAAAAGATGAAAATAACCTAAGTGCCCATCAAAAGATGAATGGGTAAACAAATTATGGTACATATGCACAATGGAATAAAGAACAATGACGAATCTGCAACACATCTCACAACATGGATGAATCTGAAGGGCATTATTGAAATAAGTCAATCACAAAAGGACAAATGCTGTATGAGACCACCAATATAAAAACTCAAGTAAAGGTTTACAAACAGAGAGAAACAATCTTTGATGGTTACAAGGAAGGGGAGGAGTGGGCAGGAGAAATTGCTAACTAGATAGTAGATAAGCAGCAACTTCCGTGAAGGGAAAGACAGTACACTTTATAGGGGAAGTCAGCACAATGTGACCAAGGCAATTCATGGAAATTTCACAGACACATCCAAACTCCCTGAGAGACCGAGTTACTTGGCTCAGTTCTGGGGACCATGATCTCTGAGGGCATCCATGTCAATTAGCATAACATAGTTTATAAAGAAAATGTTCTACATCCGACTTTGGTGAATAGTGTCTGGTGGTCTTAAAAGCTTGTGGGTGGCCATCTGAGATACATCTACTGATCCCATTCTGTCCAGAGCAAAGGAGAATGAAGAAAATCAGAGACACAAGGGAAAGATTAGTCCAAAGGACTAATGGACCACCACTACCACAGCCTCCACCAGCCTGAGCCCAGAAAAACTAGATGGTGCCCAGTTACTACCACTGACTGTTCTGACACAGATCACAATAGAGGGTCCCGGACAGAGCTGGAGAAAAATGTAGAACAAAAATCAAAGTCATGAAAAAAGACTTACTGGTCTGACAGAGACTGGAGGAATCCTGAGACTATGGCCTCCAGACACCCTTTTAACTCAGAACTGAAGTCACTCCCAAAGTTCACCCTTCAGCCAAAGATTACACTGGTCTATAAAACAAACTGTAACACACACATGCTTCTCGGTTCAAACATGTAAATGTGGCCAAATGACAACATCTGCCCAAAAGCAAAGACAAGAAGGCAGGAAGAGACAGGAAAATGGGATGAATGGGAAGGTGGAACCTGGGGTGGAGAAAGGGATAGTGTTGACATGTCACAGGGATTGCAACCAATGTCACAAAACAATTTGTGTATAAACTGTTGGATGAGAAACCAATTTACTCTGTAAACTTTCACCTAATAAAAAAATTAAAATTAAATGAGTGAATTAGATGGTGTGTGAATTATTATTTCAATAAAGCTGTTACCAAAAATTAATAAATTAATAAAAAAGAAGAAACTGAGAAGTTAAGGGTCAGCCTGTTCAATACTCACTTACACATCAGTGCTTAGATGGGTGACATTCCTAGCAAAGGCAGTCAACGAGTGGGCCTTTCCTTTTTAATCTTGCCAGGTTCCCCAGGCCCAGCCCTCCCCTCTAGGGACAGCGCCTTTTGTATGAGTGGTGAATTGTCTGCCTTTGTTTGAAAATGTCTCTTTCATACTGACTCGTGAGCGATTGTTGAGCAGTGTATAAAATTACACGTTCACAGTTTTGCTCCTGAAGTGCTATGTAAATATTCCATTGTCAACTCACCTTTGTATCTTTTGACTCCAGGCTCATGGGATTATTGGTTTGCCATTAAGATCTCTCTCTCTCATCTCTTTTTTTTTTTTTTTTCAGTTGGAGATTTCTCTTTCTTCATTTCAGGCTCAGCTGTGATTTTTTTCCTACACTTTAGTCAGCATTTCTTTGCATTTTAATGAGAGTGGCCGCTTCAGATTAACTCTGTCAAGTTGCTGAAACTGGAAATGTCGGGTGTCTTTTTAATACGTGTATTCCCTTCAATGTTAGAACTAGGATACTGTTCCATTGGGGTTTGTTGGAGGTCAGAGGCAGGGAGAATCTGAATGATTGATCATCTTCTTACCTATTCACCCTCTTTCCTAAAGGAGAAGTGAAAATGAGGGAAAAATAAGTGCTGAGCTGAGAAAGAACCCACCTCTTGATGTAATCACAAAAATTCCTTCCGTTTTTAGAGTCCTATACCCTTCCGAGGAGCCCCAGTGGCACAGTGGATAAAGCGCTCAGCTGCTAACCAAAAAGTCAGCAGTCCCAACCCACCAGCCGCTCCTCAGAAGAAAGATGTGACAGTCTGTTTCTGTAAAGATTTACAGCCTTGGAAACCCTATGGGGCAGTTAGTTCTACTCTGCCCTACAGGGTCTCTATGAATCGGAATCAACTCAACAGCAGTGGGTGGGACTTTATACCCTTCCGTGGGAGCCGTGGTGGTTCCGTGGTGGAATTCTCGCCTTCCGTACAGGAGATCCAGACTCAGTTCCTGACCAATGCACGGCAAGCGCAGCCACAACCCATCTGTCAGTGGAGGCTAGCGAGTTGCTGTGATACGGAACAGGCTTCAGCAGAGCTTCCAGACTCAGACAGACTGCTTGGTGATCTACTTCTGAAAATCATCTGATGAGAACTTCATGGGTCACAATAGTTGGATCCCATTGTATATGGGGTCACCACGAGTCAGGGTCAGACTCGATGGCAGTTAACAACAACAACATACCCTTCCACAGATTCATGGGCCCAAGATGTATTTCTTCTCGATGGGAAGATGTCCAGAGAAGAATCTTATCTTCCATCTCCGGCCAGAAGTCAGAATGGTGGGTGAAACCAGTCACCTACTCCAGTCTGGGGCTGCAGCTAGACCCTGGCAGGATCTCCTGAGCTCAGTAGCTGTCCACAGTTATTGATTCTTTTCCTTGAATGTTGAAAACTTTTTCCAGATACTGCCAGGAAAATTCACATCTGGATCTAAAAGGGGGAAGAGGTACGGCAGGCCCATTTTTGCTCAGCCCTCAGTAGTTTACAAGATTAGAAGATTGGCTGCTGTTTGGTGGAAAATTTATTTGGGACCAGGGTTAAATCTTCACAGTGGTCATCTGTTTCTAAATACCAAAGCCATATGCAGTGTAGTGGCCATATATCTGGGGTCTGGAGTCAGACTGCGTGTGTTCAAATCCCAGCTCTGCTGCTTCTTAGCACTCTGGCCTTGAGCCATTACTCCACACCTCTGTGTACTGGATCTTTCATCTGTAAAAGAGAACTAATGAAAGCAGCCATCTCTCAGTTTTGTTGTGAAGATTATGTGAATTAATCCAGATAAGGCAACTTGTCCAGGGCTTTAGTGCATGGTAACGGCTCAGTAGATGCTAATATTAAGTTGTGGCTTTTGTCAGTTTTCAGCTAGAGGTTTACTTTTAAGTCTGCTCCCACATTTTAAATAAAGCCCCTAAAGGTACATACTAGATCCTGAGTATGTCCCAAATAGCCCTACCCACCTCCACCCCCCCATGCATCTCCCACCCCTTTTGGGGTTGAGTTAAGGTTTACAGATTGAAAACAAGATTTTACATGTGTATGTCTTGCATTTGATTTTTCCAAACGCTTCCATACCTCTTATCTCACAACTCTGTGGAGTTAACAGGGCAATGATGATTATCTCCATATTACAGATGAGGAAACTGAGGCCCTAAGAGGTAAAGTAGGCTATCTAGAATTACCCATCTCTCTGAAAGAGAAAGATAGAAATACTTAGTCAAGTCTCCCCTTCCAGTAGTCATTTCAACCTACTACTACGACATCTGTTAGTTGCCATCGATGCCGACACGTGGCAACCTAAATCCACCTCTCTGTGTCACAAGGAATCTAGCAGCCTACTCCACCCTCCATCGCCGAAATGTTCAAACTGCACAGAACTTTCAGACTGGGTGAGAGGGAAGGAAACATATGATCCAGTGGAAAAAAATCTAGAACTTTGAGGTAGAGCAAGGTATTTTTTCTGTAATATTCTGGTTGGGCAGTGAGGTTAAGAGTGACTCAACGTCTCGAGCAATGGCCAATGGGAAGAAATGGAGTGAATGGATACCTTATTTGAGCTGAACAAAATATTCCTGTGTCATGGGATCTAGGCTGAGCCCAGAGTGATAGTCGAAGGTGTCTGGAAACTGTCTGGGGCTTTGGTCAGTCAGCAGCGTCTTGAACATGTACTTGCATGGGCCAAATGGTCTTTAAGAAAAGGATTTGTAAACATTTGGCCCCAGGAGGTGGGGAGACAGACACCAGGTGGTGGGGTGAGGGGGTGGCAGAAGGGTAAAGAAATGGGACAGGGTGACATTTGTTCTTCAGCTGGGCCCCAAGGGCTAGGTGTGTGGAAAAGGTTCCTGGCATCTATTTACATGGAGCAAAGTGATTTTGAAGAAGAAGTCTGCGGACTTATTGCACCTGAGGGACAGGTATAGAGAACAGGAAGAAAAGTGAGGAAGTGGGGGCTGAAGGGTGAGTCTGGATAAAGGACATGATGACATTTGTTCCCCAGACACAGGGACCAAGTCTGAAAGTCTGAACCCGGGGGAGGGGAGAGTGGTTGCTGCAGGCAGAAGCCAAAGCCACTCTTCTCACAGGGGCCTCACTGAGATGCGGGGTAGAAGCACTGCTGTTTCAGTGCCCAGGTGACAAAATGTGACATTTCTCCTCCCTCTGGGTGGACTCACTGGTGGTTTCAGCCAAAGCTCTGTGAATGGAAGGCAGCACAACTTAGGGCCCTCGTAGGTTTGCAGCTCTGAGTGCCACAGAATCCATGCCCCACCCCAGCAGGGACCTCTTTCACAGAGCCAGCAGCACCCAGCAGCAACTGGAGCAAGGCAGAGGGGCTGCCCTCAAGTAGCAATGTGGGCAGCTGACAACCACAAAGCAGGGTGGGAATGGAAGAGCAACAGGAGAGAATTATCTCAGAGCACATGAAACTTCTTCCAGAAGTAACTGAAGGAAACCTTCAAGGGCAAGAGGTCCTGTAACACATAGGTGGGGACAGAAGTAAGGGGTATCTGAGTTTTTACTGATTATGGGACCTCATTTTACTCATGGGTTGCAGAAACTTGAGGCACCATTTTCCGGTGTCTGAAGTACTTGGGCATATGATAGCAAGCTTCATGTAGATGTGGAGTGGCTCTTGAAACATTTCTAAATATAACCTTTAGAGTGGGTGAGGTGGGTAGAGAAGCAGGGACTGAGTTCTAGCGGGGTATGATTGGGCTTCATGTGTTCCATTTGCTTCTTGTGATGTTAGCTTGAAGGAGAGGAGAGGTAAAAGCAAATGGAAGAAGAATGACAGGAGAAAAATAAAGGAAAAATTGCTATTGCTCCCTATTATCATGGCCATAAGAAAATCAGTTCATTTTTAAGTCATCTTCCTTCCCATATACATTTTCCAGACATAGGTTATCAATTCTCCATCTTCAATTTATTTTTCAGGAGAATAAACTCGGCAGTGCTTTCCCGAGCTAAGAGCAACCCTGCTGAACATGGAAAACCAAACTGCACTGAGCCAGGTGTGAATCAACAGGGCCAGAGAAGGGCCCGCTGCCTAGGCACCTGGAATTTGTGTTTCCCAACTTACCTCACAGAAACACTGGTGGTGTAGTGGCTAGGTGCTACGACTGCTAACCAAAGGGTCAGCAGTTTGAATCTGCCAGGCGCTCCTTGGAAACTCTATGGGCAGCTCTACTCTGTCCTATAGGGTCGCTATGAGTCAGAATTGACTCCACAGCAGCGGGTTTTTTTCCTGAGGCAACAGTACTGGTGATTGACGCAGCTGCAGGCAGCCCTCAGAATCAGATTCTTAGCTACATTACAATGGAGCTGCCAATTTGTTTGCCAATCTTTGTTCTTCCTAAAAATCATTTTCCTCTTCCTGGAATCAGACCCAATATTTAGAGTAATAGAGCAGCAGACTTCAGTCCTCAGAGAGAGCTACCAGAAGACTTGAGGTTTGATCTGTCCCTGTCTTTCCATCCCCACTGCCACCACCCTAGCCAGTCACCTGGATTATTGTCATAGGGGCTCATAACTGGCCTCTGACCTCCTTCCTCCATCCTGCCTCCAAACTGTTGCCAAGTTAGCTTCCTAAGGTATGTTTCTAATCATGTCACTTCTACTGTTTTTAAAACATCTTTGAGTAACCCACCTACATGGAGTATTATTGAATAAATAAATCGGTCCCGTGGGTGTCAAATTCCCCATCCTCCTGATTTATTGTCTTTGTAGCTTATTGTCTGCCCCCCTCCCCCCACCGCCGCAATTGGAGATTCTTTTCTGTCTGTTCCTAAAAGAGTAGCTGGCACATTTTACATAATAAATATTGATCGAATGAAGGACTCAATAAATCAAATTCTATTAGCCACTATTAATTTTTTTTTCGCAAATGAATTTTATTTCCTTTTATGATTACAAATGTAATACATGCTCACTATAGAGAATCTGGAAAGTACAGAGAAGTAGAAAGAAGAGAATTAAAAAACATCCAAAAGCCCACCACCTGAAGGCAAACACTGCTCATATTATGTTCTAATATCTATGCCTGTTTAGAGACCAAGACCCCTATCAAGAGTGCTGGCCGTGAAGCACAATAGCCAAGGGGAGTGAGGGAAATTAATAACCGAGGGAGTCACTCAGAGGTCAGAACAGAGATTTGACACTTAGGGACAAGACAAGGGTCATAAACAGATCAAGAAGTCAGAAACTGACAACACAAGAACAAGTTGGATTAATTTAAGAATGCAATGAAATGATGCTTGTCATGAGTTTAGCCCAGTAGCTGTCACACAGCACATAATCAACAAATGTTAGCCATTACTCGTATTGTTATTGTTATGGGTCAAAACGAATGGTTCAGCATGGAGGCTATAAACAGGGCAAGGGCCCTGGAGGCCTATTTTTAGGTGCTATGAGTTGTGGAAGGGGCCCTGGTGGTACAGTGGTTAAAGCACTAGGCTGCTAACCAAAAGATTGGCTGTTCGAATCCACCAGTTGCTCTGCGAGAAAAAGATGTGGCAGTCTGCTTCCATAAAAGATTACAGCCTTGGAAACCCTATAGGGCAGTTCTACTCTGTCCTATAGGCTCGCTATGAATTGGAATTGACTGAACAGCAATGGGTTTAGTTTGGTTTGATCATGAGTTGTGGCATATAGGGGCAAGTCTACTGGGTTAAAAGGGTGGTATAGGAATGGGTATCACTCTCCTTACATGCTCCCCTGCCAGGTTAAGTGGGGCCAGGGTCTCCTCAAGTTTGCCTGATGACATGTGGCAAGACACTCTGAGGTATTTTTGAGGTAGGACATGATTTCTCCTGCCTAGACTGCTTCCTGGACCAAGAACTAGGACTAGTCTTGATGGCGATGGGAGTTCAGAACTTCATATACCATATACTCTCATATTCTGATTTCTGATTGTCAGGGCAGGTCATAGGCATGTGGGGTGAAGGATAAGGTCAAGTCAGCTAAGTGGCAGGTAGGGTGGGATGTGCCTGGATGGGGAAGCTGAAGGCAGAAGGCAACAAGGTTTATGACGTAATTGAATGGGATGGGTCCAGAAACCAGTCCTCAAGTTAGCAGCAGAGTCGGATACCACAGGAGAAGAATCCATTGAGCATTACTTGTCAGTGGGGGCCTTCGGATGGCCTGTGCTCTGTCGAAGGTGATCGTGAAGACCTTCTTGGGGGTCTCCATGCTCTTTCAGGTAGTAACAGCGTTTGGGAACATGCTGGTGCTAGTAGAAAGAAAAACACAGCAGCAGTAAAAACCACACTTACTGTGACAAGAGGTGTTCTGCCTGAATAAATTCAGCAATTAGCAGATCAAGGAACTTGGCTAATTTATCTTAACTTGTACAAAGGGAGACCAAAGGCTGGGCTAACCAAATTCCCTAATGACCTGATTCCATAACACCATATGGCTATATAAGTGGGACCCATCTCCCAAAATGAATACTGCTTCCTTAGAACTGAACTTGGAATAAGTGGAGAACTGGGGCTGAGCCCAGCCAATTCCCTCATAATCAGATTTAGTTCTTTAACCATCCCAGTCCCTAAGTAATTTGGGCAGGGCATTGCCCCTCAAAATGGTTAATACACCCAAAATAACTGTGTAGCCGTGATCACTGATGAAACTCCAGTGTGGGGTTTATAGTCTGGGACCTCAACGCCTCCCCATTGCCCCTTCCTTATTCTAGTTCTTTTTTCTGCTAAAAAAACAAAAAACTTGAGTGTTTTCCCTCATCATTACCTCTTCAGTCTGCTGATGAGAGTTCAATTCATTCTCCATTGCCTCCTCATTATTCCGCTTACAGGCCGACGGCAAATCCTGGCTTGAGTTGCCTGGCGAATCCTTCTCTTCAGCCAGCTGGCACTCAGTGTAGAGAGACCTGTCTATCAGCTCCTTTAAGCTGCTGGCAACCTTCAGGAAGATCCGGCCCATTTTGGTGGCAACAGCTTCTGAGAGCCCTTCCAGAAACCTGGTCCGTAAAATGGCATCAGACCAAGACAAATGTCGGGCCAGCAGTAGAAAGTCAGTGGCATACTGCCTGACTGACTTCTGGCCTTGCTTGGGATGGCAAAGAACAGCACTGAGGATGTCTACCTCAGATAAGGATTCATATAAGCCTTGTGATCTTCTCAGGAAAGATTTATTTGCACCTGAGAGGGGGTTTCCTACCTCCATCTGCAAGATGGACCACCTCTCTGCTGCCCCCAAATGAAGAGACACCAGAAATGCCATTTTCTCCGAATCGTCCAAAAAACACTTCATCTGCTTCTCCTCATCAATCTCCATCTCCTCTTCCACAGGGCATGAACCTCGGGCTGCTTCCTGTTCTTCTAAGAGGTAACAGAGTGCTGGGGTCAACATTCCAAAGGATCGGACTTCCTTTGGTGGTGGGTTCTTCATTTCAGGGCTTGTGGCTGTCGCACATGGTGTGGACGTTGATCCAGAGGATGTAGTGTTGATGTGACAGGTGGATGTCTTTCCAGAGTCTGTGGTTTTGGTTTCTGGGTTGGACATCACTCTAGAGGCTGTGGCTTCCACTTGGGGTGTGGACATTGCTCCCGAGGCTGGGGCTCTCATCAGCGGCCTGGACAGCCCTCCAGAAGCCATGGCTGTCATTTGTGGCATGGACATCCCTCCAGAGACTGTGGCTCTCAGTAGTGGCGTGGACATTGCTCCAGAAGCTGAGGCTCTCGTTGGTAATGTGGACATCCCTCTAGAAGCTGTGTATGTCATTTGCGGTGTCGACATAGATCCAAAGCTTGGGGCTCTTGTTTGCAGCGTGGACATTGCTCCCGGGGCTGGGGCTCTCATTAGTGGCTTAGACATCTCTCCAGAAGCCATGGCTGACATTAATGGCGTGGCCATTGTTCCAGAGTCTGTGGCTCTCATTAGTGGCATGGACATCCCTCCAGAGGCCATGGCTGTTGTTTGTGCCATGTACATATTTCCAGAGGCTGGAGTTCTCATGAAATCAGTGCACATCCCTCCAGAAGCTATGGGCATCATTTGTGGTGTGGACCTTGTTCCAGAGCTGGGAGGTCTTATCATCGGCATGGACATTCCTCCAGGGGCCATGGATGTCATTTGAGGTATAGACATAGCTCCAGAGGCTGTGGATCTCATTAGTGGTGTGGACATCACTTCAGAGACTGGAACTCTCATTTGTGTCATGGACATCATTCCAGAGGCTGTGGAAGTCATTTGTGGAGTGGACATCACTCCATAAGCTGGTGTAGATATCTCTCCAGAAGCTGAGGCTCTCATTTGTGGTGGAGACATTTCTCCAGATGATGGCCCTCTCATGAGCACTTTGGGCATCTCTCCAGACTCTGAGGCTCTCGTTAGTGGTGCGGACATCACTTCAGAGGCTGGGGCTCTCGGCTGCAGTGTAGACATTCCTCCACAGGTCATGGATCTCATGAGTGATGTGGACATCCCTCCAGAATCTTGAGCACTCATTGGCTGACTGGACACCTTTCCAGAGGCTGTGGCTCTCATTAGTGGCATGGACATAGCTCCAGAGGCTGTGGCTGTCATTTGTGGGGTGGGAATCACTCCCGAGGCTGGGGCTCTCATTAGCGACCTGGACATCCCTCCAGAGGCCGTGGCTATCATTTGTGGCATGGACATCCCTCTAGAAGCTGTGTCTCTCATTAGTGTTGTAGATACCTCTCCAGAAGTTGTGGTTGTCATTTGCTGTGTGAACATTTCTCCAGAGACTTTGGATGTCATTAGTGGCTTGGATGATGTTCCAGAGGCCGTAGCTCTCATTTGTGGCATAGAAATTACTCCCAAGTTTGTATCTCTCGTTAACAGTGTGGGCATCGACCCTGAGGCTTTGGCTGACGTTAGTGGAATGGACATTGCTCCGGAGGCCGTGGCTCGCATTTGTGATGTCGACATCACTCCTGAGGCTGTGGCTCTCATTTGTGACATGGACGTTGCTCCAGAGTCTGGGGCTCTCATTTGCAGTGTGGACATCGATCCAGAGGCTGGGGCTGTAAATTGTGACATGGACATTGTTTCAGGGGCTGTGGCTCTCATTAAAGGTGGGGACATCACTCCAGAGACTGAGGCTCTTGTCCACTGCATGGACTTTGCTCCATTGCCTGTGGCTTTCATAAACCCTGTGGATATTGCTCCAGAATTTTTGGCCATTGTTGACTGTGTGGATACCACTCTAGAGGCTGTGGCTGACATTTTCTCGGTGGACATTGCTTCAGATGTTGTGACTGTCATCAGTGGGGTGGACACTGCTCCAGAAGCTGGGACTGTCTTTGGCAATGTAGACATATGTCCAGAGGCTGTGGCTCTCATTAGTGGTGTGGACATGGCTCCAGAATCTGAGGCTCTCATTGGCGGAGTAGACATGATCCCAGAGTCTAGATTTTGTAACAGTGGGGACATCAATCCAGAACCTTGGCCTGGCGTTAGCTGGGTTGGCATCCCTCCAGAGGCTACAGCAGTCATTAGCAGTGGGGACACTGCTTCGGAGCCTGGGGTTGGCTTTAGTAATGTGGACATTTCTCCAGCATCTGGAACTGACAGTAGTGGTGTGGACATTGCTCCGGAGCCTGGAGCTGATGTTAGCAGTGAAGACATTACTCTGGAGTCCGGGCCGGACATTACTGGGGTGGGCATTCCCCCAGAGTCTTGGGTGCTCATTGGCTGGGTTGGCATTGTTCCCGAAGCTAGGGCTGACATTATCAGTGAGGATATTGCTTCAGAGTCTGTGCCTGACATTAGCAGGGAAGAGATCTCTCCAGAGGCTAGAGCAGTCATTAGCACTTTGGACATTGCTTCAGTGTCTTCGTCTGTAATTTGCAAAGGGGACATTGCTTCAGAGCCTGGAGATGTCATTTGCTGTGCGGATGTCCCTCCAGGGTTTATATCTGGCATAAGCAGTGGGGATATCTCTCCAGGATCTGAGGGTAGCATTAATGGTGTGGACATTGCTTCAGAGGATGGGGTGCTCATTATAGGTGTAGACAGCACTCCAGAAGATGAAGCTGGCATCGCCAATGGTGATATCTCTCCAGAATCTGGTGCTGCCATTAGTGCTGTGGACATCGTTCCAAAGTCAGGAATTGTCATCAGCCCTGGGGACATTAACCCATAGTCTGAAGTGGATAGCAATGGGGAGAGCACTCCAGAATCTGAGGCTGGCATTAGCAATGGGGACAGTGTCCCAGAATCTGAGGATGGCATTAGTAATGGGGACAGTGTCCCAGAGTCCGAGGTTGGCAATAGCGGTGGGGACAGTGCTTCAGAGTCTGGTGCTCCCATTAGAGGTGCAGACATGGTGTCAAAGGCTGGGGATGTCATTAGCTGTGTGGACATCCCTCCAGGGTCTGAAGCTGAAGTTGAGGCTATGGGCAACTCTGCAGGAGAAGGCAGAATTTGGACCTCCGTTCTGGTTTCTGTCACTGGTCTAGAGAAGGTCGTCCCCCTGTTTTGGGGGTCGGCATTTTCCTCCCTCAGCATATTGTTGAATCGCAGTGAATGTAAGGTCATTGACATATCTGCCATGGCCAAAGGACAGCGTGGAGGGACGCCCTAACGTGATGATATCAGGGGTCCTGCTGAAGCTCAAGCGGCAAGGAAATCTGTAAACAGGAAACAAGTTTAGCAGTCAAAAGTTATTATCAAGAAGATTGGGAAATAGACAAATGATTCATCCTAGAGACCTGTTTTTCTGTGTTGTCAGCTATGCAGCATTGGAGATGGGCCTATCAGTTAAAGAGGCTGGGCAGTAATGAACTAATTTGAAGCCAGAGCAAATGTCCCTTCTTCCTCTACCCTTTTCAAACCAATTCACCCCGTCACAACACAACCTCTCAGTTTACTCCTTTCATTACTACATTTTTGTTCTCCTTAATTTTTTTTTTTTGATGGCATGTGTTTTCGCTATTGGAATGCATGCTTACTAATTGAGTGTGTTTAAATTTTTGGTTGGTAACACGGATTTTGAGAAATACGATCTAGTGATACAAGCCACCAATGAGGCGAGTGGCATTCTGGCGCCACAGATCTGTGGTATGACAGTATACTAATGAGAGCTAGATAAGTAATTTATTGTGGGCGTCTTTCTATTAGGTTACATGGGGAACCTCTGGTTTTCCAAATCTGACACAGAAAAACCCAAACAAACCCATCAGGGCTCCCTAACACAGGAAAGCCATAATTATGCTTGTAAGTCTTATCTCGCAGAAATAAAGAAAAAAATGGCAGAAGTTTACAAAACTAACACATCCAGGAAGTATCACCTAACAGAAGGCTCGACCTATGCAACAATGAGGCTCAACCTCCAATCTGCTGAGCTTCAGGCACTTCAAAAGGGACCCACCTTGACGCTAAATGCATTAGAACCAGAATAATGCCTTACTTCTGAGGTCCAGAGGCATAAAATAGTGGCTGGTATACTGTTAACCCAATGGTAATGAAAGAGTTATAAATGCTGTAAATGTCCCAACCTCAGCAGCCCTGAGCCCTGGTTAGTACTGGCTCAAATGAAGCAGCAGCACCACCTTCTGGCCAACTTCAAGAAGTGCAGGCTTCTGGGCTATGTTCTGTCCCACCACATCACTCAAGGCAGCTAGGTACTGACAGTGTGGGTTGAAAGCTCTTTGCTCCCGGATAATCATTAATACCTAGGGCTCACTGAGTCCTGACAGTGGTTTAACCCTCATTTTACTACTCTGATGGTCCTGAATGTCCTCAGGAAAAGGAAGGTATTTGTCCGATCAATGACTGGGAGCAACATTCCATGAACCAAAATTCCTGTTTGGGTTTTTTTTTTTTTTAATATTATTATTATCAACAATGACCACTATTACTCCCATTTATTGGTCACTTAGTATGTGCTAGGCACTGTAGGGCTTTACAAGCTTTATCCCACTTGCATCTCACAACATCCTGCGTAATAGGTAATACTATTATCCTCATTTACCAGCTTTCTCAGATTAGCAGGGTAGGGCTTAAAATAGGGTCACCATGACAGTAACAAACTGTATGCTTTTAACTTTCACCCTCTCTGCAGGGTTGCCTAACCTTTGGTATCTCTAAGGTTGCTTTCATTTATTTCTATGACATCCTAGACCATGGTTCACTTGAAGCCCGGTCTATAAAGCAAACAAATTTCGAGTTTCTCTGGTGACATGGGGGTGGGCAATCCTGGAGTCTTATCCCTCTGATTCACTCCCCAAAGCAGCCCCAGACACGGTTCTTTGGCGCACAGCTTGGAAACCAATCCACACATCCTATAGCAGCCTCCCCATGCCAAAAATGGGAGCCTTGCTACTTTGGGACAATTTCACAAAAGCCATCAATCTCATGTCATTTTTGCCTCCATAAGAATAATGGTAACGCTAGCAACAGAAATACCAACAGCTAACATTTCTTGAGATTGGACTGACTGGCAAGCACCGTGCTAGGCACTTCTCATGCATCATCTCATTTGGTCCCTGCAGCAACACTAAGAGATTTTAGTAGTACTATTTCTTCCTTGTACAAATGAGAAAACTAAGGCCGAGAAAAGCTTAATAATTTACCAGCACCCACATCGATTCCCAGGTCTGTCTCACTTCAGAGCCTCCTACTCTTCACCTCTGTGTTATAATGATTCACTTGGTCTGCCCCCTCTCCCACTTAACTTAGTCACATTACCAAGACCCCAGCCTCTATCTCCAGCTTGGACAACCCCAAGAAGCTGGCCTCCTTCTGACTCTTTGGTTACTCTAACGCTTGGTGCAATGACAAAAATATGAGTCAAAAGAGTAGTCCTAGAAGCCCACCTCCCATCTTCAGAAAATCCCTGAACTATGCCATAGTTTCCCACCAGGCAAAACCCAGGAAGATCTTACCTTGCCAGTCAGGGAGAAGAGGAAGGGAGTGTTCTTTGCGCCCCTAGCTTTTTGAGTCTGGCCAATTTACTTATGCCCCATGCCCAGCCAGTTCATTAAAGTAAGACCCAAAACCAGCAGCTGTTCACTGCAATCTCCCTCAGCTATCCCCTGCCACGCCCCCCTCCTGCCCTCCAGCCAGCTAGCCTGCCCGCCCACCCGCCCCACTGTTCCCAACTTGCTAGTGCTTGCTCTGTCTCTCGGGTCCCAGATTCCTGCCTCTATATAGGCTCTGACATTTGCCTCTGGCTGCCTTTCATTTGACAGCCCTCCAGAAGCTCCACTTGAGCACTTGGCCTAGGCAATTCCACCCCTCTTTCCCCTCACCCCCGACAGTTCCATTGCCTACGCCCCCACCTCACTATGCCAGCCTCTGGTTGTCCCACAGAAAAGAGAAGAGTCCCACAATTAACTAGATGAGACTGACAGGGTTCTGGCTTAGGAAATGAGACATACCTTCTGCAGTTGGCCAGGCATGAGAGTCCTGGGAGTTAGGCGCTGCAACTGGTGTGACATGAAGCACATGCAGGCAGGGGGTTAGAGCTAAGCGATCTGGGAGTGGTGGTTGAGTGGAGTAGTGGCAGCAAAGTTCAAAGAGGTTCAGGTGCACAGAGACCAGGGTTTGGGGGGAATGGGCAGTGGGTACTTGGGGGCAAACACCTTATAGGGCACTCTGGAGTCAGCCAGAGCTGTGTGCTTTGGTTCTGTCTGGAAACTGAGCATTCAAAAGCCTTAGCTCACGGAGTAGTTGTGAGGCTCTCACAACTCTCAAAGAGCCCTGCAAAGATAAAGATTAAAAAAAAAAACAGCCAATTTGCCCCTGCAGGAAATCTGGCAACCAGTGTTGCTGCCACGGGGCTAGAATTCAACAGCAAGACTCCAGAGATTTCAGAAGGCTGGCAAGAAAAGCACACCAGTCTTGAGCAGACCAGGTGAAGGCTTGCTCAAGAAACAGGGCTAAAGCCTGATTTCTAGAACCGGGGCTCAAGGCCAGAGAAGAACTACCAGAAAGGTTTACTTGATGCCAACTCTTCCAACTTTCTGAATCAGTATCCCCTAAAACCCCAGACTAGGGGCAGAATCGATTCCTGAACCTTAGAGAGGGCAAAGTCTTCAGGTGAAGTTTAAGTAGTCAGATATGAGGACTTAGAGTTTGGTGCAGTTGGGGGAGAGAAGACATTCAGGTCATTATAAACCTTGTAACACTCTTAACTAGCAACCAGCAATAATTAAGCCCTTGGGCTAAGCACTATATATGCATTATATCATTCAGACCTCACATCAATCCCCGTAAGACAGGCACTGTCAGCATTCCCACCTTAGAAATGAGGAAATAGGCTTAGAGAAGTTATGCGACTAAGGTCACGGAGCTAGCAAATGGCAAAGCCCAGATTTGAGTCCACATCCGCCTGGTTCCAAAACCCAGGTCCTTAACATTTCCTCTCTTTGTAATCAGACAAGTGGTTAAAAACACTCCAAGCACCCCACTCACTGCCACCGCTTCCCCACCACCCCCACTCCACCAGGCAAGGAAACTTTCTCATTACCATTACTGATGAATGAATCACTGTAGGAATCATTATCATAATAGCGACTGACATTGATCATACTCTTCCCATACACCAAGAGTGGTGTGAGCTTCACAAGCATTATCTCCTTTGAGCCTCACAACTACCCTGTGAGCTAAGGCTTTTGAATGCTCAGTTTCCAGATAGGGAAACTGAGTCTCTGTGAGATGAACAGACAGAAACAAAGCACACAGCTCTGGCTGACTCCAGAGCTCCCTATAGCATACTGCTCCAAAAGAAAAATTTCAGTATCACCCGCCCCTCTTCTCTAAACAACATTTTGTCACAACCACTCTATTCAACCACTCTATTACCAATGGCGTAGCAACAGCAACTATTATTATTATTATAGCTAATGATAGAAGTTAGCATTTACTGTGTCAAATGCTTTACATGCATGATCTCGTGTGAGGCTCACAACAACCCTGTGAGGGAGGTATTATTATCACTTTTATGTCCCAGATGAGGAACCAGTACACAGAGAGGTTAACAAACCTTCTCAAGATCACACAGCTAGGACGCACTGCTGTTTATGATAATAAAAAATTGGAAACCACCTAAATGCCCAATAGTAAATACAATTCATCTAACGATCAGTTGAATATTGGTGAATCCATAGTAGCCAATAATGTAGTCATTGAAAATAACATTATAGGGTGGACCTAATGATGTTTATAAAATAAAGGTGCATATTTTTGCATAGAAAAAAAAATAAAGTATGAAAGGATATATACCAAAATGTTAACAATGACCATAGCCAAATGGTGGAGATTAAAGAGGATTTTTTATTTTCGTTTTTCTTATCTGAATTTTCTCAGTTCTCTATAATGGACCCATATTACATTCATAAGAAGAAGAAGAAAAAAACCATGAAACTTCTTTGAAGTTCTTTGTTTTTTAAAGGTGTGTTTCCCTAGAATTGTCTCTTCAGCCCTCTACACTCCTTTTCCTGCATGCTTTCTAGGGATCTCCAACATCCCCTCACCCAAGCAACCTTTCTCCCCCAACAAGCTTAATGGTTGCGCCACTTGTATCTTTAATTGGCAGCAACCTCTAAAATATGTTTCCAATGGCTTGCTTTTATATTGTATTTTTAATTTTTTTCTTGTTTTTTCTAACTACCATTTATGTTGAATAATTGCACAAGTAATCCTAGGAATATATCGTCAGCATAAAAACTTCAAATAATATAAATAAAAATAAAGTCCTGAGACTACAACAACCCTCGGCCTCCCCCACCACCCCACCCCTGCCTCCAAGTCCCATTTCTCTCTCTCTGTGTTAGCAGTTGGGTGTGTCTCCTTCCAAACTTTTTCTAGCTGCAACGGCATTTAGAGTTCATATCACCCAATTGCTTGCAAAACCCAGTGTGTGCGAACAGCTACAACAAGAAAACCATTCTGGTACTGGGCACTCCTGGGTTCCAAGTTCCAGTCCGGCATTACCATTCATCATCAGCCTACTTCTAAGGAGGCTACTGAGAGAGGTTCTTGCATGCTCAGCCCATTCGGGGCCACCGGCTTCCGTTTTATTAAAGCCAGAGTCTCTATGAACACAGAGAGGAGAGGCCTTTTAGGGAAAGAAAAGCCCAGAAATTGCTGCTTAGCATCTCTAAGGTCCCTCACATCCCACCCAACTTGCACAGATCAATAAGGCTAGGAGTTGTCATGCTCCTGCCGCCTCACAGAAAGTAATTGAGTTTGGGGGATTGCATGGCTAGCTGCTCGGGGAAATAAGCATAAACAAGAGACGGTTCAATATGTCAACAAATAGCTTTCCAGCCCTTGAAAATAAACCTTTCCCTAGATTCTCAACAATATGCTTTCTCCTGGCCCCAGATAACTGAAATGGGCACCCAGATAACTGAAAAGAGACAACCTAAGGATAAAGAAATATCTGGTCTAATTTAGGGTCCTCTGCCTCTCCTGACCATTCCAGGAGGAAGAAACCCTCCTCAACCCCCACTCCCCAACAGCCTTTACACTAAAAATGCCCACCCGGCTCTTTATAAATAAAAAGGGAGAAAATAGCTAGCGTTCATTGAGTACTTACTATGCCAGGCACTGTGTTAAGCTCTTTACATACATCATATTATTTACTGCACGATCAACTAATGAAGTGGTTTTTTTTTTTTTACCCCCATTTTCTAAATCAGCTGAAGAACTGAAACAGAGAGAAATGAAAATTAAGTAACTTACCTTGAGTCTTAAGCTGAGAGCGAGTGAAGCAGGGCTTGTCACTCGGGTCTGCCTGACTCAGCCGGTGCTCTTAACTCACGGGAGAGTCACACACTGTCTTCAAGTCTCTGAAGGGCTGTCATATGGAAGAGAGGGTAGGTGTGTTCTGGGTAGCTCCAAAGGGAAGGATCTGACTGTTAGTTGGGAATTACACTTTCATTGGATGTGCTGCAAATTCCCCCAACAACATGTATATGCACGTCCAACTCTATAGGGAAAAGAACATTATAAGAGCAAACGGAACTGCCTTGCATTAGGTGCCGTCCTGAAGTATTTGTGGAATCAGAGAGAACAGGAGGGATATCGAAGGACTGCAAATGGGCAGTGTCCCAATTTTCTGAAATAAGGAAACTACAGACCAGTAGACTGTAAACTCCAGAGCTGTAAGCTTGATGTCAATCCTCACAGAGATGCTGCCGCAGATATGAAGCAGGTCATTTATAAGCACTTAGGAAATAAGTGGTGATAGGAGGTACCTAGAGGTACTGGCAAAGCATGCCCAGATCTCTACAAATTAGACCAGGTTCCCAGACTTGCAGATATTGCAAACCAAAAACACTGGGGGACTGATGGGTGGCCAAATTTTTATTTTTCCAAGGAAAGACATAAAGAAACAAAACAAAACCATCCCCGATCATCATGTCATCAAAAAGAGAGGGCTTTCTTTAAACGCCAAAAGAGAAGGAAATAACCTCAGAAAAAGGACAATCCTTTTGATTAAATAACTTTAGCCAGGGCTTCGAACCAGTTTGTTCCAGTTCGAACCCCTGCTGAGAATTTGAATTTCCACCCCACATAGACTGAATCAGAGTCTACATCCTGTGGGGATCGTCTTTAAAATGCAGGTTCTGATTCAGTCTACCTGGGGTAGAAATGCAAATTCTCAGCAGGGGTTCGAACCGGAATGAATTGGTTCGAAGCCCTGGCTTCAGTTTTACAAAAAATTCACTACATGGTCCTCGAGCTTTCTCCTTGCCCTGCAGACCACTGCAATTTTCCTGGAGGATGGGCACTTATCCAAGGACCTGCTTTAGGGAATCACTCAGAGTTAAAATATCAACACAGATAAGATCAAATACCTGTAAGACAGGAAGTCTTTCTGGCCAGAATCGGGAAGAACAGAGTCTGATCTTAGCCTAAGTGAGAACATTAACATAAATAAGAAGTGTCCACAGGAACAAGAGAGAGAAACAAAAGTTGCCAAGTGTGGACCCAAGCACTGCCAAGGCAGTACTTGGCCAACTCATTTGACCTGTACCACCCCTTGGACCATATGGCCCTCTTGTAGGAATAGGTTCCCTATGCCATTATGCATTTGGACCACAAACCAGCTTCTCACTTGAGGCTCTTCAAGCAGCCTTCCCACTATTACTTACTTGTTTTCCTGGGGAGATTTCATAAGAATTGTTGTTGTTGTGCCATCAAGTTGATTCCAATTCATAGCGACTCTATGACATAGTAGAACTGCCCAATAGAGTTTCCTAGGCTGTAATCTTTATGGAAGCAGGTTGCCAGGTCTTTTCTCCCGCGGAGTGGCTTATGGGTTCAAACCACCGACCTTTCAGTTACCAGCCGAGCACTTTAACCATTGCACCACCAGGCGAACTCAAATGAACTGAACACATTTGCCAGAGTAGGGTTCTGCAACAATCTAGAAGCATGTTTCTAATGGCATGCCACGCAGTTCTAGCCTTGATCCTGTCCTGTGTAACATTTGAATCAAGGGCGTAAATAAGGGCATGGCTGGGATTCTTACACAATTACTCTAAAGTTGAGAAGAACCGCTATGATCAGTTAGTTTACATTTTAAATCCCATGGTTTACAATATGTCTTTCTGCATTTGGTAATTTTCTCTCCCCATATTCTTTGTTGCAATACACTAAGTTCATGCAATTTGTGCTTTTCTTGGAAAATGCTTAGTGAACGTATGCTAGCTATGAGCTCTGCACTCTGAAGACAAGATAAGGTCCTCTATACAAACTGCTGAGCATGCATCTGAATCCCATCAGCCTTCCTCAGATAACTGGTGCCAGTGATCTTTCCTTGAGGAGAAGAGAAGACAAACTGATGTCCTTTCATTTGCAGAACTGACCCCATTTCCAAAAGAATTTAAATTGGAGTTTGACCACATCTGTTAGCATAGACCTCGTTTCAGACGACGAAGGCAATACAATGTACAACACTTGCAATACCCTCTAGAACTGCGTGCGTTTCACCACGTGTGGTCGGGGGAACTTCCTGCTTCAGCCACCCCCTGGGAGGATTGTTAAAATGCAGATTTGGGGGCTCTACTTTCAAAACGGAGACCCTGGGTGGCGCAAAGGGTTAAGAATTTGACTACTGGTCAAAAGGTTGGCGGTTCCAACCAATCCAGAGGCACCTCAGAACACAGGCCTGGCGATCTGCTCCAAAAAGTCACAGCCTAGAAAACCCTATGGAACAGTTCTACTCCACACGCATGCGGTCACCCTGAGTCGGAATTGACTTGACTACAACTAACAACAACAAAACTTTCAAAGAGTCAGGTCTGGAGTGGGGCCAAGGAATCTGCATTTGTAACCCAAGTGATTCTGAGATACACTAGAGTTAAAGAACCACTAGTTGAGGGGGTCATACACCCTGATTTTAATATCAAACAGGCCTGGGCTCAAACCCCAGCACTGCAAATTCCTTCACTTCAGTTTCCTCATCTGTAAAACAGGGATAACAACAGTACCTACCTCGTAGGCTCTTTGAATGTTTTAAACAAAACAACATGTGTAAAGTGTCTGGCACATAGTTGATGCTCAGTAATCTCTCCTGGTCCTGCTTATTCAGGGGCCTTGCTGCCTGCCTTCTCTGCATTCAGCTTCTGGCCCTGTTGCCAACTGCTCACTCTTTCTAGGTCTGGTATTCAAACTCCCCAAGAGAGAGACTCTCATTGGTCCAAATTTAGTCATCACTGTGCTTGTTGGGCAAAGTTTTCGCACCAGATTCCCTTATAGGCCGCTTGCCAGCCTATAGAGTGACTGGTCTCGGATCAGATGCCCTCTTCTGGCTCAATCAGCTACTGCCAGGGGGAAGCAGAGTCACATGGTACCAAACATAGCTACCTATTCATAAGAAATTGCTACTTCCTTCAGCTAGGGTCTGTGGATGGAAACTCCTTAGAAGGGGCCCGTGGGTGTGGCAGGAATTTCGAGGCTTAGCCCATTCAGTACACCTAGGCTTCTCATTTATCCAGCCTGCCAGAGGAATGAAGCATTCAAGTTCACTAGAGTCTCTATTTAATTCCGACTTTTCATCTCCATCAGGCCAGGAACACGTTTTCAAAAAACGAGACCACAGTCAAGGAAAAAAAAAAAAAAACTTAACCCTAAAATGAGAACTTCTGTTTCTATAACATATATTTTTAAGTTTCCAAACCACTTTCACATCTATTTCCTCAATGCAGACCTTGCAAACTGGCAGCCACAGTCTGGATCCAGACTGCAGACGTATTTTATTTGACCCATGCAATATTTTTAACATTTTTTAAAATTAGTTGTCAACATTTAAAAGTCAAGAGATTTCACATAAAAAGCCAGATTTCTGGCTTCTCTGGGGAAAAGAGAAAGGCCTGGATCCTCGTTCTAACATGGCAACAGTCAGCTGGAGTTGAGTAATCTGCTCCCTTTAGAAAGGTTATGTGCTCACCAGTATATCTGGTCTACTTTACAGTTAAAAGCTCAACTTCCAGCTGAAAGGTTGGTGGTTTGAACGCACCCAGAGGCACTCTGGAAGATGGTGATCTGCTTCCAGAATGACACATCCTTGAAAACCCTATGGAGCAGCTCTACTCTGCACACATCAAGTTGTGAGGAGTCAGAATTGACTCAATGGCAACTAACAACAACCTTCCTATTAGGGCAGTGGTGAGAACCCCCTCTCCTCTTTGCTTCCCAACAGCTCTAACACTGTTTGCCACAGTCTCTACCCGGCCACCCTCACTTTTTCACAGTGACCTGCTTGCCCCATGTAAGCACTTCGGGCCTCACCTTAACTTTGTGGGATAGGTAGAGAAGGTAGTTAAGATTAAGAGCACAGATTCTGGAGCTGGACTGTCTGGATTGGAATACCAGGTCTGCCCTTTACTGGCTGTGGGACCCTGGGCAAGAGATTTAACCTCTCTGAACCTCAATTTCCTCATCTGTAAAATGAGGATGATAATAACAGTGCCTACTTCATAGGGCTGTTGGGCTGACTAAATGAGCTAATGTATATAAACTACGTAGAACAATGTTTTGCATATGGCAAGCACTAAATAAGTGTTTGTTTCTTTCATTGTCTATAATTTCATATCTGCCATTCTGACATGCAAAAGATTATGGAAACCAACATTTTGTGGCAAGCTCGTTTGGTCCCCCAGACCTCACTAGGCGTGTTCCATAATATATGCTACATGTGGCACAAATAGTTTATGATCAACTGATAACCTAAAGGTAGGAAGTTCAAAACCACCCAACAGTACCAAGGAAGAAAAGGCCTAATGATCTGCTTCCATTAAGGAAATCCTATGGAGCACAATTCTACTCTGTAACAGATGGGGTCACCATGAGTCGAAAACCATTTGATGACAAACTAACAACAACATATGCACCATATTACCTTTCTAAAATTCAAAAATTCTGAACTCCGAAACATGTCTAACTCCCAATAAGGGATTGTGGATCTGTATTATTATGTTTGCATACCCACTTGACAGATGGGAAAACTGAGGTACTGAGCATTAAGCAACTTGTCAAAAGTCCCACAGCTTAAAAGCAGAAATAATATCAACCCTTAGGCATGAAGTCTATAGGGTCTAGTATTGTAGTCTGTATCAGGCTTGCTCTAGGCATGCTGATGCAGAACTCTAGGCACTACCAGTCAGGGCCCCTGAAGAATGTCACTGTTTACTGAGAGTGTCCAGCCCTTTCCATAATACCAGTCTTTTGGCTCTTTGCATTAATCTTCACCTATGGCACCATGGTTAAGAGCTATGGCTGGTAACCAAAAGGTCAGCAGTTCGAATCTACCAGCCACTCCTTGGAAACCCTATAAGGCAGTTCTACTCTGTCCTATAGGGTCGTTATGAGTCGGAACCGACTTGTTGGCAGGAGGTTTTTGGTTTATACAGCATTGGGTTAGAATTAGGATGGGGATTATTGTCTCCATTTGACAGAGGAGGAAACTGAGGTCCAGAAAAGGGACTTGCCCAAATTTACACAGCAAAGGAGATGCAGAGCTGGAACTAGAAGACAAATTCTGTGCTTTCTCTTCTTAAATCCCAAGACCAGCTCAAGGAAGATTTATGCTGACCTGTTCACATACTAACCCCCACTCTCTTCAGACAATCCTAAAATTTTCAACATACTTGATGAAAAGAGAGCATCTGAAGATCTCAGCAAATATAAAAATGAGACAGCTTGTCTGGGTAGACCTCGTCCTTCCCATACCATAGGTAGCAACGTGCAGACACTATCCAGTTAAAAGCCAGGGTGGGAAGATTTCTCAAATGCCAAGAAAATTAGAGAGACCCTACTGTTTGCTCTTCACTGTTGATTTTAAGAAGCTGACATTTGCTGATGCCAAAGGCCAAAAGAAATGAAAAATCTACTGGAAAGAGAATTTCATTAGTTATGAAGCAATATCATAAATAAGCCTTTGCATGGTATCAGTTCCCTTGTTTGAAAGGCAGAGAACCCACCCACCGCCTGTGACTCGATTCTGACTCAGAGTGACTCTACAGGACAGAGTAGAACTGCTCCATAGGGTTTCCAAGGCTGTAAATCTTTACGGAAGCAGACTACTACATCTTTCTCCCATGGAGCGGCTGGTGGCTTCAAACTGCTGACCTTTCAGTTAGCAGCTGAGCACTTAACCACTGCACTACCAGGGCTCCTTGCAGAAAACCGAGCACTGCTATTTCATATTGTGATGGCATCAGAGACCTAGGGATGAAAGCAGCATCCCCCACAACCTCTTTGAGGGCCCTGCCTCAGCACAGGGGAGCTTTCTGACAGCACCACCAAGTTTAGCAAGTTGAAAAGGAGAAGGCAGGTTGTGACCCAAGTGACCTCACGTCACTCCTAAGCTCTTGGTTTGAGTCTAGTTTCCTCCTACCAACAATTCTGTGCTTTGATCACACACCCACAGCGACCCAGATCTTTGAATTCAGCAATTCTTTCTCAGGTTTCAGCGAGGCATTGGCAGCCTGAGCTATTTTGGGACACTTTCTCTGCTGTGGATGCCACTTTCGGAATACGCCAGGAACATGCTAAGGACCTGGAGCTCTCCATCCTGGACCGGTTTTTGGGTTTGCGTGCTCTCTCTCTTTCTCCGGGCTGATCATCTGGAGGACAGGCACTCTTGCCAACCTAATCCCAGGAGCCTGGCTACCTTGCTGGGCCACAGGCTCAAAGGCAATGCTGCTGCCAGCACCCTCATGGGAAGGGGCATGGAGGCACCAAGCAGCCTGGCAGGATGGAAGATGTCCTAGGAGGTGGTCTGAGTTTGGATGCGGGCTGAGAAGAGACACGATGGGGCAAGCTTTTTCAAACATCTTGTTCTTACAATCATCACTTCCTAATCTGATGCAACTGACTCGGCAGGCATTCAGGAGCCTGTGCTCTCCATTTTCCTGTCCTACAATCCTCTGCACCTGTAAGTACTGTGACTCACTGATGCTCATGCTGTCTTTGCGGGGGGGGGAGAGGAGGGCAGTGTCTAGGGAAGGTCATCTCGCAATCACTGTCGGACTCAGGTATGGGCAGATCCACTGCTTTAGAAGAATTCCTGACATCACCACCCCACTGAGCAGCTTCTTAGTTTGGAAAATAAAAATGCCTCTCTGTTCTTTCCCAAGCCCCCAGCATACCAGAAACTCCACCTGTCCTTTGAGGTCTTCTGTTCCCTAGTACCATGCACACCTGATTTCTCATGTTAAAGTTAATCGGAAAAGTGCACCCTTGGCATTTGAATTTCTTAAATGCAACCACAGCTACTATTGTGGGCACAGCCCTGCTGGCTTCTCCATCTTTTATGCAGCAATTTGCTGGAAAATATTGTAAGCAGGAGGGTATTAATGAGAATCTAGAAACTCCTCCATGGCTTTTGTTGATTCTCAATGCAGTTAGAAACGCTGCTACAATAGGGAGGCTCCATGCTATGCGGTGAGCTGGCCCTTTTCAATGCCTCCCTCTTTTAATGGAAAGAGAGGCCAAAATAGATACAAGCTCCCCAGGAAAGGAACATTTCTGATGTTTTTACTGCCTTGCTGAAAGACTGGACATGGTCTCTGGTCAGCTTGTCAGTCCAACAGCTGCTCCGAAGGGGACATTCAGCCCTTCTTCTCTTCCTTCTCTTGGGGGCTGCTGAAGTTCCCTCAGAATAGCCCAAGATAACAGAGCCAAGCCCTGCTACCAAACCTCTTCCTCCAACATCAAGACCAATTCATTCTTAGGGTACAGAGTTTGTTTGGAGGCAAGGATGGGAATGTCTTTGATAGGAAGCTATTTGGAAAATCTGCCACAATCCATACTGAAGAAAAAAAAAAGGTATCCTTCTGCACTTTCCTAATGACTTTCTCAGCCATGATGAAGAACGGGACAAGGCAAGAATGTCTTGCCCTTGTATTTCTATGTAGTATCATGGAAGGATCATTGCCCTTAAGAAAGAAAAGGTATAAGATATTCCTTAGACCAAGGCTAGCTACCTTCAGTTTTTCTGATTGGAGAAATAAGTAGCTTCATATTTGTATTCTGCTAAGAGTACTGAGCCTGAGGAGGGTTCGAGAAGAACAGTGTTAATGTCAGTGCTGGAGAAATCAAGAAAGTAAAATCCACCTTGTGTCTGAGGAAGGCTGGATTAGTTCTCAGGCCATAGAAAGAAACTGGTCTTGGGAAGAATTTAGTTTTACCTTGACTATTGCTTGTTTGTATATCTTTGGTAACTCACGAAGTTTCTCGGCCCTTCTCCTTCTGAGAAGCTTTGAGAAAACGATGTTCGGGTCATAGATGTTAATTATCTGGAAGACTGTTTTATCAGAGCCTTGAGTGTTGGGGTTGGGGGTTGCCTTATGTTATGAATTCTGAGTATAACCAAAATAATCCAGGTTCTGGCTTGGCAGTAGCCTGAATTTTATGCCGGCCTTGTGGCATTCCAAGAGCATTAAGAAGGTTCCCTTGGCCTTCCAAATCTTTTCCTATCCACTCCCAAGGGCTTGAAAATTCTTAAGTACATAATTCCTTTGACTCAGGGCTTTGGCGTCAGTTAAAATGCCAATCTCTTGGGAGGGTCAACATATTAAGCCTCATCTGGACTTATCCCATCCTGACAGCAGATTCTGATAGCGGGGAGAACAGAAAGAAAGAACATGAGCTCATTGTAGGTGCAAAGATGAGCCTTGGAGCAGGAGTCTGGGAAGCAAGACCCAGTTCAAGGCCAAAAGTACCAAGAAACTTTGTTGGCAGAAGGTAAGTTTCCGTTCTTGCTAAAATGGACTAAGAGGCAACTTATTGAGGCCAAGATTCAGGATTTGGGGAATAAGAAAAAGACCCACTTAATGAGACTGAGGCACAGGGAGGAGGAAGAATCCCACCTACTAGAGTGGGACAAGAGATAAGAGAATTTTCTATTAAGGCTACCCTAGGTCTGAGTCACCTGAGCCAAAAATGTTAAGAGGCCTCAGTTAGGAAAAGAGGTAGACCACTGGGCCAAGGAATCAAAGAGATCTTCTACTCTGCCGCGCCTCAATCCTCACATTTCACCAGTTTAGGGAGTAGGTCAAAGAAAGGAGAATACAGAAGAACTTAAGACTTGAGACCCTCCTCCAACCCTTTCCTTCCTCTGAGGCCAGCACTGAACTCATACCCGATGAGGAGCACGATAGATACAGTGACTCACTTCGTTCACCAAGAGCTGTAAGATTTGAAGGGTGGTTGCCCATGCAGAGGCACCGGTCAAGGGTGAGACACCCCCACGTCTCTATGTGGGCTCCTTCTTAGGGCCTAATGGGCAGGTTTTTGGAGTAAGGCCACCTGAGTTCAAATCCTGGCTCTGACACTTACTAGTTGTGTGGCTTTGGGCAAGTCATTTGATCTATATAGACATGTGTCTGAGTCTCATCTGTAAAATGGACACATGAATAGTAGGATCTATGTTGTTAAGATTAAATGAGATGATGTATGTAACAACCCGGCACAGTGCAATGACTAAGATACCCAGCTCTCTTCTGTATGCCTCATCATCTGAGAATGGGTTATAGCAGCAGATGGCCCTGCTCAGTACGGATCTAACAACCAGGGTTTGGGGACTCCCCATCTCGCTCATTAAAAGTGGCTCTCTTCACCTCCTCCTCCCAGTCTCACTAGATGAGAGTGTTCCCAAGCCTTTCTCTCACCAGTTTCGCATTGACTCCATTCCCCACACCACCCCCACCCCCAGCTAACTAAATAGATGGATTCACTGCTAAAGATTCATGAAATTCTTCGCTTGGCTTTCCCCAACCACAAAGTGAGCTTTGCTCCCCATTCCCTAGCAGTGAAATTCGATGGCAATGTTTTTTGTTTTTGTTTTTCTGGGAGGGTGGGGTTCAGAAGGGTGCAGCATCTAAAGCACAAACAAAAAGAAATTAATCCCACCTAAAACTTTGAGTCTCTGGTTCCTGGAAAGCTCCCTGCAGCTGTGGCAGCACTCTTCAGCCACAACCTCTCCCACTGTAGCTCTCTGACCCTGTGGCTGCTGGCCCACTGCTGCCTGCTGCTCTCTTCCAGCGCCCCCCTTTCACTCTCACCTTTCGGGGACTCCCTCTTCTGGGCCCCAGCATTCTGCAGCTTCCAGAGGCTTTCCCTTGCTTCCCCTACCTTCCTCCTCCCAGTCCTCTCTCAGGGATACAGAGTTCACTGTCTCTCTGGGGGTGTGGCTGCAGAAAGGTAGCTGAGCTTTCTGTGCAGGCATGCCCTCAGCACGTGCTCTCCGCATTCTAGCCCTCCCCGATTCTCTGCTGGGGGTGGAAGTGGAAGAAGCACCCCTAGGCATGTTCATGGTACCTCTAGAATCAGAAGACCTGCATGCATCCTCTCAATGACTAAATGAGAGTGGTTCTTGAACTAATTTAATCTGGGTTGGAATCACTCAGGGAGTTTGTTAAAATCCGTTTTTCAGGGATGATCCCCATAGAGATAGAGAGTCTCTGGGTTTGGGGTTTAGCCCTGGAATCTGTATTCTTAAAAAGCTCTCAAGGTGACTGAAACAGAGGTCCTTGGACCACACCTTAAGAAAGAGTGCACCCCATCTTGCGGAATGAGGGCAAGGAGTAGGAAGGAAAATTTCACAGCTCTGATTCCTATAATGAGCCTCACTCTACATCCCAACTCATCAGGTGCACCTTCTAAATCCTGACCCTCTCTTGTCCAGGTAGGAGTTCCTAAACTGCTTCACAAAGACCCTAAGCAGATTTCAATATCTGGACTGCAGATCTAAATCAGGGAATCAGTGATATTACTAGTCTAAGGTGCAAAATGGACAGAGAGCACTCATCTAGAGCCATGATGATTCAACAATCATAAAGATGATGCAGGACTGGGCAACATTTCGTTCTGTTATAGGTAAGGTGGCCATGAGTCAGAGCCGATTCAACAGCAACTAACAATAACAGGATGAAGACCTTAGCAGTTACTAGCACACTAGAGCCACACTAGGGGGCAGTGGTGGTTCAATGGTAGAATTCTCACCTTCCATCGAACCCCACCAGGGTCTGATTCCCAGCTAGTGCACCTCAAATGCAGCCACCACTGTCTGTCAGTGGAGGCTTGCATGTAGCTCTAATGCTGAACAGGTTTCAGTGAAACTTCCAGACTAAGACAGAGTAGGAACAAAGGCCTGGCCAATGAAAACCTTATGGATCACAATGGTCCACAACCACAGGACTGGCAGTGTTCAATTCCATTGTGTATGGGGTCACCATGAGTCAGGGGCCAATTAGAAGGGCCAACAAGAGCCACACTGCCTCTTACATGCTATGCGACTTTGAGCAACATACTCAATTTCTCAGTGATTTGTTTCCTCATCTGTAAAATGGGGATAGTAATAATACCTACCTCATAGTATTGTTCATGTGGAATTATGAGTTATTTTCTGTAAGGTGTTTAGATCCATCCCTGGCCCGCATTAAGCACTCAGCAAACATCATCTATTATTATTGTTACTATAAATACTATGCACAATTATGGTCTATAATATTTACAAGGAATAAATGAGTTAAGACATGGAAAGTGATCAGAACTATTACAAATGTGGTTCTAGGGATTAACAGAGAAATAGGTAGAAATCCCCAGGGTTTCAGGGGAGAACAAGGCCATCTTGGATAAATAGTTCTGGAGATGGGGTTGGTCAAGGGTTATTCAGTGACTCAGAAAGAAGACGAATAGATAAATGGTATTTTGGGGTGTCTTTTTATATTCTGAATGTGACTAGAGCTCTCACACTTATGTTGTTGCTATAGATGTATGTGATTGTGGGATTTGGTTATGGGACCTGCTTGTTGTTTTGTGCCATCAAGGCGATTCTGACTCATAAAGGCCCTATAGGACAGAGGAAAACTGCCCCTATGGTTCCTAGGCTGAAATCTTTACAGGAGCCACATCTTTCTCCCATGGAGCAGCTGGTGGGTTCGAATTGCTGATCTTTTGGGCAGCAGAAGAAAGATGCTTCCCTCCCCACCAGTGTCCCCCACTACCTGTCCGTTAAGTACTAGGGCTCGCTTGGCCCTGTCCCCAGCCGTTGCCCTGAAGGAGTATAATGGGAAAGAGAAACCCCACCCAGTTCCATGGGGACAACTAATACCACTTGGGCCCTCATGGCTTCCCAGACCCCATCTCTCATCTGGCCTCTAAGCCCAGATTTCCAGCTTCCTGCTGGACATGTCCACTTGGATGTCCCACTGGCACCCCAAACCCAACATGTCCTGGCTGAACTTGTCACCTGTCTGCACTCATTCCCCCTCCCTACTAATAGTCTTACGGCCCCCTCTCCTCAATGTCTTGGTTACCAGTATCATCACTTACCCAAGCCAAAGCCTCAGAGTCGTCACCTTTTCCTTCTCTTTGACCCCCCCCATGACACACAGCCCTATGGCTTCTACCTATTGACATGTACCTGGAGTCACCCCCCTCCCTGCACTTAGCACTACTTGCCTGGACACTTGAGATGGCCTTCTAACTCATCTCCCTGCTTTTAGCCTCTTTCCCCTCCAGCCCTTCCTTATCCTGGTGCTGTAGGAATTGTCTTCCTCAACCTAAACCTGGTCTGTCACTCCTCTGTTTTAATTTTAAAAACCTTGGGTGACTCCCTTTTGCTCACAGAACAAGTGTAAACTCTCAGCTTGGCCAGCAAAGCCCTGAATAAGCTGACCTGACCACCTTTTCCACTTCCCTTCTGGTGCCGCCAATCACACAGCCCACCAAAGATGCATCCTTCCCTGAAGAGCCAGCACCGTGCACTGTCACGCAATGCACTTCCGCCTGACTGGAATGCCCTACCCTGCCCCTCCTCCACTGCTCCTCCTTGCAAGCCCTGCACCCATTAGATTCAGCTCAAATATGTATGTCTTTCACCTGCAAAGCCTTCCCTACTTCCCCAGATACGTGGTCATCCAGTCCTCAGTTGCACTGGTACAGTCCTCTGTTACAGCACCCATTGGACCTGAGTATTTATGGGTGCCTTGGTCCCTCCCACTAGATGAGGAGATCCCCAAAAGTGGCCTGGGACCATATTGGGTTCTCCTTTGTATTCTCAGTACCCTCAGGCTTAGATACAACAAGATATTGGTTTCCTCATTTATAAACTGGGGATAAAAATAATAAATGCCACCTTCTGGAGTTTTTTTTTTTTCTGGAGTTACAAGGATTAATTGAGATAATGTATATAATATTCATGCAGATAATAATAATGATGACGATGATACGAAGAAAAAAAAGTTAACATTTATTAGATTCTAAGTGCCAGGCAGGGAATGCACGGGAGCCACAAACATTTAAGCACTTGTCTGCTAATGAAAAGTTTGGAGGTTTGAGTCCACCCGGAGGCATTTCAGAAGAAAGGCCTGGTGATCTACTTCCAAAAAACCAGCCACCAAAAATCCTATGGAGCACAGTTCTACTCTGACACACATGGGGTCATCATGATTCAGAATCGACTCAAAGGCAACTGGTTTTTGGTTTAAGTGCCAAGCACCATTCTAAGCTCTTTACATGGATGAGGTAGATGGGTTAATCCATGGAAAGTAATGAAGTACATACATACAAATATATGTATGTATATGTATAAACTTACTGCTGTCGAGTCGATTCTGACTCATAGTGACCCTATAGGACAGAGTAGAACTGCCCATAGGGTTTCCAGAGAGCGGGTGGTGGATTTGAACTGCCAGCCTTTTGGGTAGCAACTGAACACTTAACCACTGTATCACCAGGGCTCATATATATTAAAATATA
Organism: Elephas maximus indicus; assembly: GCF_024166365.1. Lineage (NCBI taxonomy): Eukaryota > Metazoa > Chordata > Mammalia > Proboscidea > Elephantidae > Elephas > Elephas maximus. Next base: position 47,345,444 of record NC_064846.1, read on the forward strand.
TATATATATAAAATATATATATGACATATACTCCACACTGTGCCTGGCATGTAGTAGGAACTCTAGTTCTTCCTTTCTTCCTTTCATCTTCCCTCTTCACTATTACTTCCCTTTACCTACCCCTGCCCACACAGGGCTGTGGTAGGACAGAAATGAATGCAGAAGTGGTCTCTGAGTCATTGTCTCTGGAAGAAAGATATGCTCTTGGAATTGCCTTTGGACTTGTTGTCTAAGGTTTGTCTTCCCACTCAAGTTATCATTTCTTTGAGGACAGGGGCTTATTCCACTCCTTTTTGTGTCCCCCATAAGCACTGGCTAAAGAAGCTCTTTTAGGCTGGGCTTGACTTCAGGGGTCCTAGTTATTAGCAGTATCAGCTTTCTCAGTGATTGCTGAGGCAAGTCTTGGAGTCAGGGCTCATAGGTTTTCACAAGCACAGAGAGAGCGCTCATCGAGGCAGTGCTCTGCTAGGGACAGGGCACAACCTCAGGAGACCAAGGGCCTGCATCCTGGATGCCTGAGCAAATCTCTCTGCTTCTCTGACCCTCAGGGTCCTCACCTGTAGAATGCTGCCCCCCAGAGCTGTCTGAGGATGCCTGGCATGACATCTCTGAAAGCTCTTTGCCAAAAGTCTGTGCAGAGATATGAGGTGTTGCTAATTTCAAGGACTGGGGCTTCACTCACTAGGAAATATTCAGGAAGTGGGGGAGTGGAGGGGGGAACAGGGGCTTGGTATTCAAGGCGTATGGGGGCCGATATTTGTTGTCTTTCTGCTTAGCAGCATTAGTGATTCAAGCTGGTGCTGCTTGTGGAACACTCTGTCCTCTGGGATCCTCAGGGACAGGAGAGGTTGCACAGCAGCGAGGCAGCAGCCAGCGCACAATACGGAGAAAAATAGAGTGATAGTGATGAGACGCCACGCACTCAGGTTCATATACATGCATTCACACTCCTGATGGCCCCCAACGCTGCTGGCAACAGCAGCTGAAGCTAATTACAGACAGACAGACAGCTCCTACTCCGGCTTTTCTCTCAGACCGTCAACCCCGCCCCCCTCATCACCCGCCCCTGGGGATTGCCTGAGCTCTCAGAAGGGGTGTTGCCGGCGCCACAGCTAAGTGCCTAGAAAGAACATTGGAGGGGGGGGGGAACAGGGGAGTAGGAAGCCGCCATGTGGCTCCCTGTCTTGTGGGGGTGGGTAGAGAGGAGGGGATGAAGGGAAGGAGAGCTGGCTGGGATACAGATGCAGCTTTGTGCTAACAGATGTGTTCTCCTGGCAAGAGGGAGCCCAGGCACTCGGCCCCTCCCTTCTCCTTCATCTGGATCCACCCAGGGATCCCCTCTTAACCCTTCTCCTTCTTAAATCCTTAACTTCCTCTTCAACTCTGTATCTGGCCTAAAGCTCAATAAAGGATGAATGAATAGTTGGATGGATGAACAACGGACCCTCCACAAACCCTTACTACTCCCAAGCCCTGTTTCCACTTCTCAGACTACAATAACCCCATAAGCCCTTTCCTCTGCTTTTCTTTCTCTATACTTCCTTTAAGCAGTTTCAACTCTCCCCTATATGCTCCTGGCTCCCATGTCTCTCTTTCCACCCAGACCTCCCCAGCTGCCTAAGTGGTCCCCATGCTCCTCAAACCCAATGTGTCCCACATTAAAGTCTTCAACAATCTCTTCCCCCAGAGATTTCCTTAGAGTTAGTCCTGGTCTATGGACTCGGTGGGGGGCTCAATGAAGTAATAGCACAGTTATCAGGGCAAATTCTTGATCCAAGGGACATGCCAACATTGGTCTGAGAAATCAAACCCTTTCTTCATACCAGGATCCCAAAATCCTTCCCTTCACCCTCTTAATTAACCTCACCCCCACATATAAAGCAAGCAAATTATGAACCTTAGGGACTAACTGCCCAATCTGGGCTTCTAGGACTAGAACCAGGCAAGTTGTTTCAGCAAAGAGAAGCCCTTGAAAATGAACCAAATGAACCGGGAAGTTATTTCTTCATGGTACCCTCCCACTCCGTCCCAATCCCACTCTCATTGCTTCATTATCTGGGCACCCACCCCCCACTCCTCACCCAGTACACATACACACACACATATAGACAACGGCCCTCCCCAATTCCATTCCTCCATTCCTCTTCCTTCTGGAGCCCTGCCCCCAAGCTAGTTGCTCACTGCGAACCCCCAAGTAAAGGTTGAACTTCAGGATCTAAAGGTAATTTCAGGGTATGTTTTTGGAGGTGTCTCAATGATATCCACAGATAGATAGAAACTAGGATTTCATTCCAACAGAGAGTCCACACTCAAATTCGTTCCTAGTTTGGCAAGGATAAGAGCAAATGAAGTCCTCCTTTTCTCTAGGTCCTCCTAGATTTGGACATAAGGCCAAAGAATGGATTACAAACCTAGTGACCTTAGGTTCCTGACAGCCCCAGGGCCTATGAAGGCAGAATCTAACTTTCTTCTGTCCTATTCCCATACACTGGTACAAACGCAAGGTGTCATCATACCCAGACATGTTATGGCCATATCTAGGTGTCTTCAGGTTTTAAAACAAAGTGAAAAGCTTTGTCACCAATTTCAATTTGACACACAAGATGTGAAGTAACTTACTCAAAGTACTCATGTGTTTAATTTCAAAAGACTCATTTATTCACTCAGCAAATCTATATTGAGCGTTTCAAAGACCTGTAATCTATGGTTCCTACTTTCAAACTGCTCCTATTCTATTTGGAGGAAAAAAAAACTACATACAAGGGTTAACTACCAATATAAGATCATGCCAAGTCCCTTCCCATGCCTGGTGTGGCCTGTGTGGCTCTCGCTGCCCCTTTGGTAATACTGAAATTGTCCACTCAATTGCTGCTGTCACTACTGTTGCTCTCTTCTTCAATATAGGATGGCAGTTAAATGTGGCTCCAGGTTGCCTAGGTTCATATCCAAGTTCTACCATTTATTAGCTGTGTGACCTTGGCCAAGTTACTTAGCCTGTCTGAGCCTGGTGCCACCTCTCTAAAATTGGGACAATAATGGTACCTACCTCATGAAGTATACTGAGAATTAAATGAGCTAATACACACAAAGTACTTAGAATGGTACCTGGCACATAGTAAATGTTCAATAAATGTTAGTACAGTCACACAGTTATGCACTGCATAAACATCCGTGGTCCCATAAGGTTATAACAGAGTGCAGAAATCCCGATTGGAGAACAGGACATAGCAGATTTAGGCATGTCACACTCAACAATCACAACTAATCAAGACGATCCTCAAAAACAAAGAAAAAATTCTCCAAGCTGTTAAAGAATCGGCTCCACAGAGAGTTACAAGGCTAACGAAAGTGCAAGAGGGATCTGTATCAGATATGGGTAAATTTCTAATGACATGGATTGAGGACCAAACACAAAAGTGAAGCCCTCTCAGCATGTTGATGATCACTGCTAAAGCATGAAGATTGTTTGAGATGCTTAAAGAAAAAGCAGGACCAGGCTATGATATTGAGTTGAGTGCTAGCTCTGGGTGGTTCAAGTGCTTCAAACAATGTTTTCTGCTGCATAATGTGGAAATGAGTGATAAGTCTGTGAGTGCTGATGTGAAGGCAGCCGAAGAATTTGTTAAAACCTTAGATAAACTAATTGTTAAAAAATTGTAGAGGGATGTTATTTGCCCCCAGTAAAATTTTAATATGGACGAAACCTTCTTATTCTGTAAGCAAATGCCCGAAAGGACCTTCATTCATAATATGGTACTAAAACAACATATCGTGGATGTTAAGCAACATGCGACTGTAATTATTTTCCTTATTCATCTACTACCCTATGCTATCACCAGAGGTTACAATTCTTATTTGGCTTCCAAACGAAGCTGGTAGAATGCCTTATCCATTCAACCATTCAATCAGCAAATATTTGTTGAGGACCTGAAAGGGGCCAGTCCCTGAGCTAAGCGCTGGGGTCCTATAGACAAGTAAGCCATGACCCCTGCCTTTGGGGCTAAACAATTCACTCTAAGTAGTCCTTGGTTAATAGTGCCTGGAACACCTGGAAGAAGCAAACAAAAATTCTCTCTGGAGGAACACACTCTCAATCCAGTTCTCATACAATTGCCATGGATGAAGTCTGGCTGAACATGAACTCATAATCTAAAATTACAAAAATAATGAAGCCAGAAACAACAAAAAGCAGAATTAGATCCTCAAAGACTTCAGACATTACAATTATATAATATAAAATAAGTTCTACATGTATTAAAAAAATTTTTGAAAACATTAGCAAGGAACAACACACTAATAGAAAACATTATATTTTTACAGTTAAACTACGGTTCAGAGATGTAAAGCGATTCATCCAATATTACACAGCAATAATGAGTGACTTGGATCCATTTTCTCTATTCCTTCTTAAGTTCAGCCATCTCTTGCCTCTCACCTTAACACTTGTAAATGGCTTAACAGCACCAAAAAAGAAAAAAAACCCAAACCCATTACAACCATATAGGATAGAGTAGAGCTCACTAAACTCATTCACTAATGAGTTTTCAGAGATACTGGAGCTGCTGGTTCCAGGATCACAATTTGAAAGCTACTGAATCCACCAGCTGCTCTTTGGAAACCCTGTGGAACAGCTCTACTCTATCTATGGGATTTTTTTTTTTTTTTTGGTGCTGTTATGCCATTTACAAGTGTTAAGGTGAGAGGCAAGAGATAGCTGAACTTAAGAAGGAATGGAAAAAATGGGTCAAATTTGAGTAATATTTAGGAAGGAGGCTTGGCAGGGCTTAGGGACTAGCGGGATGTAGAGGTGAGGTGAGGAATAGGGATGAGTGAAAGACAATCTTTGGGTTTTTACCTTGAGCCATTTGCGGGTTATTTGCTGACATAGTGAACACAGAAGGAGGATTGGGTTTGTGGGCGAGGGATTCATTTGTATGCGGTCTTTGGGACATCTAAGTGAAGATGTCTGGTAGCCAGATCTAGAGTTCAAGAGAGAGTTCTTGGCTAGAGATGAAGTTTTGGGGTCATCACTACATACACGGTGGCAAAAGCCTTGGGAAAACTGAGATCAACCAGGAGAGTGTGGGGAGGAAATATGACTCCCATTGGACTGGGTATGTTGGCAATACCATACACAAAAGTTAAGTGTGTTACCATGCCTGGGATGGGACATGGAGTGGGACATGGAGGGAGAGCATTTCTGTCCTCAAATCTCATAGCAATACTCCCAGGGAATTCAACAGGCATCTCTCACTCCCCACTCAACCACTACTTTCAGTACCCAGAGTCCTCACCTGGATCCTCATCAACTTGGGTTTCTCTTCAAAATACCTGGAAAGGAAAAGGAAGACTGGTGGTCACTCTGATGTGATGACCAGCCCCCTGAACCCTAATCTTGGGACCTGCTCCTCTTTTATTACCCCATGTGTTTATTTCGATCAGCCCGCATTTTAACAAATATTTATGAGGCTGCTGCCTAGAGGGTTTTTTTCCCTTTGAAATATTCACAGAGTCCACATTTCACATGCAGGTAAAAAATTCATAACCTGCTCTTATATAACCAGAAAAACAAATGCAGCTTAAAGGGCAGCCTGCGAAAGAATTCATTCGGCACAGATTTAAAATGTGTAAAAATCAGCAATTTTCCACTGCATCATCGGTCGTGACTATTGTAAGTCTCCTCTGCGGGCGAGTAGATTGCCAGCAATCAGCAGGGCCAGCACAAATGATGGATGGGATAATTGTCCATTAGAGTACAGATAACTACTGTGCCGTGGGAGGGTTAGAATACAGACATAATAGATGGAAGAAGAGTTAGCTAATGTTATAGGAGTTGCAGCCCTCTTTCTGGTAGTAACCATTTTCTGCCCGAATCAATGATTAATCAAAGACATGTTCTGTTTTGAAACTCTTTGCTCACCGGTGCACAACCCCCACTTTGAGTTAAATTTAATAGCATCATTAAGACTACTATTCAAGAAACGCAAATTACTTTTCCCCCAAAGAAATCATGCTACATTAGAGAGAATGTTTTTTTGTAAGCTTCTCAAAGACAGGGGCCATGTGGGGGGTGTGTGTGTGTGTGAGTGTGTGTGTGTTAAACACTTAAATCCTCAATGCCTAGCACAGAAGCTGACATATACAGAGCACTCAATAAATGTTTGCTGAAGTAAACTGTAATGAATTAATACATTTGTCCATTCATTCATCTGTTTATTACTCCAACAGACATTTATTAAATACAGGAATTAAGAACTCTGGCCCTGGAACCAGATGCTTCAAGCTTCAAATTCCAGCTCCAACCAGCTGTATGACCTTGAGCAAGTTACTTAGCCTCTCTGAGCCTGATGCCTCCTGTGTAAAACGGGAGAAATAATAATATGTGCCCTCAAAGGGCTGCAGGAGAATTAAATGAGTTAGTGTATGTCAAGTATTAGCCCATAGTAGGTGCTCACCAAAGATCAACTGCCATTATTATTATTATTGTTGTTGTATAGAGTAGGCTAGGCTTTCTCAAGTAATTAAGTCCATATTAGAAGGCAAAAAATTTCTTAAGAAATGACAAGGCTCTTAAGCAAAAGCTGGCTTTCATTAAGGCGGTTATTTATGGTTCCCAGCCCAGAGCCCCACTGCCTGAGCCCCCCTGTGGATCTCCGGCTGTCTCTTGGTGGGCCTTGTTCTTTAGAGCAGCCTTCGTAGCAGGAAGGTGAAGGAGGAAGGTACGGGCTGGCAGGGAACCAATTAACCTTCAACATGCAACCCCGCTGCACCCCCATCATTGTTAACTGACTTGGGTGTCTTTCCGCACTCTTGTATAGCTCCTCCTGGCAAAATTTCTACCTACTAATTACTATTTCTAATGTTTATCCTCTTGGCTCAGTTGAACAAGATTACCCTTGATTTTAATTTTAACTTTAAGGCAACATAGCAGAGAATACTGGACTTGGAGTTCAGTCAGGAGATAAGAGAGGCAATACAACTTAATGGTTATGAGAGGATTCTAGAGATAGAAACAATTGGCCGCTGATGAGCTGTGTGACCTAGAGCACTTTACCTATCCTCTCTGAGCCTGCGCTGTAGAAAAGGGAAAGCGACAAAGCGGTTGTCAGGACTGAACGGAAGCCAATTGTTTGGTGCCTAGTGCACAGTAAGTGCTCAATAAACAGTGGCTGTTACTATTCTTTTGAGGTTCCAGGTGTGGAAACAGGAGCCCAGAGAGTTTAAGGGACTTAACCTATGCTTACGTAGCTATTTAACGGCAGGGCCTCTTTCTTCTTATTCTCACTACTAAAGTAGGTCTGCCTCTTTCAAGCCCTTTGTCTGTTTTCAGATTCTCTGATATACTAATTATAGGTCGTACCTAGTTTTTACATCAGGCAAATTAAAAAAAGTTTTTTTTAATTTATTCTTTCCATATCTGTCTGTTTTGAAGGTCTTATGAGCAGCTGGAAGGCAGGAGCTATAGCTTGTTCATCTAGTATATGCTCAGTAAACATTTGATGAATGTTGGTAGTTGAGCTAGCAGTCAACAATCTCCCCAAATTGTATATATCCCATGACTCCTGTGTTAACAATACAAGCGATATAGAAAAATGGCATGGGAGCACACTGGACTCATATAGGTCTTGGTTTCAGCATTATAATTAGCAGCTGAATATAAATCACCTACCCAGTAATGGATAAATAATAATCATAACCAGGGACAGATTACCCAATAAGCAAGGTATGCACAAGCTTACTTGTGCTTACTTACTAATGCCTAGTGCACAATTTCACCTGTTTTTTCACATCATCTTTGATGTGGTGACATCCATGTAAAATTGTGCACTACAGATTAGTAAGTAAACAGAATTAAGCCCGTGCGTACTTTGCTTACTGTAAATCCAGATGTTTCTTGCTTACTGGTTAATTGGCCCCCGATCATAGCAGTAGTAGCAGTAACAATAGTAGTAGTAGTAGAGGCAGCGGTTGTTCGTACTATTAGTAAAATGTAGAGTAGGAAATTTCCCTAAGGAGAAATTTTGTTCTCAAGGCCTGTGAGGGGCCCAAAATACAGTACGTGGAGGAAGTATAATGCAGTTGCATCTGACAGCTGTTTGAATCCCAGTTCCCCACTTATTGACTGTGTGGTCTTGCGTTATAATCTCTGAGCTTCGATCTCCTCATTTGGAAAATGAAGCTAATGACAGTACCTACCTGACAGCTTGGTGGTGAAGATAAAATAAGATATGATATGTAAAGCATTAATCACAAAACGTAGCATATCATCATAATGACTCAAAGAGGCGATTTTATGAATTAGTGAATATGCATTTTCAATAAAATAGCATAAAAGAAATTCCAGACACTGTTGACCACTTGCATGAAATCTGAAAGAAGAAGAGGTAACTCCCAATAAGTACTGGTAAACACTTAACAACCTGTCTCTCACCATCTACTACTCAATGTTCAAAACACGGGAAAATTAGAGTCATCAGAACAAACCTTTCCCAGGGAATATATAGAAACCACAGTTTCACATTATAACCACACAGTTGCTGAAGGTCAAAAATCCTTCAGTATGCTTGAGTGTTGAAAAGTACAAGCACTGAGCCTGGCACATACGAAATAGTCAATCATGTTAGCTTCTTCCCTACCCTCTTCCCAAATGGGTTGAAACAAATACACCAAGAACCAAAGAATTCAAAACAGAAAAACCAAGTCAAAGCAGTTGAGAACTGATCATTATACTGGCCTCACTGGACTGCACCTTCGCTCTTGGCCTTGGTGTGGCCTGCCAAATTAGAGAACCTCTCAGCCTACGCACTTGACCCTGGCAAGGATGCTGTCACACTTTATCTCTCCTCTTTAGGAGTGTGCGTAGAATGGGACACGATGAGATGGGATGGGCTCACAGCCTGGGCTGCAAAAACCGCCTTTTCTCCTCTTTTTCTTGTCCCCCCCACCCCCCCGTTGTTCTTGTTTGGACATGCAATGAGAATAACATTCAGGATTCCTGCATTCTCTGTCTCTTTTTTAGTGTTTGGATTGGCTGCTAGCCAAGGCAACTGAATAGCACTTTCAAAGAGCAGGTGAGTTTGGGGAAGATCTCTTATCTTCTCCAACACTTTAACTCCCTACAAATTAAAGCATTCAGAGACCCCCTTGGAAAAAGCAGATAATTGTTCCCAGGGCTTCCAAATTAAAACCCCTTCAAGAGACCCAACAGAGTTGTCATCTCCAAAGGAAAAATATCCAGACATGGTAGCTACTTTTAAGAAATTTGAGAAGTGACCTACAAGTTACATTTCTGATGTGAAAACCATTCCATGTTCCTTGTAAGCAACTGTTTGATGTGTAGCATTGCAGTCATGGGTGTGAAACATCTGGTTTGAACCAGAAGGTGTGTGATTCGCTCACAATTGGGGAGGGCAGATAAATACGGCCTTGCCTCTTGGTCTTGTATCTGGCCCAGACATGCAAATTCCTGTCTGCAAAGTTGTTCTTCTCTGCTAGAATTCAACAGGTTAATGTTAGCAGCTGGCAGAGGTCTGCCTGTGGTTACTGTGAGTGCCACACGGTGACAGGTAAGGACAACAGAAGGCTGCCAGAAAGGGGAGCTCAGCTTGTTTGAGGGCCAAGTGACCTGGCTTCCCAGCCAGGGAAGGAACTGGCCCCAGTCCAGGGCCAATATTGGAGGTGCAGAGAACTGACCCAGAAGAAACCTGTACAGGGAAAAGAAGACAACAACTACCATTTGTGGAGCACTTACTCTGTGTCAGGCACTGTGCCGGGTCTTCTGGGTACGTTCTATTTGATCCCAGCAAAAGCCCCATTTTACAGAAAGGAAAACCACAGCCAGAAGGAAAAGACAGATCAAAACCAGGAACAGAGAGAATAAACAAATACCAAAGTTCCCCAAAAGACAAGACAGTTGGAATCAGTTGCCAAGAAAAATTTAGGAACCTAACTAACCCATTGCCATTGAGTCAATTCTGACTCATAGTGACCCTATAGGAGAGAGTAGAACTGTCCTATAAGGTTTCCAAAGAATGGCTGATAGATTTGAACTGCTGACCTTTTGGTAGGCAGAAGAGCTCTTAACCACTACCAAGGCTCCGAGTTTGTTATAGCCAGGGCGATTGGGACTTGGAGGTTGGCATCTACCCCAGACCATCTCTTCAGCTGACTCCTTTATTGGGCCAACTCTCCCTGTCACACCTCAAGGTGGCTGGCAAGGGCACAGAGCTGGTTTGCCAGGGACTGGGACTAGAAAATGGATGGCCAGGTGCCTGCAATAGATTCCTTCGAAGAATAAATTAATGGTCACGTGCCATAAAACTCCAGCTAACGTGCCTGCTGGTAGGAGAAGAGGATAGAAGAGTTGCAACAGAAAAATTAGCACATGACTTTGAGCTCCGTTTATATTCTATAGCCAACGCTAATCATTTCCTTGTTTGAAAATAAGCTTTTCTCCCAACATTAACACCTGTTGATAAATGCAAATATGCTTGAATTTCATTAGCAGAGACCCCTGCATAAGCACACTGACAACTGCAATCCAAGTGCAAGTCCTACTTAAACTAACACACAATAGAAGTCGCAACAGAATTCTGATTCATGAATTGTCTAAATAATCTTCCCCCACAGACAACATTAGCCCTCGTTTGTTTTTGAGCCAAAACTGTCCTTGGCTCTGATTAGCACTTAGTGAACAAATGACACTGTATTGCAGCATCCTGCCACTAGGGTGTACAACTCCCACACGCATGAAAGCAAGCATCTCTCACCTTCAGACGGCTGTGCCTACAAGCAAAGTCCAAGTGCATGGAAAGAGGTAGATCCTGCTTGGTCTTTTGAAGGGGCTAAAAAACACTTTCAAAGGTTACATACATCAGAGCGATCCACTTACACTGGTTGGGCTGGGAAACGAAGTCAGAAGAGTTTGGATGAGAACCTTGAACAATGACAACACAGTTGCATTCCCAGCTGTGTTAAATGACCAGCATATCATGATTGCCTTTTCACGCAAATGTCAATGACATAATCGTAGCAGGCTTGCAGCTCTCTCGCTGGTGTAATAAAACAATGACCCAGTTTTTTTTGAGGACTGAAGCAGCAGATGTGATGACTGGGTATGTTGTGCAGTGCACTGTGTGTGACGGATGGGGCACAGTAGGGCAGCAAACTGTGTGTCAAGGATTTGAAACCTGCCTCTCGAGCCAAAACTCCTGCCATTCATCTGGTCGGAAAAAAAAAAAATAAAGCCATTCAGTATGAACGTTCCCACTTGTTCTCATGACAGAGGCCAGTTGGGAAGATGTAGCGCAGCGCTGATTGAGGTAAATTCTGTTTAAAAAACCAGGCGGTTTGTGGGTATTTGTTTATTTATAACTCCCTCCTCTTGCCTCTCCCCCCACAACCCGCCTCATTCTGAGAAGGATTTGAGATGGGATTTGAACATTGAAAGTTTGTTTAAGTCCTAAACAGGTCCAGCTACTTTCTAAACCGACGACAAAATGAAACCCTTTGAATCAAGCGCCTTGCTCTATAGAACATTGCTTTGGTTTTACCAGTCAGAGCTGGTCCTCTTTTTACCCCATGGTGCAAGGGATCTCTTGCACCAGCACACCCTTGTCCCCAGTGCTACACGTTAATATAAACCAGGGAAATGAACACGAGCCCATAAGCTTGAAGCCTAAAAGAAAAAAGGAACATGGATTCACTCATTCATTCATTCAGTCAACAAATATTGATCGGCACGTACTCTGGAACAAGCTCTACTCTACACAGGGGAAGCAAAAATGAAGATGGTCCCTACACTTTAGAGGCTCTCAGTCTAGTGGGAAGGACAGATGAGAGTAAACAAACCCCTGCACTACAATGTGATGAGTATTCTGGGCAAGGTGTGCCAGGGGCTGCAAGGAAGCATCCTGTCTGCAGGGAGGCATCCGTGATGTATTGCATGGACTAGGGACTCAGACTGCCTTGGGTTCAACTTTTGGTTCTGCCTCCCACAAGCTGGGTGATCTTGGGACCCTTGCTTCACATCTCAGAGCCTCAATTCCCTCATCTATAAAATGGAGCTAAAAATAGAATCTACATCATTGGGCCATTATGAAAATTAAATGAGATAATCAGTGTAGAACACTTAGAACAGTTCTTGGCACATAGTAAGCACTCAGTAAAAAGTTAACCTCTTAGGCGTTTTATTCTTTTTGTTTGATTTTGATACCGGGCTTTGAACCTGTTCATTTCACTTTGAACCCCTGCTGAGAATTTGCATTTCCACCCCCAGATATACTGAATCAGAATCTACATTTTAACAAGATCCTCCCAGTGATTCTTATGCATAATAAATTTTGAGAACCACTGTTCTACTAGTGGTTTTGAGAATTGGTCCCTAACCAGCAGCATTAACATTGTCTGAGAACTTTTTGGAAATCCACATCTCAGCAGGGGTTCGAATCACAACAACTGGGTTCTAAGCCCTGTTTCCTAAGAAGTTGTGTCTGGAGAGTAGACTCCAAGGGCTGGTTTCTACAACAGAACTGTTTTCAAGCAACTCCTCCCTTTTAGCCTGAATTTTTTTTTTTTTCAGTATGGAATGACACAGTTCTGCCATGATTTCTCCCTCAGCAAACAAATGTCTGGCAAAAACCTCAGGGAGGAAATACATCCCAGATGGTTTTGCTGTGTCAGCCTACTATGTGCCAAGCACCACTCCAGATGGTGCTGAGCAATACAGACAAGGTCCCTGTCCTCTTGGAGCTTATACTTCAAGAATATGTCTGTAAATATAAACAGATACAATTACCCAGGTGGTAATTGTGATGAAGGAAGCCTTTCCAATAAAAGGAGTATTAGGGAGGGGCAGGAGGGAATTAACTATAGGCGGTCAGAGAAGGCACTTCGCAGGAGGTAACGTTTAAGCTGAGACTGAAAGGGAGAGAAGAAACCTCCTCTGATGACAAAAGCAAGAACAGTCTAGGCAGAAGAACAGTATGTGCAAAGGACCCAAGGCAGGAAAAGACTTTTGGAATGTCCCAGAAATTGAAAGAATAGCATGGCAGAGACATACAGCCCTGGTAGGTGAGTAAAGCAGGCAGAATTAAGGCATGTATTTTGAAGATGAGGAAATGGAAAGTCACAGAGATTAAGAGACTTACCCAAAATGCCTTGCACATAGTAGGCGCTCCATATGTTGTAGAATGCTCAGTCAGTAGGGCGGGGCTGAGGCCCTCTGCCTTCCAAATTCGGACTGAGATTTCCCACCACAACTAGGAATCAGCTACCCAGAGAGACTGAAACATACAGTCTTTTTTGTTGGTGAGTCATAGGCAACACGCATTAGAGTGTGGGGTCGAGTGGCCCCAGCTGCCGCCTGAGCGTAAGGGGAGGGAGTGGGCTCAGGCTGTGGCTGAAGCTTTTTAGCATGTTTATGATGAGCTGAAAGCACTCACTGCTTAATTTAAAATACCGCTCACACATACACATACAATCCAGCAGCTGGGGGAGCTGCCAGGAATTGAGGCTAAGTGTAGAAAATTGGAGGATCAGAAATATCGGGTACCTTGCCTTGTTTCTCTGCTTCCACTGGCTGTCTCTGAATCTCATGCAGTCCTATCTTCCCTGACAAACCCCCAAAGGTTAAGATACGCATGGGGACAGCAGTGGTTTCAGGAGGGGCGGGCTCCTCAGAGCCCTTCGCTGCACCCATACTCGTAGCCCCACCAGGTCTTAGGCTTGCTTGCCTCCCTTTCCATCCATACCTATTAAAATGCCCCTCAACACCCAAATCCACCCTCTTGCTGGAACCTCCCATTGCAGCCCTTCTCAACCTGCCCCCATCTTCGTGTTCCTTGAAATTTGACAATTGGAAAAATTCCTTTGGCCCTGATCACAAACTGCCCTGGCCGGCTGGTCCTTTTTCAGGTGTGTGTATATCTTGTCTCCCAAACCACATGGGGGCCCTCACTCAGCACACACTTGAGGAATGGAGTTCTTTGTTTTGTAGTCTCCGCAGCTCTCAGCACAGTATTGTGTACACAGTGAGAGCCCCATGTACGCTTGCTGATGCCTCGCATGATAGTATCATTTGAAAAACCATTTGGGTAGAGAACTTGCTCTTAACTGAAAAACAAGAACTTTCAATTTAACAAAGAAAAAAATGTGAAAACCCTTAGAATATCCAGTTTCCTTCCCACTGCTCCCCTACCCTCAGGGTACCCTGCTGACAAGCTGAATGAACCAGCAGCCTCTCAACCAAAAAATACCCCATAATTCCTCTATTTGGGCCCTTTGCTTATAATTTCCTCTCTGACTGGGAGGTCCTCTTTCTCACTTCCACCTATCAAAACCCCAACTCACCCTTCAAAGGCCAAATCCCAATACCATCTCTGCCATGAAACTTTTCCAGGCACAATTCATTGCTCTTCTCCCTGATTCCTCATGGCACCTGTGTGTACCTTTTTAGGGTACAGGTTGGTGTGCTAGAATAACCTAGGTTCATATCCCAATCCCATCACTCCCCAAGGCAACCTCAGTTCTCTCTTCTGGAAAAGGGCATAGCAATACTTTCCCCACTGGGATGTTGGAAGTTACCCATGAAATAATGTCTGCAGCCCACTTAGCACAAAGCTTGGCGTATGGAGCTCACTGTTAGTTGTCATAATCATTTTCATCAGTCATGGAAAGCAGGGTAATGTAATGGTTAAGAGTCTGGACTTTGGAGCCAGGCATATCTAGGTTCCAGGCTTGGCTTAGTCACTTCCTAACTGTGTGACCTTGGGCCAGTCACTTCCTCCCCAAGGTCCAGTTTCCACACGTGTAAAATGAAGTAATAATAGTTCCCCTGCCTCCATCACAGAACCTGCTGGGAAGGTTCAAAGAGGTAATGTATGCAAGGCAAACCACTAAGCACAAGGCTTGTTGTATAAAAATTGCTCATTCAGGTCTAAACACCCCTAATACCTATTAAACTCTTTAAAGGATACGGACAATATTTTACTTATCTTTGCATCTCTTACTGCCTAGCCTAGCCCAGAACCTCTGCAGCTGGCAGGCCCACAATAAATCATTGTTGAATTGAATTGAAAACCCAAACCAGATGTGCCTCCTCCCCTGTCAAATGAAGCTTTCAAGCTGGTGGGTTGGGCCTGCTGCTCCTTTGGCTTTCCCTCCCTCTGAGCTGAGCAGCAGCCGCCATTGTCTAGGCCTGGCTCTGGGGGTGAGGCAGGTTAGTGCAGAGAGATAGGCGGGGGCAAGGCCAGATGTCTGCTCCTGGTGACTCCAAACAAATTGCCTTTGAAGGGGGCTATCTTGAAGTCTCCAGTGAATGAAAAGAGGTGGGCTTGATTCCTGAGGTGACACACCCAAAACCCTTCAACCATCCATTGCCTACCTACCAAGGAAACCTAAGACACCAAAAAAATGAAAGTGTGAGGAGGATGCTCCCTCCTCCTTTAGGGACCATTACCCTCCCTCCCCCAAAGACCTCTGGGAGCAGAACACGGAGCTTTACTGGGAAAAATACCCCCAAAAGCACAAATCTGTTTTAAAACTACAACTAGGGGCCCATGTCGTCGGTGCTTCTGAGCCAGAGCTGTGTAGACAGGGCACAGGGACTAGTTTGCTATCCAGTACAGGGTTAAGGCTAAGAGCCAGACACCAGAACACAGCTGCCTAGCCTGCCTGATCCTGGGCAAATGACTTACACACCCTCCCTCACCCCATGCCACTGTTTCCTCATCTGTCACATGGTGTTGATAATAGTACCTCCTCACAGAATTGTTTATGCAGATTAAATGAGCTAATGTTTGTACCTGGCACATAATAAATGTTGTGAACTGCTGTCTAATCGGCCCCCGACTCGTGGCAACCCCATGCACAATGGAACAAAACACTGCCTGGTCCTGCGCCATCCCTATGATAGGTTACAGATTGGACTATTGTGATCCATCGGGTTTTCATTAGCTGGTTTTGGGAAGTAGATCGCCAGGCCTTTCTTCCTAATCTGTCTTAGTCTGGATGCTCTGCTCGACCTGTTCAGCATCAGAGCAACACACGAGCCTCCACCGACAGATGGGTGGTGGCTGCATTTGAGGTGCATTGGCTGGGATTGAACCTGGGTTTCCGGCAGGGAAGGTGAGAATTCTACCACTGAACCACAAATATTACACAAGTATTTGTTAAGTAAAATAAATACTTACCTCTGTAGCAATACTAGCCCAAAGGCAGGGTGTTGAGTATTTAGAAACTTACCTTTGGAGCCAGCTGAACTCTGTTTCAAACCCCAGTTTTATGGTTTAGGAGCTGAAGCTTGGTTCTACTATCTCTAACATGGGGATAATAACAGTCCCTACTCTAAAGGCTGTTGAGAGTTTTAAATGAGATATCTACAAAGTCCTGAACACGGTGACTGCCACAAAGTAAGTATTCAATAAAGGCATCATATTCATTCTCTGAATCTTGGAGAGTACAGCTTTCCAATTTTTGCCTCTTCTGAGTTAAGTTATATAACACAATATGTACTTTTGGAAATCCTGCCTCTGTAAAGGAACAAGTTCACCGTTTTGCCAGTGAAATTCCTAAACATTTCATTTGAGAGCCAGACAAAAAGAGAAGTTTTTTTGGTAATTTCGAAACCCACCAAGCACAGGCAATCAATTTTCCCACTCAGCAAACCTGACTCACAAAGCTGGGTCAGGTTCGAAGGACACTTTGAAGGGCAAAAATCGAAGGAGTGAGCATTTCACTGCAAACAAAAGCCATCTTTGTTTGCTGCCCAGCTTTGGGAGAAAAAATACCTCAATCCAGGAGCTTGGAAAATTCTTGAAAGTTCTCATTCTATTCCAGCAAATCCAACAGAACTGGCAAGATTCCTGGCCATGAGAACCTGAGTCAGAATAAGTCTCCTCTCCGCACCCTCTCCACAGGACCCAGAACCCAGCAGGGTACACGGGGCATCAATACATATTGGCTGTCTATTTCTCCATGGGAGCCCCAGATTCCATTTCTACAATGTGTGCTACATTCCCCAAACAATCGGAAAGCCCCATTAAAGAACATTTTGAAAACAGGGGGGTGGAGGGGGAAGCATCCATGAACTCACCACTCTAGCACAACTCTTAATTTTGTGTGGAAAGTTCTCTTCCAGTCTTTATCCACGTGCAGACATATTTTTACAGCACTGTAGTCATAGGGAAAAACTGCAGCAGCTTCATCCAAGAACCAGATACCATACAGCTCATGTCACTACACTTTCCAAGTGAGAACGTTTTCTTCCCTCATTCACTCCATTCATTCAGTCCATCAGTCAGTCGACAAACGTGGATTGAGCCAGGCCCTGGTGCTACTCCCTGGGGAGTACAGAGATGACTACAGAATAGTCTCTGCCCTCAAGCAACTCCCAGTTTAGCAGGGGACACAGATAAGTCAACAGGAAATTAGAGCACAGAGTGGAAGCACAGGAAAGAGGCATTTAGGGTGGGTGGGAAAGGAGTGCAGGGTGCCAGAGAGAGCAGTCAGCCCATAGACAAAGACCTGGAGTCAAGGAAAGCAAGGTGCCATCTGCTAGGCAAAAATCATTCAGTACCTTTGAATCTAGGCAGGTGGGAAGTGGATGTAGTTAGCAAGGCAGAAGGGGGCCGAGTGTTTAGGTTAAAGGTGTCAGTTTCATTCGGAAGACTGTGGGGTGCTTTGGAAGGGTTTTAAGCAGGGCAAAAGCACAGTCAGATCCACATTTTAGAAAGATTACCCCAGCACGAGAATGGAGGATAGGCTGGAGGGCATGAGATAGGTAACAGGGAGACTATTTAGCAGGCTGCCTCAGTAATTCATCAAGAGAAGGAAGGTACAAACTAATGAAATAGCTTCTCCACTTACAGGCTGTGTCACCCTGACCATAGACTAACTTAACCTCTCCCTTGCGGAGTTGCTGGGAGGATTACGTGAGCTACTGCATGCAAAGCGCCTGGCACAGTGGCTGGTACACAGAAGGCACTCAGTACATGTTACTTCCCCTTCCCCTCATTCCCTTTTCTTCCACCTCACCCTTCCTTAAAGGCTTGCACGGTATGGAGCATGGAAGTGGCCGAGGCAGGATTCTAACCCAGACAGTCTGACTCCAGAGGGCAGTGGAGAAAGTTTGAAAGTGCTCTTGTAAGGACAGTTACTTAGAAGGTTTGTTTAGCCGAGTCAAGGGCCCAGCTGAGGTTGGAAACTATGACTTTCTAGTGGGACTAATCAACAAAGTTATGGAATTTTCTCCAGCAGTGTTCCTCCATCTGGGTGTAAGAGCAGAGGAGGAGGCTGTCAGTTAAATTTCTCCAGGCTTGGGATTTTTGCCTGGTGGATGTGGCAGAAAGATATAGGGCAAGGGAGTCGATTGAGGGTAAAGGCAAGATTCTGAAGTCTACTTTTCAGGAGCTAGACAAACAGACTTGGTTTCAAATCTCTACCGTGCCCTGAACCCGCTGCGGGACTTTGGGTAAGTCACCCAACCTCTCTGAGCCTCAGTCCACTCATCTTAAAAAAAAAAAAAAAAGACAACAGTAACTGTCTCATAGAATTACTGTGAGGATGACATGAGATGAATGAAATGCTGTTGTAAGATCCCTAGCATGTGCCTGGCACATACATATCCATTGTTATCCTTATCATCCTCATTGTTTTCAAGGATGGAGAGGGAAGGAAGTAAGGTGGGAGGAGCTGCCAGGTGGGAGAATGGCGGGGGCGGGGGGGTGGCTCAAGAGCCTGGAGAGGAGCACTGGGATCAGCAGGAAGGATGTGGATGGTGCCGGGGTTCTGAGATGGAGCGGTTCTGAATGGTGATGAAGGCTAGGATGGGGGTGTGTCCTGCACGTGGATCATGGATGTTGAACTCACCCAGAATGATGTCAGGACTTGGGGTGGAGAAGAAGACAGTGAGCCAGATGTTCAACTCTTCGTTGAATCTGGGGGGTGACCACGAGGGGTGATTAAAAAGAAGAGTCCACGAAGATAGGAGAGAAGAGGGTGCTGTAGCCAGATGGCATGAGAAGGAGGAGTTGTTGGCTGACCGAGCTCTAACGGTCTGGAAGCAAACAGGGCACGATAGAGCACAGACCCCACCTCCAAGCCCTAGGGTGCTTGTGCTGTGGGAGGGTGAACGGTGTCCACTAGAGGGCGCTGCTGGCAAAGCCGTGAACTCATCTGTCGCGACTCGGGTTTCAGCACTCCCAAGCATGGAGCTAGAGAACAGTGTTCTGTGAAGTTTTTTTTTTTCAGTGTAGGGGGAATTTTCTACCGTGAGATGGGGTTTCTAGAGGATACTGAGAAGAGTGGGAGAGGGCAGTAATGGGGAGACGGATGAGTCAGGGGCGGTGGGGATGGAAGCACAGAACAGTATGGGGATAGTATGGGGAGAGGACAGATGACGGGGCAGGAAGGCTTAACGTGTATTTGGACTGTGGCCAAGGACTGGGGATGTGAGGCCTGGTGGGATTAACTGTCCTCAGAGTTCCAAATGAAGCTTTTTTTTTTCTTTACATCTTTTGTTTATGATAAAACTAACACATGTTTGTTTAAAACAGTTCTAATCATTACCGAAGTGAAAATCCACCTCTTCCATCCTGTTGCCCAGAGATAACCGCTGTTGACAGTCAGTCTATCCTTCCAGACTTTTCCCCTATATATAATCTATTACAATATCATTCATAAAAAAATCACATCTTACTATATATACTTTTATCACAATACTATACTGTAGCTATTGCATGTTAGTATATAAAGATCTAGCTTGCCCTTTTTTGTCACTGTCATCTTCATGGTAGTAGTAGAAATAGTAATAAAAAATTTTTTTTTAATAGGTAGCAGTTATTGAACGCTTTGTGCCAGGTAGGTTCAATGTTCAAATATTCTAAGCATTTCATATGGATTATTTCATTTACTCTTCACAACTCTATGAAGGAGGTATTATTATTTTTTCCATTTTTCAGACCTGAAAATTGAGGCACAGAGAGGTTTAGAAACTTGATCAAGGTCACACAGTTCATAAGGCCTAGAAGAGGAAGTCAACCCTAGGAAGTCTGATCACAGAGCCCAAATTCTGCGTCATTAGCATAGTGTTGTTGTTGCTGTTAGGTGCCGTCAAGTCGGTTCCAACTCATAGCGACCCTACCACAACAGAACGATACACTGCCCAGTCCTGAGCCATCCTTACAATCGTTGTTATGCTTGAGCTCATTGTTGCAGCCACTGTGTCAATCCAACACTTTGAGGGTCTTCCTCTTTTTCGCTGACCCTGTACTTTGCCAGGCATGATGTCCTTCTCCAGTGACTGATCCCTCCTGACAACATGTCCAAAGTATGTAAGACACAGTCTCGCCGTCCTTCCTTCTAAGGAGCGTTCTCGTTGTACTTCTTCTAAGACAGATTTGTTCGTTCTTTTGGCAGTCCATGGTATATTCAATACTCTTCGCCAACACCACAATTCAAAGGTGTCAATTCTTCTTCGGTCTTCCTTATTCATTGTCCAGCTATCACATGCATAGATGTGACTGAAAATACCATGGCTTAGGTCAGGCGCACCTTCATCTTCAAGGTGACATCTTTGCTCTTCAACACTTTAAAGAAGTCCTTTGCAGCAGATTTACCCAATGCAATCCGTCTTTTGACTTCCTGACTGCTGCTTCCATGGCTGTTGATTGTGGATCCAAGTAAAATGAAATCCTTGACAACTTCAATCTTTTCTCCGTTTATTATGATGTTGCTCATTTTTCCAGTTGTGAGGATTTTTGTTTTCTTTATGTTGAGGTGCAATCCATACTGAAAACTGTGGTCTTTGATCTTCATTAGTAAGTGCTTCAGGTCCTCTTCACTTTCAGCAAGCAAGGTTGTGTCATCTGCATAACGCAGGTTGTTAATGAGTCTTCCTCCAATCCTGATGCCCCGTTCTTCTTCATATAGTCCAGCTTCTCATATTATTTGCTCAGCATACAGATTGAACAGGTATGGTGAAAGAATACAGCCCTGATGCACACCTTTCCTGACTTTAAACCAATCAGTATCCCCTTGTTCTGTCCAAACAACTGCCTCTTGATCTATGTAAAGGTTCCTCATGAGCACAATTAAGTGTTCTGGAATTCCCCTTCTTTGCAATGTTATCCATAATTTGTCATGATCCACACAGTTGAATGCCTTTGCGTAGTCAATAAAACACAGGTGAACATCCTTCTGGTATTCTCTGCTTTCAGCCAGGATCCATCTGACGTCAGCAATGATATCCATGGTTCCACATCCTCTTCTGAAACCGGCATGAATCTCTGGCAGTTCCCTGTCGATGTACTGCTGCAGCCGTTTTTGAATGATCTTCAGGAGAATTTTGCTTGCGTGTGATATTAATGATATTGTTCTATAATTTCCACATTCGGTTGGATCACCTTTCTTGGGAATAGGCATAAATATGGATCTCTTGGCCATATTCAGTTGGCCAGGAAGCTGTCTTCCATATTTCTTGGCATAGACGAGTGAGCACCTCCAGTGCTGCATCTGTTTGTTGAAACATCTCAATTGATATTCCATCAATTCCTGGAGCCTTGTTTTTCGCCAATGCCTTCAGAGCAGCTTGGACTTCTTCCTTCAGTACCATCGGTTCCTGATCATATGCCACCTCTTGAAATGGTTGAACATCGACTAATTCTTTTTGGTATAATGACTCTGTGTATTCCTTCCATCTTCTTTTGATGCTTCCTGCGTCATTTAATATTTTCCCCATGGACTCCTTCACTATTGCAACTCGAGGCTTAAATTTTTTCTTCAGTTCTTTCAGCTTGAGAAAGGCCGAGCGTGTTCTTCCCTTTTGCTTTTCCATCTCCAGCTCTTCGCACATGTCATTTTAACACTTCGTCCTCTTGAGCCACCCTTTGAAATCTTCTGTTCAGTTCTTTTACTTCATCAATTCTTCCTTTTGCTTTAGCTGCTTGACATTCGAGAGCAAGTTAAGAGTCTCCTCTGACATCCATCTTGGTCTTTTCTTTCTTTCCTGTCATTTCAATGACCTCTTGCTTTCCTCATGGATGATGTCCTTGATGTCATTCCACAACTCGTCTGGTCTTTGGTCACTAGTGTTCAATGCGTCAAATCTATTCTTGATATGGTCTCTAAATTCAGGTGGGATATACTCAAGGTCGTATTTTGGCTCTCGTGGACTTGCTCTGATTTTCTTCAGTTTCAGCTTGAACTTGCATATGAGCAATTGATGGTCTGTTCCACAGTCGGCCCCTGGCCTTGTTCTGACTGATGATATTGAGCTTTTCCATTGTCTCTTTCCACAGATGTAGTCAATTTGATTCCTGCGTATGCCATCCAGCAAGGCCCACATGTATAATAGTTGCTGTTTATGTTGGTGAAAGAAGGTATTTGCAATGAAGAAGTTGTTGGTCTTGCAAAATTCTATCATTCGATTTCCAGCATTGTTTTTATCACCAAGGCCATATTTTCCAACTACTGATCCTTCTTCTTTATTTCCAGCTTTTGCATTAAAGTCACCAGTAATTATCAGTGCATCTGGATTGCATGTTTGATCAATTTCAGACTGCAGGAGCTGATAAAAATCTTCTATTTCTTCATATTTGGCCCTAGTGGTTGGTGCGTAAATTTGAATAATATTCGTATTAACTGGTCTTTCTTGTAGGTGTATGGATATTATCCTATCACTGACAGTGTTGTACTTCAGGATAGATCTTGAAACGTTCTTTTTGACGATGAATGCAACGCCATTCCTCTTCAAGTTGTCATTCCCAGCATAGTAGACTATATGACTGTCTGATTCAAAATGGCCAATACCAGTCCATTTCTTCTCACTAATGCCTAGGATATCAATCTTTATGCATTCCATTTCATTTTTGACGATTTCCAATTTTCCTAGATTCATACTTCGTACATTCCAGTTTCCGATTATTAATGGATGTTTGCAGCTCTTTCTTCTCATTTTGAGTCATGCCACATCAGCAAATGAACGTCCAGAAAGCTTGACTCTATCCACATCATTCAGGTCGACTCTACTTTGAGGAGGCAGCTCTTCCCCAGTCGTCTTTTGAGTGCCTTGCAACCTGGGGGGCTCATCTTCCAGCACTATGTCAGTCAATGTTCAGCTGCTATTCGTAAGGTTTTCGCTGGCTAATGCTTTTCAGAAGTAGACTGCCGGGTCCTTCTTCCTAGTCTGTCTTAGTCTGGAAGCTCAGCTGAAACCTGTCCTCCATGTGTGATGCTGCTGGCGTCTGAATACCGGTGGCATAGCTTCCAGCATCACAGCAACACACAAGCCCCCACACTACAAGAAACTGACAGACACATGGGCGTAGTATAGTGTAAAAAAAAAAAAATTTTTTTTATAGTGTAGCTTCCAAAAAACAAACAAACCTAGCGCCCTTGAGTCAATTCTGACTCATAGCGACCCTATAGGACAGAGTAGAACTGTCCCATAGGGTTTCCAAGAAGCAGGCTCTGGGGCGTTTTTGCCTGGCCTGAAATTTTTAACTATAAAATGGGGATAATGATAGTACCTACATCATAAGATTGTTGTAAACATTGAATAAAATAAAATACATAAAGTGCTGTATGTAAATTGCTCTAATATCTAATACATAGAGGGCGTTCAATACACAATAGCTATTATTTAGGTAAGAAAAACTCAGCTTCTTCATAAAAAAACAAACCCATTGCCGCTGGGTCGATTCCAACTCATAGCAACCCTATACGGTTTCCAAGGAGCAGCTATGCCATTATTTGAGTAATTTATTTAATCAGTCCTCCACTGAGGACATTTAGGTTATTTACAATTCTTTGCTATTTACGAATAATACTGACATGAACATCCTTATACATGTGAGGATTGCAAAAGGATGAACACTCCTAGAAGAAGAATTCCTGGGTCAAAGGATATTTCAAGTTGCCCTCCAGAAATTGTGCTGATTTAGACATGTACCAAGGATGAATGATGGTGCCTGTCTCACCTTACCCTCACAAACACTGGGATTATTTCAGCCTTTTAGATGTTTTCCAATCTGAGGTGAAAAATGGCATCTCAATCATCTCCATGCGGCTTTAATTTGCATTTCTTATAACTGAGATGCTGCATGTTTTTATGTAGCATGGACCCTTTGTGTTTCCTCTGTGAGTTACCTAGTCATTCTTCTTGGATCAGTTCTCTAATGGATTTTTTCATCCTGTTCTCACTGATCTATAGACGCTCACTCATTCATTCCTTCTGCAAGTATTTATTGAACTCCTACTGTGTGCCTGGCACTGTTCTACCACTAGGAATACGGTGGTGATTAAGCCAAAGCCTCTGCTCTCCAGGGGCTGCTGTGTAAGTAAAGGAAGCAAATAAAAAAACAAGTAAATAAACAACTAAAGACTGTGATTGCACATTATGGAAAATACTGTTGTTTTAAAGGAGCCCTTGAAATATGAATAACAAACCTTTCTCTGCCTTCTATGTTGTGACTTCTATCTTAGCTCATCCTTTGTCTTTCAACTCTGTGTGAGTTATCTTTTGCCATACCAAAGTTGGTAAATTTGTGTGTAGTCAAATCTTCACTCTTTTTTTTTTAATAACCCCTAGGGATTTTTCCTTGTTTTGCAAAGATTCTCCTACTAAATATAAATTTCATTGTGGTAAATTATATATAAAAAAAAAATTGCCATTTTCACTGAGTTTCTGTTAAGGGTGATGATCTAATTTTGAAATGGATAGTGGTGATGGTCACACAATATGATGAACGTAATTAATGTCACTGAATTCTACATGTAAAAATTGTTGAAACGGCAAATATTTTATATTTATATATATATATTCATCATCACTCATACAGGGTCGCTATGAGTCGGAATCAACTCGACGGCACTGGGTTTGGTTTTTGTTTTATATGTATATATACTCACCACAATTTTTAAAATTTTCTGTTTTAACCACCTACCTCAATACCTTAATAATATTCTCATATGCTCCATTCTAGTCCTTTTATGGTATCTTTTGTTTAACATTTAAATCTTCAACTTATCTGGAATATATCTTGGAATAAGGAGTGAGAGATTCAGCTTTATTTTTTTCTGATGACAAGCCAGTTGTCACAGTAAATGGCACCATATGCTAATTGGCGCATCATTTCCCCCCAGAAATGGTCAAGCTGAGGCCCAGAGAAGGGAAGCACCTTGCTCAGGGTCACGTAGCAAATTAGTGGTGGCAGAATGGGCCTAAATCCTGGGTTTCTTGACACCCATGACAGTGACACATGACTGAGTTCACTACAGTTCCATTCCCTGTTGCACTTGAACCTCCCTCTGTGACCTACACTAGGGTTGACTGTGGGCCCCAGTGGCCTGTATTTTCCCTTTCCAATAAAGTCCCTCGACCTCTCTTGCTCAGAGATAAGAATGCCATGATCCATGGCGGCCTACTAACTATAAATAGGCAGACACCTGCTGAACGCTGCTGAAATACCTCGGATTGAAGCAGCTTTGGCTGCATAGGGCCGGGGCAGAGGACAGACAGATTTGCCTTTGAGGAAACAAAATAGGAAGTGTCTATTCTAAATAAAGAAATTTGGCATTGTTTTCATTCAGTTGCTAACAGAACAGCTGCCATCCCGGGAGTCTTCCAAGGGGGGCTGCCTTAAATTATGTCAAAGCAATAAGCTGACAGCTTGGAGGCTGCCAGGACTTGTCCCACGGCCCCAGCTAGTGCAGATCCAAGATCCAAAAGGTTGTCTTGAAAGGACAGGTGCTTGCACCACCTCCAATGCAGCTTGGCCTAATATTACATTTCATTTGTTGTTTCCTTGGCAGGGTTTTCCCTCTCTCTACACATCGCCTGGGGCTGTGGACATTTTCACACCCCCAGGAGACAGGCATCCAGGCGGGTGTCTCTAGGGAAAGAGAATAGTGAAGTGGGAACGGAAGTCATTCAGGCTACTTGAGACAACATTTTCTTAAGCTCATATTTTCCCTCAGTTGTGAGAGATTTTTGGTCATAGTG
Organism: Elephas maximus indicus; assembly: GCF_024166365.1. Lineage (NCBI taxonomy): Eukaryota > Metazoa > Chordata > Mammalia > Proboscidea > Elephantidae > Elephas > Elephas maximus. Next base: position 47,371,443 of record NC_064846.1, read on the forward strand.
TTTGAACAAAGTAGGTGGATAATTGCCTCTATTATTTCACTTGGCTTTCCATGGACAGACATAGCCAAAGACATCAGCGAGTTCTTATTGTCCTACTACCTTGGTAGATACTTTGTTGCTTCTCTCTCAAAGCCTGCAGAAAATTTATTGCTCATAATAACACAAAGCCACCTTTTCACATCCTCTCTGTCCCCTATCTATAGGCAGCATGGGCAGCAGCCCCTGGGATGAAATTTAAGATCTTCTTTCCCACCCCTAATGATCTCTCCAACCAGCCACAATGATGTCAGATATTTCCACCATTGATACAGTGGGAAGAGACCTGGGTTCCAGTTCCAACTCTGCCATGACTTGTGAGCTGGGGCAAGTCACCACCCCTCTCTGGGGTCCAGCTGGCTACCAGTAAGATGAGGTGGTTGGTCTGAGTGAAGTTGTTGTTGTGTGCCGTCAAGAGGATTTTCTACTCATAGTGACCCTATGTGACAGAGTAGAACGGCTCCATATGGTTTTCTAGGTTGTAATCTTTCTGGAGGCAGATTGCCAGGTCTTTCTCCCATGGAGTTTCTCGGTGGCTTTTGGTTAGCAGCCAGGCATTTAACCATTGTGCCAACAGAGCTAGAGGGTCCTAACCAGGCTCCTCATCAAAATCAGCAATGGTGCACATTAATATCCAGATTCCAGGCCCTGATTCAGGCCTTCTGAATCAGACTCTCTGAGGGTTAGGACCTACTATATCTGTATTTCAACAAACCTCCCAGTGATTCTTTTGTGCAGCCTCCTTTGGCATCCAGTGAACCAGATGACTTTAGGATCCCTCCTGGCTCTGATATAAGGTGGTTGGATGTCTTCCCACCCTCTTCCCACCCCCTGCCAAACCCAAAATCCATTGCCATCAAGTGAATTCCCACTCATAGTGACCCCATAGGAGAGAGTAGAACTGCCCCATAGGGCTTCCAAGAAGCAGCTGGTGGAGAAGGGCAACAAATCCTTTGTGTTTATGTGTAAAATATTCAGGCAATTATACATGGGTTTTCACCTCCATGAATAGCCAGCGCGATGCTCAAAAGCCATACAAGATGCTGGACTGTTTTTCATTTTGCAAGACTGTCCTGTGTGGGCATCTCTGTTGCTGACCCACTAAATGCCCTCACAAATTTTCCAAAATCCTCTAGGGGGCAGTATCGCCTCAACTGAGGGCCACTGGTCTATCCAGTCTTTCAGATCCTGTAGGACTGGGGCGTTCCTGGTTCTCAGCAGGCTCCCACCCTCTTCACTTCTGCCCCCAAGGAATGGAGTCCCATCCTTGCTACCCGCGTGTGACTGGATTCCTAAGTCTTACTCCCTCTTGATCAGTTCAACGAGGCTGGGCAGGACCTATGCCTCCATCAAAGCCAAATGCTTGCTTAGATTGCAACCTATTATTCCCACCCTCTTTGGGTTTTTTTTTTTTTTTGGGTGCCACATTGAACTCAGCCGTGTCCCATCCCAAGGGGCGCATCTACTTGCAGGTGCCAGCCCTTCCACTGTGCACTTCACGCCCAGGCCACTCTGGGCTGTTGATAATCCAGTAGGACAAGTCCAACTACAGCCAGATTTGAACTTGGGCCTCACCTTAGGATATTTAAACAGGAGAGAACTATCTTCTGCAAATAGGAAGACAGAGTTGGCTACTCTCAGGGCTTTCTTCTACCTGCCTTTAAACAGCGATCTTGTCAGCATCACTCCAGACAGCCTCAAACCTTTTGAGAAACTGGCCTGTCCCCCTACAGAGCATTGTAGTCAAGGGTGTGTACTCTGGAATCAGACAGACTTGGGTTCAAGTCCAAGGTCTACCTCATACTACTAGGAGACTTTAGAAGTTTCACTTAGACTCTCTGAGCTGCAGTTTCCTCATCTGGAGAATGGAGATAATAATACTACCTACCATCACAGTGCTCTTCTAAGAATGAAATGAAATGAGTGCTTAGGAAATGCTTAGCCCAGTACCTGATATATAGTTCTAAAAAAGGGCCATTGAGTTGATTCCAACTCATGGCTACCCCATGTGTGTCAGAGTAGAACTGTGCTCCATATGGTTTTCAATGGCTGATTTTTCAAAAGTACATCGCCAGGTCTTTTTCTTCTGAGGTACCTCTGGGTGGACACAAAATGCCTATTTTTCAGTTAGCAGGCAAGCGTGTTAGCCACTTACACTGCTCAGCCACTTAGCCCCCCCCGTAAATGGTAGTTATGCTACTGTTCTGGGAATCACACGGTATGAGCTAAAACCTGGTTTTACTAACTTTACTCATTCCATCCTGCATATTTACACTTCATCTTTCTGAACAAAGCAGAGGTTTCTGTGAGGCTGACCAGGATGGGATCTGCCATGCTGGGTTCAAGTTCCATCCAAGGAGAAATATCAAGTTGGTAAAATCCTAAAGACTCTCTTCACCCAGCCATCAGGAATGTATCTTTATTTTTTTGACCCTGTCTCATTCCACAAAGGAAAGCTGATGTGTAGTTACTGAGCAGACCAGGACTGGGAAACAGAAGGAACTAAGAACTATACTTCAATAGGGCTCTCCCCCACTTTCCTAGAGAATTCAAGAGTTGTCTGAAAAGGTGGCTGGGCAAAGTTGGCTGCGTTGTTAATCACGTAACGCAGTGTCTGCACGATGCCAGTGCTTTTGGAGGAAAAGGGAAAAACACCATCAATCATCCAGGTGCCAAAGAAAGCATTCAGCTCCTGTGCAGGGACGATATTAAAAAGCCATCTTGGTACAAGCAGCCAGATTAAGGCAACGGACACCTTGAAGGGTCTAACCTGCTTGTTTAGCATTAAGAAAGCGTCTTGAACAACCCAGAAACCATTGAAAGGAATATCCGATCATTTATCAATCAGTCAATATTTATCAAGCACCTACTATGTGTCAGGAAACCCTGGAGGCATAGTGGTTAAGTGCAATGACTGCTAACCAAAAGGTCAGCAATTCAAATCCACCAGGGGCTCCTTGGAAACCCTATGGGGCAGTTCTACTCTGTCCTATAGGATCTCTATGAGTCGGAATCGACTTGACAGCAGTGGGTTTTTTTTTTTTTTTTGGTTACTATGTGTCAGATGCCATGAGGGTTTTATAAAGCAGAGGAGTATAAGACTCACTCCAGAACTTTCCTTTGAAGACCTTGCTATCAAATTGGGAGAAGGGGGTGTTAGGGGAAAGAACAAATCCCTTCACAAAGCAATAGAAGGTCCTTCAGCTAGGACTTTCAGAGTAGATTAACACTCTTTTAGTTGCTGTAACTATGGTTTTGTAAAATCAAGCAGACGAGCTGTTCTGTTATTTGGTAAAATATAGTCAGTCTCACTGAGGTGGCTGTTTGACTTTACAAGGACTTATGCAGGGAGGTTAAGAACCATGTCTTCAGTGTCAGACAGATCTGGCCTTAGGTTTCTGGTTCTGCCACTTACTAGCTGTGTGATATTGCCTAACCTCTCTGAGCCAGTTCCCCCCTGTGGAAGTTGAGGGCAATAACAGTACCTACTTTGAAGGATTGTTATGAGCAATACCTCATGTAAAGCACTTAGCATAGAGCCTACCACGTAATGTTCCCTAAAAGATAGCTTACTATAATTATTAAAAGAGAGAAAATGATCCTCACTAAATCCCCCCAAAAAACTATTGGCAGAGTCAGTTCGGACTCACAGCAGCCCCATAGGACAAAGTAGAACTGCCCCATAGGGTTACCAAGTCTGTCATCTTTACAGAAACAGACTGCCAAATCTTTCTCCTGCAGAATGGCTGGTGGGTTCAATCCGCCAACCTCACTAATGTTGGCGAAACACATCTAGAAACTGTGTAAGAAAACCCCAACCTTTCTTGTTAGCGAACAAGGCAGGTTCTCCTCCCATCCTGGGAGCACTAGCATTCTTGTGGAAGAGTCCATCAGGCTTGGTAAGCTGGTGAGGGAAAGAAAGTATTCTTGTAACAGTTTCATGTCTTCCTCTCCCCAGGTTAATTTGGCTTTCATGCTGCTGCCTACTTACCCAGAAGGGGCCACATTTCAGCACTGATGCCCCTCTCTGGGAGCTCTTGGTCATGCAATTTCAATATTCCTCTCTTGACAAACTGCCTTTACAATTTGGCATCCAACATCTCCTTCCCTGAGGTACAACAACACGAGAAAGGATAGAAAAATTGTAATGTGGCCTTTTAAAAAAGAATGACCTCTATGTGAAAACCCAACAGGGCCTCTAGGAAAATACATGTATTCAAAACCCCACAAAAGGTTCTGTCTCATGGTTGGGAGAAGCCATAAGCACAACTGAATAGAGTGCTCAAATTTAACTGGCAAAAATGTATCTTTGAATCTCCATCACAGTGTGTCGAGTGTCCACCTCAAAAGGAAACACTCTGGACTATTATGAGAAATCATAATGGCAGTTCCAACAGAATGCGGATGACAGAAATTGCCTCTGAAAATGCTACCGTGTGTACTTTGTTGTTTCCTGGTTATTAATACATTTTTTACTCTGAGTCTAAAGTTTTTACTTATGCCAAGAAAAAGCGTGAGTTACAGGAAGTCTAACAGGCTTAATTAGTGAGGAGTTTAACTTAATCCAGTGGTTTTGCAACAACACAGCCACAGTCGGTTTACTCCCTGCATGTAATGGGAAGTAAGTGGTCAGAAATGGCCTTTAGCAACCTTGTTAGAGAAAAGCCACATGATGCGCACAAACAAGGCTGGTTCTCCCGAGGCAATAACAGGCTGAGGTCACTGTAATTATCAACAGTGTTTTTTGCATGCAGGTCTCTATTACTTGCATTACCTGTTGCTTTCAACTTGCTGTAATTACAGTTTCCTCTGATCAGACAGCGCTCTTTTCCCTTCCTATTACCAACCAGCATGCTCAGGAGAAAGTCATTCATGGCCCCTCAGGTTTGCCCTGTAAGTGTCTTTTAAAAGGCAAAGCTTCTCAATCCAGCCAAATGAAACTGACTGGGAAAGTTCACCATAGAAACGAGAGACCTATTACTTGTAATAGCCGAGCTCTTTGCAGCCAGATCCTAAGCACTAGACCACAATTTCGGAAGCAAAGGACCTTTAACGGCTTTAGAAGACAGCAATGAAGGTGATTAAGGGATTGGAAAAGAGGATCTAGGGGGAAAGGTTAAAGGTATTAGGATTACAAGGACGATTTAGCCCCAGGAGGGGAAAAAAAAAATGAAGGAGGATGACCAGCTGTTCTTCCTCACTGCTGATGGCACAGAATAAATGAATGTAAATGGCGGTATGAGACACTTTCATTGAGACGTTAGAAACAACTTCTTAACAAGTCTCCTTAAACACTAAAGGCCATTCATTCTTTATTCCTGAAACACTGGTTGAGCCTCAACCACATGTCAGGCTGCATGCTAAGCACTGGAGAAGAAGTTCACAGGCTAAGGAGGGAGATACGCCAAATAAGTCATTACAAGACAGTGGAAAGCTTTTGGAATGTTTCAGATTTTTAAAAGGCAATATGATGCATATACCAGGACACTAGCTGCCATCGAGTTAATTATGATTCATGGCGGCCCCACGTGTCATCGATTGAATTATGTCCCCCCCAAAATGTGTGTATCATTTGGGCTGGGCCATGATTCCTGGTATTGTGTGATTTTCCTATGTGTGGTAAATCCTGCCTCTGTGATGTTAATGAGGGAGGATGGGTGGCAGTTGCGTTACTGAGGCAGGACTCAACCTACAGGATTGAATTGTGTCTTGAGGCAATCTCTTGAGATATAAAAGAGAGAAGCAAGCAGAGAGACAGGGACCTCATACCACCAAGAAAGCAGCTCCAGGAGCAGAGCGCATCCTTTGGACACAGAGTCCCTGTGCCTGAGAAGCTCCTCGACCAGGGGAAGATTGAGAACAAGAAACTTCATCCAGAGCCAACAGAGAGAGAAAGCCTTCTCCTGCAGCCGATGCCCTGAATTTGGACTTGTAACCTACTAGACTGTGAGAAAATTAATTTCTCCTTGTTAAAGCCGTCCACTTATGGTATTTCTATTACAGCAGCACTAGATGATTAACACACCATGTCTGTCAGAGTAGAACTGTGCTCCATAGAGTTTTCAGTGGCTGATTTTTTGGAGGTAGATAACCAGGCCTTTTTTCTGAGGTGCCTCTGGATAGACTCGAACCTTCAACCTTTCGGTTAATAGCCAAGGGCGTTAACCATCTGTGTACCCAGGGACTCCCAGCACATAGTAGATGCTCAATAAATTATTGAATGGATAAATTTCAGGTGGTTCATAGACCATCAGAAGGCCACTCATGCATTTCATGTTAAGAAACCTGATTTTTAAATTCATCAGTATTGGGAGTCTACGTAAATGAAAAATAATATTTTTGCCCCTCCGCCCCTCAAGAGTGTGTTTGTGTGTGCACATGTGCACATATATGCGTGTGTGAGAGTATGTGTGTATTGGAGGGGAGTGGGTATTTACTTCAGCAACTATCTTTCAGAAGGAGTTGAGAAAACAAGACTGGTTTTCAAGACAGGTAAAAAATCAAATATCAGGAAAGTTGAGTCACTTTGAGGAAGGCCCAGAATGGACCGAGAGGAGAAAAAGACGACTGTGCAGACTGCCGTGATGGGCTGCATGTTCTCTACTTTCGGGAAGTCACCAGGGTTCCTGTGAGGAGAAGCTCCTCAACCAGGGAAAGGTTGAGGATAAGGACCTTCCTCCAGAGCCGATAGAGAGAGAAAGCCTTCCGCTGGAGCTGACGTCCTGAATTTGGACTTGTAGCCTACTAGACTGTGAGAGAATAAATCTCCCTTTGTTAAAGTCATCTACTTGTGGTATTTCTGTTATAGCAACACTACATGACTAAGACACTTTCCAATGGATGATTTTTTGGAAGTAGATTGCCAGGGCATTCTTTTGAGGCACCTCTGTGTGAACTCAAGCTGCCAACCTTTCAGTTAGCAGTCAGGCAGGTTAACTGTTCGCATCACCCAGGGACTCCCATGATGCATATAATGTACAGTGTGGATCACCTCTAGAGGCATCTAAGTCAGCACCCAGAAATCAAGTACAATTATATTTCTGGAGCAAAAAATACATGAATATTCACACAGCTGTGGTAAATAAAGACTATAAATAGCTTCACATCAGTTCAAGTTTTGTTGTCAAATAAGTTTACCATAAGCTTACGAAAGGCTTTCAGTGTTTAGAGCTTTTTGCATTTCAGAACAGTAGATATGGGCCTGCGCTCCTGTGGAAGGGGAGTCTAGCCTAGCACTAGAACTTGGGAATGAGAGGGACTGGCTGCAAGCAGAGCACACTGTGCCCCAACTCCACTGTCCTGGTACCATGGGTATGTTCTGATGAGGATGGCTGTGTGAGTGTGTGTGTGTGTAACTGAAAGATTTTACATTGAGGGCTGTAATACTCCAAAATCCAGGCCTCTGCTATAGGACAGTCACTCTGATTGAGTGAAGCACTGAAGGAAGGGAATATTCTCCCTCTCACCTCTTGGGAGGAGCCCTCGTGGCACTGTGGTTAAAGTGCTTAGCTGCCAACCGAACCCACCAGTGGCTCTGCAGGAGAAAGATATGGCAGTCTGCTTCTGTAAAGATTTACGGCCTTGGAAACCCTATGGAAAAGCTCTACTCTCTCCTATAGGGTCACTGTGAGTCCGAATCCACTTGATGGCAGTGGGTTTGTTTTTTCATTTTTCTGTTTTTATGGTTTCACCTCTTGGGACCCTCGTTGTCTGAGATACACAACAGGAGTGGCTGGAGCAGTATCACCTTAGACCTATGGGGGATTGGGGCTGAGAAGGGTCTCCGTGACTATCAGCATGGAATAGTGGTGGTGCTTGAGGTAACCCAGACCAGTTGGCACTGAGAATCCAATGGAGAACTCCATAGAGTGGTTGAGTTTGGCCTCAAGAGCCTTTCCTAAGTTCTCGCTCCCCAGGGAAATGGCAGGCATCAACCACAATTGATTGGTAGATACACTGGTAAGAACCCCAGGGATTCCTTTAGATATTTGGCCAGGGAAACTCTGGGAAACCTCATCTCCTCCCTAGCCAAGCAGGTGGATGCTTGGGACATGAAGATTTGGGCATTAATGTAAATGAGACCTGGGTACCCACAGTAAGTACACTGAAGCTTGGACCAGTGACATGTAAAATGGGGTTAATAATAATACCTGGAAAGATTGTTGGAGTGTGAAATGAGATGGCATACACAGGGCTACCATCACAGTGGATGACACATAGTGAGTGCTTAACAGTTTCCAAAGCTGTGTGGCCCTTTTTTGTGCCCTGCACTCACCCTAGCTGATGAAGCTTCCAGAATGTGGCTAAGGGCAATAGAAATGAGTCAAAGTTGCCTTCTGACTTGGGTTAAATGCCATGTTCATTTTATTCAAGCATTGCAGAGGCCAGTGCAATAAGAAAGTAACACAGTCCACCCTGACTATGTAGCTCTGGACCTCTGGTTCAGATAGCTGGGTTCTGTACCCTCCTTGAGCACCCTCCTATATGACCCAGTTCTTGCTTCATCCCTTCAAGCAGGAGCTGCTAGCCCAGTGCCCTTGTCTTTGTGAAATGCAAAGGGCTTCTACATCACTCACTTCAGGCTTCCTGTTCTGGGCCTGGTCTCTGCGAAGTGCAAACTTGGCTTTCCAGGATAGTGGGCCAAGCAGTATGGCAAGGACTTGAAAAACTATTACTCGGTCTCCCTAGGTCCCCATAGCACCATTAAACCCCTTCAAGCTCAATCCCGGTAGTTCAGCTCAGCTTGCTTAACCATGCTCGCTGGCAAAGGCATTCACAGAGAAGGGGAGCATTCTGTCAACGTTGTGGGTTTCCTGGATACGTCAAGAGGAATTTTCACGAAATATTTATTGAGCAGCCCCTTTGCCAGGTAGTGAGCTAGGTGCCGTTGGCAACACAAATGTGAACAAAACAGACATGGTCTGTGCCCTCATAGAGCTTGTGGTCTAGCACAAACCTGTTGCTGTCGAGTCGATTCCGATTCATAGAGCACAGCATTTCTCAAATTGCTCCCTGACCACATGTATTATAATGGACCTGGGTTGGTTAAAATACAGGTTTCCAAATCTTCTGTCAAACCTCCTGAATCAGACTCTCTGGGGTGGGGGCCTGGGAACCTCTGCTTTAACAAGCTCTCCCAGTTATTTTTATGCACACTAAAATTGGAGAAGTACTGGTGCTTCTTGGATTTCACAGTATCTATAATTTTTTTTTTTTTTTTTTTTAGGGAGCACTGGTGGCGTAGTGGTTAAGTGCTACCGCTGCTAACCAAGAGGTTAGCAGTTCAAATCCACCAAGCGCTCCTTGGAAAGTCTATGGGGCAATTCTACGCTGTCCTGTAGGGTCGCTATGAGTCAGAATCGATTTGACGGCAGTGGGTTTGGTTTTTAGGGAGCACTAGCTTTGTGACCTTAGGCAAGTTGCTTACCCGTGTTGAGCCTCAGTTTCCATATATACACCTATAATGCTACCGTTCGTTGCATTCCTAGTCTGTATCAGGCATAGACCCAAGGCTTTTCCACCCAAAATCTCATTAAATACTCAAAACAGCCCTATGGAATAAGATACAATCATTATTCCCATTTTCCAGGTAGAGAAACTCAGGCTTACCTAACCAAGATCAAACAACTAGCAAAAGGGGGAGGTGGACTTCGAGCCCATGTAGCCTGACTCTAGCTACTATCATACACTCCACAATACCTGACTCATAATATGTGCTCAGCAAATTGTAGCTGTGTGTCTGTGTGTGTTTAAAGCAAAGGGAACTTCCTCACTGCCCCTTAGGTCAAGTTCACTTTCAAGATCTATACATAAAGTGGTCCCAGGCAACATACCTCAAAGGAATGGTTATTGTTGTTCTTGGCTGCCGTCAAGTTAGCCCCCAATTCATGGCAACCCCATGTGCAACAGAACAGAATGCTGCCCCGCCCTGTGCCAACCCCATGATCAGTTGCAGATCAGACCACTGTGACCCATAAAGTTTTCATTGGCCGATTTTCAGAACAAATCGCGGGGCCTTGCTTCCTAGTCCGTCTTAGTCTAGAAGCTCTGCTGAAACCGGTTCAGCATCATAGCAACATTCAAGCCTCCACTGACAGATGGGTGATGGCTGTACATGAGGTACAGTGGCTGGGATTCGAACCTGGGTCTCCCACATGGAAGGCGAGTAAATGGTTTTGTTATTGTTGTAATGATCTCAAATATTTGGCCCCATAGTCCCTGTGACCTTGCCTACTGATTTTCAGAATAAGCATCCTCAGGCGGGGTTTGAAAGGTATGGTGGGGTCCCTGTGGGGGTCCCATCTCTGGTCTTCCATTTTAAGCTATGTCCTGCAAAGAGCAGGGCTCAGGCTCAGAGGGGGCAGGGAGGGACTGGCCGCCTGCTTCCTCTCACACCTACTTCAGCGATGGCAGAGTTTGGCAAGTGATCAAGAAAGCTGAAAAGCCTATGGGGAGGGGCACCTGAGCTTCTAGTTACCTGAATTGGGGCACACCCAGTTACCTTTAGCAGCCAAGCAGCTTCAGTTAGGGGCTAACCTCCCTTGAGGGGGAACACCCAGTGAGCCCTGCCACACCCTCAGAAGTTGATTGCTTCCTGAAGAAAAAGGTGCAGTCCTTGAGCTCTTTTTCCTTCTGTTCCCAATCAGAAAAAGGAGGGGCCATTTTCTTTTACCACCTACCCCCAACCGTTTCCTAAACCAAAAACTCAAAGAAGCTAAGGCCATCTTTTCATCTTGACACCCCAAAAAGCATAGCCTCCTCTCTGTCCTCATTCTCCTCTCCCCTCCCCAGAAACCCAAGCTCACATCATTTCAGGATGAGCTCAGCCTACAGCCACTCCCTCTGAGGCCTGGCTTCCCAACCTTGGTGATTCCAAGCACACATCTGTTGCAACACACAGGGCCCACCCCAGACAAAATTGAGCTAGGTCCACTGACTTCAGTCCACTGATTTCCCACACCCCCCATGCCCCGCCCATGCTTACACAGCTTTCCCCTTTCCCCAAGGAGTTGTCTCCCTGTAACACGCTTCCCGCTTCCCTTGGAATTCCAGTACTGCAGTGGTTAAGCGCTCAGCTACTAACCAAAAGGTGAAAGGTCAGTGGTTCAAACCCACCAGCCACTCCGGAGGAGAAAGATGTGGCAGTCTTGGAAACGATTTACAGCCTTGGAAACCCTATGGTGCAGTTCTACCCTGTCCTACAGGGTTGCTACAGTCTGAATCCACTCCATGGCAATGGGTTTGGTTTGGGGTTTAACCCTTACTTCTCCTCTCAGTGACAGAAAAGGGTCTGATAAAGGAATTTGCATTCAGGTGTAATTAATAACCCTGCCTTAACGAGGTACCCCTCCCAGCCTACCCCTGGCAATTTGACTCAAATGAATTGTGCACTGATGGTGAACATTCTGGCATCACTCAGGCAAAAAGGAGATATCTTGGGGCAGGGTGAACTTTCCCAGATTGTGATGTGGGGCCACCAAGTCAATTCTCACCTTCTTTATAGAAGTTGGACTGTGGCAACTTTCCTCAAAGGAATGGACACTGTTTTCTGAATTCAAGTCAGGTCGTGCAGTCTGACATCAGGAGAGAATATCTGGAATTGGGATCAACCTGGAAATTCTGGGAGGCAGGGTTGCCAAAGGTTGAGTGTGCTGGAGGAAGGAGGGAGGTGGGAAAGGAAGGGGAGGCTTTGAAAAAAGACACGTGTTGGTGAGAAGAGGAAAAGAGAAGAGAGGGAAGAGAGTGGGAGGAGAGGAACTTGAATGGCAATTGGGGTGGGGGTGAGCTGAGGACTAGTAAAAATGGTTTTAAGGAAACAGCTAAAGTTTTTTATTTTTAATTGTGCTTTAAGTGAAAGTTTACAATTCAAGTTAGTTTCTCATACAAAAACTTACACACATTGTTATGTGACCCTAGTTGCTCTCCCTACAATGTGACAGCACACTCCTCCTCTCCACCCTGTATTTCCTGTGTCCATTCAACCAGCTCAAGTCCACCCCTGCCTTCTCATCTCGCCTCCAGACAGGAGCTGCCCATTTAGTCTCATGTATCTACTTGACAGCTAAAGAATTTTGAGTGCTTATTTTGTGCTGGATGCCGTAGCTGTGTTGCCTCATTTCATCCTCACAACAACCCTAGGAGATGAGAACTGTCATTAAACCCATTTTACAAGACAGGAAACTGAGGTTCACTATTGGGTGCCATTGAGTCAATTCTGACCCATAGCAACCAGGTAGGACAAAGTAGAACTGCCCCATAGAGTTTCCTGCGCTGTAATCTTTACAGACTAAGGTGTGCCTGACCCAAGTCATGGTATTTTCAATAGTGTCATATGGGTGCAAAAGCTGGACGATGAACAAGAAAGACTGAAGAAGAATTGATGCATTTGAATTACGTTGTTTGGTGAAGAATATTGAATATACTACGACTACCAGAAGAATGAACAGGTCTGTCTTGAAAGAAATACAGAGTGCTCCTTGGAAGAGAAAATGGAGAGACTTCGTCTCACATACCTTGGACATGTTATCAGGAGGGACCAGTCCCTGGAGAAGGACATCATGTTTAATAAAGTAGAGCGTCAGCTAAAAAGAAGAAGACCCTCAATGAGATGGACTGACACAGTGGCTGCAGCAATGGGCTCTAGTATAACGATTATGAGGATGGCACAGGACTAGGCACTGTTTTGTTCTGTTGTACATAGGGTCACTATGAATTGGAACCGACCTGAAGTCACCTAATAACAATAACAATCTTTACGGAAGGAGTCTTGGTGATGCAGTGGTTAAGTGCTCAGCTGCTAACTGAAAGGTCGGTGGTTCAAACCTACCAGCCGCTCTCCAGGAGGAAGATGTGACAGTTGGCTTCCATAAAGATTGACATGCTAGGAAACCCTGTGAGGTAGCTCTACTCTGTCCTGTAGGGTTGTTATGAGTCAGAATTAACCAGATGGCAATGGGTATTTTTTGTTTTTGAAATCCTCATGGGAGCAGATCGCCAGGTCTTTTCTTCTGAGCACCAAGGAGCAGCTTGTGGTTTCGAACCCCCAAACATTCAGTTAGCAGCTGAGTACTTAACCACTGCACCACCAGGGCTCCTGAAGTTAAGCAATTCATCTCAAATCACACAATCAGTAAATGGTGGGGCTGGGATTCAAACACTTGTTTATCTGACTCCAGAGCCCTCAGCCATGTGAGGAAGGAGACAAGCACTCTTTGGTTGGAGGAGGAGCTTTCTTGGTGTATCTGGAGAAAGGCTCCACAGACAACCCCTTCTCCTCACCACAACACAAAAACACCCACACACCTCTTCCAGGGGCTACCTCATCCCGGATTAAAAAATTCGTTCTGGGAAAGCATCATTAAAATGTAAATATGTGTTCTGGAAAAGGTCAAGTTAAGGTGGTGTACCTTCAGAAAGCACAGCCCAGACGTAGGGGAAAAGCTGAAACAGACCTTAGGGAGAATATTGAAAAACAAAGTTGCCCAGCAGGGTGGGCTGCCTGTAGGAGCCAAAGGAGGGGCTGCAGGAGGTGGGGGGTGGGGTTGCCAGGACACTGAGTCCCAGAGATACAGTGGGAGGCTGAAGACACCAAAGAAAAATTGACCTACTTCACCCTTTTGCCTAGAGCTGACCCTGCCTTCCACAGACAAGAAGAAGTGCCCAGTGTGTTTGGGGGTGAAGGGATGGGGGGGTACAGGCATTGGCGACAAAAAGCCTAGGTTCAAATCCTGCATCTGCAGCCTACTAGCTATGCGACTTTGGGAAGGTCGCTGCTCTGAATTTCTGCTTCCTCATCTGTAAAATATGGATAGAAATAGAAACACCTACTGAATACATGAGAGCATGCCAGGTAAGATGTTCTGCACAATGCCTGGTACTTAGTAAACAATCATTAAGTATCATGTCCATCTACCCTACCCTCAACACCTCTTGATGGAAAAGAGAGGCCAATTCCTGAAACTCTGAAAATAGCCTCTGAAGATGACTAAGGAGTAGCACATTCATTGATTTATTCAACACATAAGCCCTGAACCCCTCCTTTATGCCCTAGAGAGTCACAATAAATCAAACAGTCCCTGTTCTCAAGGAACGCACATTCTGGTGGGGCCAGATCAAACCACAACCATGCAACATACCATACCATACCATACCATGCCATGCCATGCCATGCCATACCATATCATACTATAGCAGGGGGATTTCTAGAGAGGGTCATGGGGCACCTGAGGGCTTTGAGGAAGACTTTAAGGAGAAGTTATTTCAGATAGAACTTAAAGGACAAGTTTTTTTTTTTTTAACTTGTTAGGCAGACGAGAAAAGAAAGTGTATTCCAGGTAAAGGGAATAATATATGTCAAGGAACAAAAACATGACAGGTTTAGGTGGTGCTGGAAAATGTGTTCAGGATATGATGAGGATTTGTGAGAGATTACACAAGAGGAGGTATCAGAAGAGGGTAGGGTAGTCTCTAGTGGCATCTCTGAGCAGAGAGAGATGATATTTAAAATTTAAAATAACTAGTATAGTATGGGCATTGACCAATCAGAAAGGACCCAGCTGGCCAGAAACAAAAAATAAAGGCCATATTGGGGTTTCTAAGGAAGGGATTAGGTCCCTAGGAGGTACAAATGGTTTGCACTCAACTACGAACCTAAAGGATGGCAGTTCGAACCCACCCAGCAGTACCACAGAAGAAAGGCCTGGTGATCTGCTTCCATTAAGATTAAGCCAAGAAAACCCTCTGGAGCAGTTCTACTCTGTAACACATGAAGTTGCCATGAGTTGGAATCAACTCGACAGCACTGGGTTTGGTTTTTTGGTTTGGAAGCATGGAATGACATAATAATTTTGGCAATTCCAGTAAACCTAAGTAGATAATTAATGAATTTGCTATTACTGGTACTTCCATGCTGTTTGGACATTTAGCCTGACAGTAACAGTAGTATCTGACGCACAAGATACGTATACAGTGGCAGATAATACTATTTTGCAAAAGGAAATTTGGAATTTGCACACATATCTGTATATGAGAGATTCTTTACTACCCTGCCAAAACTTGGGTACTTGTCCAGTAGATTGACAGGAAGAGACAGTACCATACCTTTATAGCTCCCCTAAGCACACATAATATGTCCTTAATCAATGCACACAAAAGAACATAATATGTCCCTAATCAATGTTGAATTGCTATAATGAACTCAGCTGAATTGAATGACTTCCCTTTGAAATTTGATCCCTGCCCATTTCTTTAAAATGTTCTCTGTAATAATTCTAATTAATTCGCCCCTTCCCCTTATTCTATTCATCATCTTTGCTAATAACGTCAGATATTCTCAGGCTAGAGAAGGAATTTTTTTTTTTGAATTATCTTTGGACTCCATACAGCTCCAACTTAGTTAATCATCTTCTGATTCCCCATGACTTATCCATGGTCATCACACACTATGGTCTTATGCTAGCATGGATTTTGTTGTCTGACCTGTTGTTTTTCTAAGCCTCCCAAGTGAGAGAATCAGTAATGCAGACGGGCTGCACAATGAGGTTGTATTAATGATTTATTGTAAGTGAACCAGGTCACCTTTCACGTCAGCTCTCCTAACATGTCAATTTTTAACACATCTGACATGAAACGGCCCAAAGAAATCAGTTCCATCTAGGTAAGGGCCTGCAAGCAAATTTGTTTTAGAAAATTAGCAAGAACAAAAATGATTTTTCACCACAGTTTAGCTCTAACCAAATCCTTGCGCCCAGGGTCATCTCTACCTGCTGTAGGCTAGCTATGAGGGCAAATTCAGCATTGTGTTTGTGGGAAAAGAGAGCCCAGGGTTTATTTAGTCTTTGGAACCAGACCAGCCTCAGTTTAAATTCCAGCTTTACCACCTGCACACTGTGGCCCTTAGGCAGGTTTGTTTGTTTGTTTTTTTAAACTTCATGAGCCTAGGTGGTTTCTGCATTTGTCAATTGAGAATAAAAACACCTACTGTGACTAAAAAAGAGACTTGTACACCAATGTTTATTGCAGCATTATTCACAACAGCGAAAAGATAGAAACAACCTAAATGCCCATCAACAGATGAATGGATAAACAAAATGTGGTACACACATGCAATGGAGCACTACTCAGCCAGTAGGGGAAATGAAGCCTTGATACATGCTACAGTATGGATGGAGCTGGAAGACATTATGCTGCGTGAAATAAATCAATCACAAAAGGATAAATATTATATGACTGTACTTACATAAAAAGACAAGAAAAAGCAAACGTATAGAGACCAAAGTTTATTAGTGGTTACCAGGGTAGGAGGGAGAGGGAAAACGGAGGTTAATGGTTATGGAAAAATTGTGTTGATTAAAGGGTGGAAAAAACACATTGATTAAGGGTAGAGTTGCACAGTTGATTATTGTAATTGCTGCCAATAAGTTGTACACCTGTAAAAAGTTGAACTGGCAAAAGTTGTGTGATATATTTACAACAATGCCAAAAAGAGTAGCTGCTGAGGCTGCTTATGTACAACCAAACACCTCATGGGATTTGGTTCCTTGGTTTGGAGGTTTAGGGTCATGGTTTCACGGGACATCCCAGTCAATTGGCCTAATAACGTGTTTAGTGCTTCTGTTCTACTTCCTAGTTCATTGTGTAGTGCCTGGGATTTTAAAAGTTTGCAAGAGGTCATCCAAGGCACAATTGGTCTCTATTCACCTGGAGCAACAGAGGAAAAAAGAAAGTCAGGAATGGGAGAAGAATATGCAATGTGTGGCTAATTGCCTACCTGAACAGGTGACCCCTTTTCCACGAGACCAGAAGAACTGGATGGTGCCTGGCTACCATTACTGAACATTTTGATCAAAGATTCCATAGAAAAATCCTGATCAAAAAAGGGAAGATGCAGAACAGAATTAGAAATTCTTATGGATTCTAGATTTTCAAGAGCCATGGAGGGTGGATTAACCCCTGAAACTATTGCCCTGAGATAATCTTTAAACCCTAAACCAAAAATAACCCCTGAAATCTTAAAACAGAACAAGAATTTAGCTTAGCTAGTAAAAAAAAAAAAAAAGTCTGCCTTGAGCATTATGCTCTTTTAAGAACTATCCGCATGGGACCAAATCGACAACAACTCGAAGAATTAGATAGGAACCTTAGGGGACACTGAGTTTATGTTAATGGGGGGCGAACAACTCAGAAAAGGAGGGTGAGAATGGTTGCACAACTTGAAGAATGTAATCAATGTCACTGGATTGTGCATCTGGAAACTACTGAATTGATGTATGTTTTGCTGTGTATATTCTCAACAACAACAACAAAATAAATGAAATTTGAAAAAAAAAAAAAACACCTACCTTAAAGGGTTGTTGTAAGGATTAAAGGTAAGATGTAGAAAGTAGAAAGTTCTTAACACGGTACCTGGCAGCAAGTAGGCACTCAATAAATGGTAGCTACTATTATTATTATTGCAAGTTCATTATACAGTATAAAGAACATGAGACCATGAGTGAGGTACCCCAGTTCTGTTCTTAGCTGTACCACTAATGAGGCAGAGAAATCACTTCCCCTCTCTGGACCTCAGATACCTTGTCTATAAAATGAGATTTGCTGAGGGGTGGCTAGTGTGTAACATGGGTTCTGCCACTCTCCTCTTCAACATTGATGGCAGGCATAATCATAATCAATCACAGTACTCTTTGATGATAAGCAAAGAAATAGACCAAATATTCTCAACACTGGTTCACTGTGGCTCCAAGGTCCATCAAGTGACACAGCTCCTAGTAACCTCTAATGCTCAATTAAAGTTGGCAAATAAAATGAAGCCAATTATCCCCTGGATCGAATGGCCACAGATGTCCCTTTCAGTGCTAACATTCTATAGCTCTATGGAAGAGTGCTCTCTGATGAAGGTTGGAACTTAACTATGAGGTGAAATGAAGGGTTTCTGGTTCAGAGAGGGACTTCTCACCTAGTAAGATGGAAACAGATAATTCGGCATAGTGATATAATGCGATAAGGCCACCCTGGATCTATACCTATTTCTTCAGCCATGCCCTAGCTCTGTAACCTTGGGCAAGTCACTTAACTTCTCTGAGCCCCAGTTTTCTCATTTGTAAAAATGGACATAAGATGGTTATGCAAGGTGGTAACATTAGGGAAACTGCGTGAAGGATATACAAGAACTCTCTGTACTATCTCTGCTGCTTTTCTGTAAATCTAAAATTATTTCAAAATAAAACAAAAATTTTTAAATGGTCATAAGGGCAACTGCCTTGAGGAGTTAAGTGAGATAAGATGTGGGAAAGCATGTAGTTTGGCTCTTTCCCTCATCTGTGTAACCAGTTCCCTACGTTGAATTCCTTCTCCCTTAAATGCTCAGTGGTTTCTGTTCTTCTGGCTGGATTCTGACTGATAAATCCTCCATTCACCAACAGCAAAGATTCCTTTTTTCCATTAGCCAGTTTTCACTTTGGAATGAAAACTGTCCTTCCCCTCCCTCCGCCCCCACTCTACCCCCCATTCGAACATGTCAAACAGCTGAGGAATCAGTAGGTATGTTCTCTGGACTGTGATGTCAGCAGGTTCACCTGCCTGACAATGCTGCAGTTCAGAGCCTTGCTGCCAAGTTGAGGTCCTAAAGGCAAGAAGGCCGAGATTAGATAGTTCTGAGAGTCAATGAATGCATCACACGTTGCCAGAAAGCAAATTGGCCCGAGCATCACCATTAGACTGTGCATGTGCTAAGGTGGGAGGCAGAGACAGATGAAATAGAAGAACTGGGGTAGAATCTAGATGCCAACTTTCAGGTATATGCTCAAAGAGGCATGTTCGTGCTCCATCCCCACCCTCATGCCTAAAAATCTTTTTTTTTTTTTTCTCCATCAGCTTTAGAATCATTCCTTTGGGTGAAAAAAATTGTTTCCAGATACCAAAAAATTAAAAAGAAACCATTGCCATCGGGTTGATTCCAACTCATAGTGACCCTATAGGACAGGGTAGAACTGTCCCATAGGGTTTCCGAGGCTGTAATCTTCACAGAAGCAGACTGCCGCATCTTTCTCATGTTGGGCAGCTGGTGGGTTCAAACCCCAAACTTTTGGTTAGCAATCAAACACTTAACCACTGTGCCGTCAGGGCTCCTTGTTTCCAGAGCCAAACTAAGCCAATTGTCATTGAGTTGAACTGCGACTCATAGTGACACTACAGGGCAGAGGAGAACTGCCCCATAGGGTTTCCTAGGTTGTAATCTTTACGGAAGCAGACTGCCACATCTTTCTCCCTCAGAGCAGCTGGTGGGTTCCAACTGCCGATCTTTCAGTTAGCAGCCGAGGGCTTAATCACTGCACTACCAGGGCCTCTTCTTTCCAGAGAGACCCTGGTATAACCAAATAAGTTAGTTGGAGGACACAGGGAGAGGAGTATATGTTGAACCATTAGCTCTGTGCTGATCCTGGTCCTGTTTGCCCCCAAATCCACTCATTCTTTTTCCCTTCTCTGGTCTATATTGTACAGGGGGTTGACCCTTGCAGACTATGTTTTGCAGGCTCCCGTGGGCTTGGCCACTGGAAGGCACTGGCAGGACATTGAAAAGTGGGAGGAAGGGATAAATTCAAGGTATTTCTTTCCCATCCCCTGTGCCGCTAGTGATGTCTCTAGTAGTAACTGTGTCGCTTCTATGGCTCCATCACTGCTGACCAGGTTCACCGTGGCTCCAGTTTCCACTAAGTGACTCAGTTCCTAAGTTCTAGCCCAGGAATGGTAGCAGTTCCTTGCTATGGCATCACAGCTCTTACATCATCTGTGTAACCAAGTCCCTGCATTGAATTCCTTCTTCCTTAAATACTCAGTGGTTCCTGTTTTTCTGGTTGAACTCTAACTGATAAACCCTCCATTAGCCAACATGGAAGTTCCTTCTTTCCATGAGCCAGTTTTTACTTTGCAAACTCTGAGACACTTATCTGGAAAATTTGGGTGGGAGATCAAGGGGTGGAAGAGGTCTGGGGAATTAGACATAGAGGTTAAATCTAGGACAGCCTTCACACCTAAGGAGAAGTCTTAGAAACGGAAGGGAACAAGGACAGAAAAGCAGCTGAGCTAGTTCTGCTTCTTCTTGTGTTTGCCCTGGATATGCCTGTGGGTGTGCTGGGAGTCTTCTGCTTTGACCAACAGCAAGTCCAACACTAGAAAGAGAGGAGAGATGAGGGCCCCATAGCCTGCTCCAAACCAAAACCAAACCCATTGCTGTCAAGTCGATTCCGACTCATAGAGACCCTATAGGACAGAGTAGAACTGCTCCATGCAGTCAGGATGCATTGATAATTACCGGTGATTGGAATGTGAAAGCTGGAAACAAAGAAGCAGGATCGGTAGTTGGAAAATATGGCCTCGGTGATAGAAACAATGCCGGAGATCAAATGACAGAATTTTGCAAGACCAACGACTTCTTCATTGCAAATACCTTCTTTCACCGACATAAACGGTGACTATACACATGGACCTCGCCAGACAGAGTACACAGGAATCAAATCAACTACATCTGTGGAAAGAGACAATGGAGAAGCTCAATATCATCAGTCAGGACAAGGACATCATACATGAAGAAATCAAGAGGTCATTGAAAAGACAGGAAAGAAAGAAAAGACCAAGATGGACGTTGGAGGAGACTCTGAAACTTGCCCTCAAATGTCAAACAGCTAAAGCAAAAGGAAGAAATGATGAAGTAAAAGAACTGAACAGAAGATTTCAAAGGGCAGCTCAAAAAGACAAAGGAAAGTATTACAATGACATGTGCAAAGAGCTGGAGATAGAAAACCAAAAAGGAAGAACACGCTCAGCGTTTCTCAAGCTGAAAGAACTGAAGAAAAAATTCAAGCCTCGAGTTGCATTAGTGAAGGATTTTTTAGGGAAAATATTAAATGACGCAAGAAGCATCAAAGATGGAAGGAATACACAGAGACATTATACCAAGAAAAATCAGTCAACATTCAACAATTTCAAGAGGTAGCATAGGATCAGGAACCAATGTTACTGAAAGAAGAAGTCCAAGCTTCACTGAAGGCACTGGCAAAAAACAAGGCTCCAGAAATTGACAAATATCAATTGAGATGTTTCAACAAGTGGATGCAGTGCTGGAAGTGCTCACTTGTCTGTGCCAAGAAATATGGAAGACAGCTACCTGGCCAACTGACTGGAAGAGATCCATATTTACGCCTATTCCTGAGAAAGGTGATCCAACCAAATGCAGAAATTATAGAACAATATCATTAATATCACACACAAGCAAATTTTTGCTGAATATCATTCAAAAGTGGCTGCAGCAGTATATCGACAGGGAACTGCCAGAAATTCAGGCTGGATTCAGAAGAGGACATGGAAGCAAGGGATATCATTACTGATGTCAGATGGATCCTAGCCGAAAGCAGAGAATATCAGAAGGATGTTTACCTGTATTTTATTGACTATGCAAAAGCGTTCGACTGTGTGGATCATAACAAATTATGGATAACATTGGGAAGAATGGCAATTCCAGAACACTTAATTGTGCTCATGAGGAGCCTGTACATAGATCAAGGGGCAGTTGTTCAGACAGAACAAGGGGCTACTGATTGGTTTAAAGTCAGGAAAGGTGTGCATCAGGGTTCTATCCTTTCACCATACCTATTCAATCTGTATGCTGAGCAAATAATCCCAGAAGCTGGACTATATGAAGAAGGTGGCATCAGGATAGGCGGAAGGCTCATTAACGACCTGCAATATGCAGATGACACAACCTTGCTTGCTGAAAGTGAAGAGGACTTGAAGCACTTACCGATGAAGATCAAAGACCACAGCCTTCAATATGGATTATACCTCAATATAAAGAAAACAAAAATACTCACAACTGGACCAATAAGCCACATCATGATAAATGGAGAAAAGATTGAAGTGGTCAAGAATTTCATTTTACTTGGATCCACAATCAACACCCACGGAAGCAGCAGTCCAGAAATCAAAAGACTCATTGCATTGGGCAAATCTGCTGCAAAGGACCTCTTTAAAGTGTTGGAAAGCAGAGATGTCACCTTGAAGACTAAGGTGTCCCTGACCCAAACCATGGTATTTTCAATCACATCATATGTATGTGAAAGCTGGACAATGAATAAGGAAGACCAAAGAATTGATGCCTTCAAATTGTGGTATTGGTGAAGAATATTGGATATACCACGGACTGCCAAAAGAATGAACAAATCTGTCTTGGAAGAAGTACAACCAGAATGCTCCTTAGAAGCAAGGATGACAAGACTGTGTCTTACATACACTTTGGACGTGTTGTCAGGAGGCATCAGTCCCTGGAGAAGGACATCATGCTTGGTAGAGGGTCAGAGAAAAAGAGGAAGACCCTCAAGGAGATGGATTGACACAGTGGCTGCAACAATGGGCTCAGACATAACAATGATTTTAATGATGGCGCAAGACTGGGCAGTGTTTTGTTCTGTGGTACATAGGGTCGCTATGAGTTGGAACCAACTCGATGGTACCTAACAACAACCTGGTGGATTTGAACTGCCAACCTTTTGGTTAGCAGACATAGCTCTTAACCACTATGCAACCAGGGCCTGCTCCAGGAACATGGAAAGAAAACAGCATGGGGATGTGGCTGGCCTGCCTCTAGGTGGCGACTGCAATTCAATCAGATGGAAAAGATCAAAGAAATCATCTGATCCCATCAATTAGGCTATATTAATGGGTCATTATCAGGCTGTCCCAGGGAAAGGATTTGCTCCAGACTGAGTGGCCATGACTTCAACAGCAACAGAAACCACACAGTACTGTCCCCAACACAGAAGCCCCTTCATTTAATTTTCTTTCAAACTGTGTTTGGGGCTGTATAGACACAGCCACAGTGCTTGAGTCCCATTCATCAGCCACTAATTCACTGTGTGACCTTGTGCAAGGCACTTAATAGCTCTGTGTCTCTATTCCATTTTGTAAAACAGGGAGAAGAGAGTCTGCTTACCTAAAAGAGCACATTGTGAGTACCCAAAACACATCAAACTGCAATTCCAGCTCAGTGGGGGTGCTTTCTCAGGAACTGGGAAAGAAAGTAGGATGGAGGAACAGCAGCGTAGTTTTAAATTATTGTTAGTTTGGTTAGGGGTGATAATAATATGAAAATATCCCAAAGTTTTTGAGATGCATACTGAAGTATATAGGGTAAAATGATATAATGCCTGGGATTCCCTGCAAAATATTAAGGCAAAGCATACAAGAATAAAAAGAAACAGAAATAGGTAAAGCAAACATGAAAAATCCTGATAGCCGTTCAAGCTGGGTAATGGGTACATATGGGTTCATTATACTATTCTATCTACTTTTGTGTGTGTTCAAAAATTTCATAGTAAATGTTATTTAAGCATGGATTTTACAGTTAGACAGGCTTGGGTTTGACCCCATTCATTCCGGCAACAAATATATATGGAGTAATCTGTTAGCTAAGCACTATGTTTTGACTCAGGAGTGATGGGGGAAGGGGGCACAAAACAGACCAGGCCAGGATTCCCAAACGTAGGAAGGGGGCTTGATATTAGGTGGGTAGAAAAAAATCTCCATTTCACCTGTCTGTGCTCTTTATAAAGCATCTTTCTACTTGGAAGGCTCGAGTGCTCTCTGATGGATTCTCCCATGGGCCCTAGAGGGACACTGTCCTTAAGAGCGCAGATACTGAGGAAATTCTGTTATTGTTAGCCGCCATGGAGTCAGCCCCTGACTCATGGAAAACCCCTGTACACTGCTTGGTCCTGTGCCACCCTCATGATCGGTTACAGGCCAGACCATTGTGATCCATAAGGTTCTTACTGGCTGAATTTTGGAAGTAGATCGTTAGACCTTTCTTCTTAGTTTATCCTAGTCTGGAAGCTCTGTGGAAACCTGCTCAACATCATAGTGACATGCACGCCTCCACTGAGAGTTGGGAATCGAACCAGGATCTCTCAACGGAGGCGAGAATTCTACCACTGAACCACCACTGCCTCATGTAAAGGGACACTGGAGCTCTGTTTTTATAGCCTTTGCTACTGTAGTCAATGGCTAAGCCAGCTGGAAACCCTCCACAGGGCAGACCACTGCAATCTGCATTTTGAATGCCCTGGGCAAATTCATGCAACTCATATAGGTAAGGGCAGATTACCCAATAACAAGGTATGTACCAGCTTATTTGTATTTACTTACTAATCGGTAGTGCACAATTTCAACTGTTTTTCACCACATCAAAGATGTGGTAAAACACACGTGAAATTGTGCATTACCCGTAAAAACAAACCCGTTGCGGTTGAGTCAATTTCAATTCATAACGACCCTTACAGGACCGAGTAGAACTGCCGCATAGGGTTTCCAAGGAGCTGCTGATGGATTCAAGCTGCCGACCTTTTGGTTAGCAGCCGAGCTCTTAACCACTGCGCCACCAGGGCTCCACAGATTACTAAGTAAACACAATTTAGCCAGTGTGTACCTTGCTTACGGGTTAATCCATGCCTGCTCACCTGTGTCTGCCATTCAAACAAACACAGGATTGTGTGACTGAAATCAGGTAGGGAAAGAGGCAGACTCATAAATTAGACCTGCATTTGAATCCTGGCTCCACCACTTACTGTCAGCGTGATTCTGAGCAAGTCATCTCCATCCTCTGAGCTTCTGCTTCCTCTTCTGTAAAATAGTGACAAAATGGTACTTCCTTCACAGGAGTGTGGGAAGATTAGTGACGGAATGCATGCAAAGGGCTTAGCACAGAACCGGGTACAAAGTAAGCCTTCTGAAAGGTGGAAGCTGCTATTGTTGAAGAAGAGGAGAAAGAGCAGCCCCATCCTTTGCTCTAGTGAATGGGAAAAAAAAAAACCAGGAGCTGAGCTCTCTCTGAGTCACAACCTTGTGATCCTCTTTAACATGAGCCCTGAGGCAAAAGATGTTTCACCACCCTCCTAGGCTGCAATTAGCACAGAGGCCCCACATGAGGGAGAGTCCCCTCTGACCTGGAGGCACCCTAGGATTTTAGAGGAGACCCAGGAAGGAAGGCCAGTTCTGAGCTCACATCAAAAGTTTCAGGCTGATTCCAACAAAGCAGCCCTTAAAGCGACCCCTATGCCATATGGTTTGCCTAGACCCCTATGGTTATCCGGAAGTTGCCCTTGAATTGATCAGGTTCTTTGGCCATGTACTGTTCCAGATCCAGAAGCCGCAGTCACTATAGGCAGTCTGGAATAACTTAGAGTCTGGGAGTACAAGGCTGAGATAGCCCACAGCTGGCACGCACCAGCTGAATCACACACAGCCCCCAAGGGCCACACTTATGCTGACTGGGCATATAGAGGGGTGGCCTGCTCTCCATCAAGGCCAAGCAAAACGTCACAGAAGCAACCCTTGTGTTACAGTTTACAGATTCCATTTTCCAGTTGAAGAGACAGGAGCACGGAGAGGTTAAGTGGGTCATCCACCATGACCTAGTGCATGCACCAGATATGGAAAGGCCCCCTCCTCCTCCAACCAGTGCTCTTGTCCTTTGCTGTTTGCTGTCCCTGAGTATAGCTTTGTACCAAGAAGTTCTCGGGCCAGGGTGGGTCAAGGGGAGGGTGAGAAGAGAAGAGGGATGACTCCTAGAAGACACATCTCCCTTTTAAAGAGCAGTGTGATTTGGCCATTGTCTCTAATGAAGCTGAGGAAACTCTAGAAGCATAAGGGGGTGGAGGTGGGGCGATGAAAGTGCCAAAAGCACAAGGCTGAGGAGTAAAAGAGGGAAGGACTTGAATTCTGCATTTTGCTCTTTCCAATGTGACTTTGGGCAGGTTACTTTCTTTTTCTGAGCTTTAGCCTCCTCATCTGTAAAATGGAGATAAGAAGTAATAGTTGTTGTTGGTGTTCTCAGGTTGGTTCCGACTCTTAGCGACCCTGTGTACAACGGAAGGAAACACTGCCTGGTCCTGCCTGTTGTTATGCTTGAGCCCAGTGTTGCAACTACTGTGTCAATCCATCTCATTGAGGGTCTTCCTCTTTTTCACTGACCCTCTACTTTAGCAAGCATGATGTCCTTCTCAGGGACTGGTCCTTCCTGATAACATGTCCAAAGTACACGAGAAGAAGTCTCACCATCCTAGCTTCTGAGGAGTGTTCAGGCCATACTTCCTCCAAGACCATTTTGCCCGTTCTTCTGGCAGTCCATGGCATATTCAATATTCTTCACCAACACCATAAATCAGAGGCGTCAATTTTCCCTCGGTCTTCCTTATTCATCGTCCAGCTTTCACATGCATGTGATGTGATTGAAAATACCATGGCTTGGGTCAGGCGCACCTCAGTCTTCAAGGTGACATCTTTGCTTTACAACAGTCTGAAGAGGCCCTTTGCAGCAGATTTGCCCGATGCAATGCATCATTTGATATGACTGCTGCTTCCATGGCTGTTGATTGTTTATCCAAGTAAAATGAAATCCTTGACAACTTCAGTCTTTTCCCCGTTTATCATGGTGTTGCTCATTGGTCCAGTTGTGAGGATTTTTGTTTTCTTTATGTTGAGATGTAATCCATACTGAAGGCTGTGGTCTTTGATCTTCATCAGTAAGTACTTCAAGTTCTCTTCACTTCAGCAAGCAAGGTTGTGTCATCTGTATATCGCAGGTTGTTTACGAGTCTTTCTCCAATCTTGATGTCCTGTTCTTCTTCATGTAGTCCAGCTTCTCGTATTATTTGCTCAGCACACAGACTGAATCAGTATGGTGAAATGGTGCAACCCTGACTCATACCTTTCTTGATTTTAAACCACGCAGTATCCCCTCCTTC
Source organism: Elephas maximus indicus (assembly GCF_024166365.1). NCBI lineage: Eukaryota > Metazoa > Chordata > Mammalia > Proboscidea > Elephantidae > Elephas > Elephas maximus. Next base: position 47,398,268 of record NC_064846.1, read on the forward strand.
TGTTTGAACGACTGCCCCTTGGTCTGTGTACAGGTTCCACATGAACACAATTGTTTCGGAATTTTTACTCTTTGCAGTGTTATCCATAATTTGTTATGATCCACACAGTTGAATGCCGTTGCATAGTCAATAGAACACAGGTAAACTCCTTTCTGGTATTCCCTGTTTCAGCCAAGATCCATCTTACATCAGCAATGATATCCCTCGTTCCACATCCTCTTCTGAATCCGACTTGAATTTCTGGCAGTTTCCTGTAGATGTACTGCTGCAACCAGTTTTGAATGATCTTCAGCATAATTTTACTTGCCTGTGATATTAATGACATTGTTCAATATTTTCCACATTCTGCAGGGTCACCTTCTTTGGAATAGGCACAAATATGGATCTCTTACTTTGGCATAGGCACAAATATGGATCTCTTACAGTCATTTGGCCAGGCAACTGTCCTTCAAATTTCTTGATATAGACAAATGAACACTTCTAGCACTGCACTCATTCATTGAAACATCTCAATTGATATTCCATCAATTCCTGAAGCTTTGTTTTTCACCGATGCCTTCAGTGCAGCTTGGACTTCTTCCTTTAGCACCATCGGTTCTTGATCATATGCCACCTCCTGAAATGGTTGACCATCGACCAATTCTTTTTGGTACAGTGACTCTGCGTATTCCTTCCATCTTCTTTTGATGCTTCTTGCTTCATTCAATATTTTCCCCATAGAATCCTTCAATATTGTGGCTTCAGGTTTGAATTTTTCCTTTGGTGCTTTCAGCTCGAGAAATGCTGGATGTGTTTTCCCCTTTTGGTTTTCTAACTCCAGGTCTTTGCACATTTCATTATATACTCTGTCTTCTCCAGCCACCTTTTGAACTCTTATGTTCAGTTCTTTTATTGCATCGTTTCTTCCATTTGCTTTAGCTATTCTACATTCAAGAACAAGTTTCAGAGTCTCTTCTGACAATCATTTTTGTCTTTTCTTTCTTGTGTCTTTAATGGCCTCTTGCTTTCTTCATGTATAATGTCCTTGATATCATTCCACAACTCATCTGCTCTTCAGCCATTAGTGTTCAACGCATCAAATCTATTCCTGATTAAAAAAAAATCCTGATATGGTCCCTAAATTCAGGTGGGATACACTCAAGATCGTATTTTGGCTCTTGTGGGCTTGTTCTAATTTTCTTCAGCTTCAACGTGAACTTCTGTATGGGCAATTGATGGTCTGTCTGTTCCACAGACGGCCCCTGGCCTTGTTCTGACTGATGATATTGAGTTTCTCCATCATCTCTTTCCACAGATGTAGTTGATTTGACTCCTGTGTATTCCATCTGGTGAAGTCCACGTGTATAGTTGCTGTTTATGTTGTTGAAAAAAGGGTGACCCTCCTGGTATTTGAAATACCAATGGCAAATATTCTAATATCATAGCAACACACAAGCCACCACAGTATGACAAACTGAGAGAAGGGTGGTGGAAGGAATAATAGTGTCCACCTCATATGGTGAGGATCAAGGATGAAGATAAAGCAATAAATAAGTAAATAATTGTTCAATAGCCATAATAGCCGACATTTAATGGATGCCTACTCTATGCCAGGCACTGGGAAAAGCACTTCACATTCCTCAATTTTCATTTATTCCTCATAACTACGATGGGGTAAGTACTGTTATTAGCCCCTTTATAGGTGAGAAAAATGTTTCGGGGTGGTGCAAGCAGTTTGCAATTGCTGCTAACCAAAAGGTTGGCAGTTCAAACCCACCCAACAGCTGCAAAGAAGAAAGGGCTGGCAATCTGCTTGCATAAATATTACAGCCAAGAGGACCCTATGGAGCAGTTCTATTCTGTAACATATGGGGTCACTGTGAGTCAGAACGGACTCGATAGCAACGGGTTTGGTTTGGTTATGGATGAGGAAGGAGCCCCTATGTGGTACAAATGGTTAATGCGCTTGGCTGCTAACTGAAAGCTTGGAGGTTCAAGTCTACCCAGAGACATCTCAGAAGAAAGGCTTGGCAATCTAACTCCAAAAAATTAGCCAGTGCAAATGCTGTGGAACACAGTTCTGCTGTAACACATATGGGGTCACCATGAGTCAGAATTGACTTCATGGCAACTAGTTATAGATGAGGAAGGCAAGGGTCACAGATATTAACTAGCCCAGGATGACCCAGTTAATTAGTGATGGTAACAGCATTTGAATCCAGGCAGTTGGACTTCATAGCCAGAGCTCTTAAATTGTCCACTGCCTCCATGTTTTCGTGGACGATGTTGTCTTTGATGGAAGTCAGGCCCAGGAATAGAGGGGTGATGTGCAAATGGTGCAAATGTGGTCTTAGTCCAGGAAGCAAGGTTCATGTAAACACATGCCCCCATAAAGAAGTTTTAAAGGGGGAGGCTAAAGCCCCAGCCCTTACATCTGGTGGACATGTCTACAACCATATGCTTTCTAATCCAGTCCAATCCCCCTAACCTCAGTTCACACACTCACATACATGTATACCATCTAATCTTTTTATTTGTGCTTCCTTAGTGCTTCCTAGCCTTTTTAATGTCTTAGAACACAGAAGATTATATTTTTAAGGCCCAAGAGCCCTTGTTGCCCCAGGCCCCTCCCAGCCCTTCTGAAGGTTGAAGCGATCAACATTCTAGTATATCAGTTGAGGCACTTTGCTGTAACCCATGGGTATTTTTGATATGTTCCAGGCACAGTGATCTAACTATAAATTTCCAATCAGATTCAGACTAAAAAGGCACACTTACATAAGTCCTTATGGATGGATTAATACACTCTCTTAACATCTTAAAAATTTATGGCAGAAAGTTGAGCTCTTAAATCTTTCACTACATTTTGTCCATTGGTCCTTCCGCTTATACTTGAAACCGGTAGATGAATAATTGTGTGATATTTAATGCAATGCTGTACATTTTTAGACATGGTATTTTAAATGTCTAATCAATATGAATTCATTTGTCACTCTTTCCTACAAGCATGGATCATAATAAACTCATCCGTGATTCACGAGAATGTAAAAAATTCTCCCATGGGAATTTTATGTTAATTCAGTATTATTGGTCTTTTTCCATGAAACATTATCTTTTTTTTTCTATTCTGAACAGAGAGTTCATTGACAGTTGTTCATCAGAGAAGAAGCATAATATTTTTCATACTTTTTTCAGTCTTTGACAAAATCATGGGTAAAAAGTGTCTATGTCTGCATGATGCCAAAACATCTGGATGGATAAAAAATGGGAGAGGTGATATTGTTCAATGACTAGGCTGTTTGGACCACGTACTACTTGCCAACATTTGGATGTCTGGCATGAGAGGGTTGACGGTGTTTCCTTTCCATCTACATGTTATGGCTTCGTGTATGTAGATGGCTTCTCACTAAAGACAAACAACTTGAATGCTTCTGTTATGAGGGAATATATGTCAGTAACCAGAAATTAAAAATGGAAGAGGAAGCTATGGCAGAAGATGTCTTAAAATGGTTCTGCCCTACCATGGAGTTGTAGCCTGAGCAAAGAACCAAGGGTAGAAATCTGTAGATTTTCTACATTAAAGCAGTACTGTGAGACCGCAGTGATAATGTAGAAAACTGCGGTTACCATAAAAAACACAGAAAGGGGGGGAATCACCACTTATCAGAAAAATAGTTCATCTAAATCAGCACTTATTAATTCATGTTCACCCCAGACTGGTGCCCCTGAGCACGATGGTTGGGAAAACAATGACTCACCCATGAATTCAGCAGGCCAGAACCCACGTGGCCATCACATGTACTCTTTTTTTTTTTAATAACTTTTATTAAGCTTCAAGTGAACGTTTACAAATCCAATCAGTCTGTCACATATAAGTTTACATACATCTCAATCCCTACTCCCACTTGCTCTCCCCCTCTTGAGTCAGCCCTTTCAGTCTCTCCTTTCTTGACAATTTTGCCGGCTTCCCTCTCTCTCTATCCTCCCATCCCCCCTCCAGGCAAGAGTTGCCAACACAATCTCAAGTGTCCACCTGATATAATTAGCTCACTCTTCATCAGCGTCTCTCTCCCACCCGCTGACCAGTCCCTTTCATGTCTGATGAGTTGTCTTCGGGGATGGTTCCTGTCCTGTGCCAACAGAAGGTCTGGGGAGCACGGGCGCCGGGATTCCTCTAGTCTCAGTCAGACCATTAAGTTTGGTCTTTTTATGAGAATTTGGGGTCTGCATCCCACTGATCTCCTGCTCCCTCAGGGGTCCTCTGCTGTGCTCCCTGTCAGGGCAGTCATCGATTGTGGCCGGGCACCAACTAGTTCTTCTGGTCTCAGGATGATGTAGGTCTCTGGTTCATGTGGCCCTTTCTCTCTCTTGGGCTCTTAGTTGTCGTGTGGCCTTGGTGTTCTTCATTTTCCTTTGCTCCAGGTGGGTTGAGACCAATTGATGCATCTTAGATGGCCGCTTGTTAGCATTTAAGACCCCAGACGCCACATTTCAAAGTGGGATGCAGAATGATTTCATAATAGAATTATTTTGCCAATTGACTTAGAAGTCCCCGCAAACCATGTTCCCCAGACCCCCGCGCTTGCTCCGCTGACCTTTGAAGCATTCATTTTATCCCAGAAACTTCTTTGCTTTTGGTCCAGTCCAATTGAGCTGACCTTCCATGTATTGAGTGTTGTCTTTCCCTTCACCTAAAGCAGTTCTTATCTACTGATTAATCAATAAAAAAAACCCTCTCCCACCCTCCCTCCCCCCCCTCGTAACCACAAAAGTATGTGTTCTTCTCAGGTTTACTATTTCTCAAGATCTTATAATAGTGGTCTTATACAATATTTGTCCTTTTGCCTCTGACTAATTTTGCTCAGCATAATGCCTTCCAGGTTCCTCCATGTTATGAAATGTTTCACAGATTCGTCACTGTTCTTTATCGATGTGTAGTATTCCATTGTGTGAATATACCACAATTTATTTACCCATTCATCCGTTGATGGACACCTTGGTTGCTTCCAACTTTTTGCTATTGTAAACAGAGCTGCAATAAACATGGGTGTGCATATATCTGTTTGTATGAAGGCTCTTGTATCTCTAGGGTATATTCCCAGGAGTGGGATTTCTGGGTTGTATGCTAGTTCTATTTCTAACTATTTAAGATAACGCCAGATAGATTTCCAAAGTGGTTGTACCATTTTACATTCCCACCAGCAGTGTATGAGAGTTCCAATCTCTCCGCAGCCTCTCCAACATTTACTATTTTGTGTTTTCTGGATTAATGCCAGCCTTGCTGGTGTGAGATGGAATCTCAATGTAGTTTTAATTTGCATTTCTCTAATGGCTAATGATGGAGAGCATTTTCTCATGTATCGATTGGCTGCCTGAATATCTTCTTTAATGAAATGTGTGTTCATATCCTTGGCCCACTTCTTGATTGGGTTGTTTGTCTTTTTGTGGTTGAGTTTTGACAGAATCATGTAGATTTTAGAGATCAGGCGCTGGTTGGAGATGTCATAGCTGAAAATTCTTTCCCAATCTGTAGGTGGTCTTTTTACTCTTTTGGAGAAGTCTTTAGAGGAGCATAGGAGTTTGATTTTTAGGAGTTATCGGGTTTCTCTTCATCATTTTTGGTAATGTTTTGTATTCTGTTTATACCTTGTATTAGGGCTCCACATGTACTCTTAATACAGTATTCAGTTGTAGCTCTGAATTAAATTAGTGGACATTCAGAGCCTTACTGTGAATGTGGGGAAAACCAAACAAGGGAATTTCGTTTCATAAAAGCAAACTTAGGAAAGCTCAATAGAAACACTGAAAGGCAGCATGGAAGAGCAGAGTTTTTAGCACACAATTTTAAACTGCAAATCAATAGAAAGCAACTGAAAATTATAGAAGGGAGGAAATAGGCAAGGAGAAAGAGCTTCAAAGTGATTCTCCCTACTCTTCACTGCAGAGTGAGCCAGGTTCCTTCTGAAGTTGAGGCTACACTGAATAGCCATGATTCAGTAGACAAAACGTGAGTATGCAGAGTGACAACCGGCTGCTGTTCACCACTGGAGCTGGTTCAAGAGGAAATCATGCTCAGTAGTCATGAGAAAGAGAGGCATACTGCAGAAGGGGTATACAAGAGAGTCTCAGGCAGGAAGATTCTTTCTTGGGCAGGGGGTGAAAACCCTTAAGGTCAAAATCTAGCTGAGAAAAACAGTTTCACCTTCTTGATGTGACTGATAAGTTTGTTTGACTGGATTAATCGGTTGCTTGGCTAGAGTGATCAGGCAATTCAATCAATGCAGCTCCAGATCTCCTGAAGCTAGACATGGTCTGAAAACCTGACAGAGTTATCTCTATTCTGCTGTATGATGGCAAGTGCAATTTCTATTGAGCCCTGTGCTTTTTGGGTCTACAGCAGTGAGGAGTCCCCGAGACCCTTTGGGCACATTCAGTTCACCAAACTTTGAGATATACACAGATCTGATTTCAAGATAAAAGATTCAAAAGCACTTCTGAGTTGCTATTTCTCAGTATGCCCAGCCATTGGCATTTTAGTTAACATTTTGCCATTCCTCTATGCAAAAAGTATGTAAACAGTTATTAGAATATATATTTTTCTATGCCATTATATATTTTCACTTTGAAATGAAAGAAAAAAGGCAGAAAGCTGGTAAAGATTTTTTTTTTTTACCTGAATTAACCCTGGTGTTCAAAAGATGTTTTCACCACAGGACTTCAAGGGACTCCATGTTACATACGTTTATGTACCTTATACAAATTCAGCCAGTATTAATTGAACCTTAAATCCCATCAGTTTCTTTTCAAATGACTGTTTAATGTGGGCATGTATTTTATCTATATATCAATACAGATATTTTGTGGCATCCTGTTACGTATAACTTGCAATGTTTCTCCAAGTGGAAAAAAAAAAGCAACTACTGATTAATTGGGGGACAGACGCACTTCCAATGCTCTGTGGTAAACAAACAAGTTGACTCAGTGTCCTTGGTGAAACAAAACTTTATCTGGGAGCCAGGAATCAAATAAACACAGGATGTGTCTGTGCTTCTCAGCCTGTTCATTCCAGTTGGAATCATGGTCTGCAAAGATCTGACTTTCTCTCCTTTCATCTTTCCCTCCTTTCCTTATTCCTTCCTCCCTCCCTCCCTTCTTTCCTATCAAACCATCAGCATAAAGCTTCTCACCCTTCTGGCTTTGAAGATTGAATACCCCTGAGGGTACAGTGAATTCTAGATAAAACATGTGTTTTTGGCTGAGGCTACTGGCTGCCACCATTTGCAAAGGAATGATAAATTTCAGTTACACCTATCTTCATGGGAGCAAGTCAACTTGAGACAAAATTAAGTGTCAGAAGCAGGACAAAACCCCAGGCCTTTTGACTCCCAGTCCAGTGCTATTTCTATTGTTACAAGCAGCCTCACCCACTGATAAAATATTTTGGCAGCCTGGATATAAAACAATAAATGTTGTTGAAGCCATGTTCTAAGAACTCGGCTGCTAACCAAAAGGTCAGCAGTTAGAATCCACCAGCCCCTCCTTGGAAGCCCTATGGGGCGTTCTACTCTGTCGTACAGGGTCGCTATGAGTTGGGATCGACTTGACCACAACAGGTTTGGTTTTTTTTTTTGTTTTTTAAGCCAGGTTCTACAGAAAAGCAGCCAGGTGTTACTAAAAGATCCTTGGTTAATTAAGTATGAGAAATGCTGCCTGTTCTCTGCCCTTGGAAATTTGTAGTGCATATTAGCATTTTAAAGGTTCTGAGAAGTCTTGCAGTAAAGAACCCTGTTCTATCTGGTTTAACTCAAAATTTTCCAACCTTATTTGACTCTAAATTCCTCTCTCCCCCATCAAATGCCTATTAACATCTTGTAGTGCTCCATGGTGCATAATTTGGGAAGGCTTTGTAAAATAAATCAGGGACATATGGGTTAAAGCGTACTTATTTTGCTTTGAACGCTGCTTAAGAGGACACCTCAGGTACTGGAATCCAGCTCTTCTGGCTCCGTGGCCAGTCCCATGCTCTCCACACTGTATACATCACATGCTTTCACCCTTGGTCCCTCATTGCCTTTTTTCTTCTAGTTGCTGATTGTTGCTCAGATCTAAATACTCTCTAAAGACAATGGGTTCTAGAAGTGTGGTCCCTTGACCAGTGACATCTGCATCACCTGGGAACTTTCATAGAAATGCAGTTTTGGACCCCACTCACTTTAGACCTAATCGAATCAGAAACTCTGGGCACAGGCCCCAGCAATCCGTTTTTAACAAGCCCTGCAGGTGATACTGATGCCCTCTCAAGTTTGAGAATCTTTGGTCTTCTAAGGTAAGACTTTAAATCACTTTCCCTATACTGCTATTACTTCATCTTTCCTCTTATCACTCAGAAAACAGCCAAGATAAAGTAAGGTACATCCCAGGGACATGAGCTTGCCTAATAGTTCCCTCCCTGTCCCTTCCCAGATCATAAAATGGTTCTTCTGGCAAACAAACCACTCATTCCTTCCTTTAATATATTCAGTTAAGGATGATAAGCTTTGCATGAAATATGTAAAAATTATCCTTTAGCCAGCCTATCAACTCCAAGCAGCTTGCCCCACCAAGTCATTGCAAAGGTAAGACTTCTGAACAGTATCAGTCATATTTGTCTCTGAACAATAAGCACATTTTAATACAGTCAAGGTTTTAAGGAAGGTCACACAAGGATGTCTTCACATTTGTATTGATCAATAAGTTAACAAATACTTATTACATGCCTATTAAATGCAAAACATCCTACTCCATGTTATGGGCTTCCGTAGAAGAACATGATGTGGGCCTCCCTGCACTCTGGGACGTTAAAATGTAGTTTGAGAGATACGACCATCATGGCAAAAGCTGTCCAGTACAAAGCAATGATTGGAAACTGCCAGAAGAATACTACTAAACACTATGCACCTAGACTGCAAAGACAGAGTGTTGAAACAACAATGAGTTGAGGAATATAAAACATGGATTCTAGTTCTCCCTCTTCCGCTTAATAGATCTGTGACCTGGGCAGGTCACAACCTCTATGGGTTTTGGTTGATATTCTTCCCCCAAAGGCAGGGAATCGAAAGAGATGCACTCTTGAGATACCATGATCTAAGATCTATGATTCCAGGAAGTCTCAAACTGAGAAGTCTACAGGTACAAGCGAAGGTGAAAAAGGCCATCATCCTGGAGAGTACATGCTCCAACCCAGAGTTGCCAGGTCTTTTGATTTTTCTAGAAAAACTGGGAATACATATTTTATGTAAAATTTGCACGTTAAAAATTTTGGGCAACTAATTCCATTTTTTATTTTAAACGGGGCCAAACAAAGTGTTTCTGTGAGTCAGATGTGGCATGTTGTTGTTGTTTGTTGTTAAGAGCCGTCGAGTTGGTTCCGACTCATAGCGACCCTATACACAACAGAACGAAACACTGTCTGGTCCTGAGCCATCCTTACAATCGTTGTTATGCTTGAGCTCATTGTTGCAGCCACTGTGTCACTCCACCTCATTGAGGGTTACGTTAGACCTTTGGACTAGAGAGAAGCCACTTCAGTCTACATAGGAAAGATGAGAATATGGGGATTTCTGCAGAAGCTGAAATGAAATGGCGTAATCAGTTTAATCATTAAGATGCTCCACCTCAAATTGAGTCAATATTTTTTTCTCTTCAAGCCTTTCTTCAGTATTACACAGGCATTGCTGCAGTCAATTATAGACCACTTAGAAATCCCCCTTCTTAAAGCTTTCCCTGACCACCCCAGCCCCAAGTGCTCTCTCCCTCTTTTGAGTTCCCATAGCAATTATTTTCTGTGCAATTCATTTGGCAATTAATCATACAGCGCCTTGTGGCATCTTTTCTATTGTGGTGTTCAACTGCTATTTAAACATGTTATAATTATTTAAGTTTCCACATGTTTGCATCTTCCCTTACCTCTGAGTTAGTAAGCTCTTGGAGGCTAGAGGCCAGATCTTACTCCCCACAGTGCCTGGCACAGAGTAGATGCTTGAACTCTTTTGGATTTAATTTAAAAGGAGAGCTGTAGAGCAGAGTATTGTACCTAAGACTATCTCTGAGCTGATTTCTAGATCTCTGCCTCTCTAATATAGTCTGTACTCTTTACCACGTGTGAACTTATAAAGTTATATTTAATAGTAGTAGCTAGAAGCAGGTGAAAAGACAACCTACAGGATGGGAAAAATATTTGCAAACTTATATCTGACAAGGGACTTGTATCCAGAATACATAAAGAACTATTACAACTCAATAATAAAAGACAAATAACCCAATTTAAAAATGAGCAAAGGATTTCAATTGACATTTTACCAAAGAAGATATACAAATGGCCTGTTGTTGTTGTTGTTGTTGTTGTTAGGTGCCGTCGAGTCGGTTCCAACTCATAGCGACCCTATGCACAACAGAACGAAACACTGCCCAGTACTGCGCCATCCTTACAATCGTTGTTACGCTTGAGCTCATTGTTGCAGCCACTGTGTCAATCCACCTCATTGAGGGTCTCCCTCTTTTCCACTGACCCTGTACTCTGCCAAGCATGATGTCCTTCTCCAGGGACTGATCCCTCCTGACAACATGTCCAAAGTATGTAAGACGCAGTTTCGCCATCCTTGCCTCTAAGGAGCATTCTGGCCGCACTTCCTCCAAGACAAATGTGTTCGTTCTTTTGGCAGTCCATGGTATATTCAATATTCTTCACCAACACCACAATTCAAAAGTGTCAACTCTTCTTCGGTCTTCCTTATTCATTGTCCAGCTTTCACATGCATATGATGCAATTGAAAATACCATGGCTTGGGTCAGGTGCACCTTAGTCTTCAAGGTGACATCTTTGCTTTTCAACACTTTGAAGAGGTCCTTTGCAGCAGATTTGCCCAATGCAATGCATCTTTTGATTTCTTGACTGCCACTTCCATGCCTGTTGATTGTGGATGCAAGTAAAATGGAATCCTTGACAACTTCAATCTTTTCTCCATTTATCATGATGTTGCTCATTGGTCCAGTTGTGAGGATTTTTGTTTTCTTTATGTTGAGGTGCAGTCCATACGGAAGGCTGTGGTCTTTGATCTTCATTCGTAAGTGCTTCAGGTCCTCTTCACTTTCAGCAAGCAAGGTTGTGTCATCTGCATAACGCAGGTTGTTAATGAGTCTTTCTCCAATCCTGATGCCCCGTTCTTCTTCATATAGTCCAGCTTCTCAGATTATTTGCTTAGCATACAGATTGAATAGGTATGGTTGAAGAATAGAACCCTGGCGCACACCTTTCCTGACTTTAAACCAATCAGTATCCCCTTGTTCTGTCCAAACAACTGCCTCTTGATCTATGTAAAGGTTCCTCATGAGCACAATTAAGCGTTCTGGAATTCCCATTCTTCGCAATGTTATCCAAAATTTGTTATGATCCACACAGTCGAATGCCTTTGCATAATCAATAAAACACAGGTAAACATCCTTCTGGTATTCTCTGCTTTCAGCCAGGATCCATCTGACGTCAGCAATGATATCCGTGGTTCCACATCCTCTTCTGAAACTGGCCTGAATTTCTGGCCAGTAAGCACGTGAAAGGATGCTCAATATCATTAGTCATCAGGGAAATGCAAATCAAAACCACAATGAGATACCACTTCTCACATTCTAGGATGGCTATAATCAAAAAGACGGACAATAACAAGTGTTAGTGAGGACGTGGAGAAATTGTAACCCTCATACACTGCTGGTGAGAATGAAAAAGGGTGCAGCTGCTGTGCAAAGCAGTTTGGTGGTTCCTCAAAAAGTTAAACATAGATTTACCATGTGACCCAGGAATCCACTCCTAGACACATATCCAAGAGAATTGATAACATATGTCCACACAAAAACTTGCACATGAATGTTTATGGCAGCATTATTCATAATAGCCAAAGGATGGAAACAACACAAATGTCTATCAGTTGATTAATGAATAAACAACAAGTGGTATATCTGTAAATGAACTATTATTCAGCCACAAAAAGGAATAAAGTTCTAATATATGTTACAACATGGATGAGCCCTGAAAACGTTATGCTAAGTAAAAAAAGCCAGTCATAAGAGACCACATGTTATATGATTCTATTTTTATGAAATGTCTAGAATAGGCAAATCTAGAGACAGAAAGTGTATTAGTGGCTGCCTGGGGCTGAGGTTGGAGGTGCAGGGTTGGGGAATGGCTGGTAGTGGGTACGGGGTTCCTTTTTGGGGTGTTAAAAATATTTTAAAATTTGATTGTGGCGATGGTTGCACAACTCTGTGAAAATACTAAAAAAACTGAGCTGTGCAATTTAAATGGGTGTATTTCATGATTTTATGGTATGTAAATTACCTCAATAAATCAATAAAGATGCTAAAATAACAATAATAATAATAGCTTATACTTGTATAGCACCTACTATTGCCAGACACTCTTCGACATGTTATAGAACTATTAACACATTTAGTCTTCACAAAAACCCTAGAAGGCAGGTACTGTTGTTATCCCTATTTGACAGATAGAGAAATTGAAGGACACAAACGTTAAGCGATTTACCAAAAGTCTCGTAAGTGGTGGAGCTGGGATTCAAATCCAGGCCGTCTGGCTCTAGAGTGTTATATTCTTTAACACAGTGCTATATTGGACCTAAGTAGCCCACACTTGTCATTTCTCCATTATTCTTCTGTAGCCATGGTAGAGTCTCACACTTTGAAAGTGTCTCCTCTGTGCAGATTTGGGCTATGCTAGATGTGGAAGTAGGGAAAGTTGATTAACAAATAAAAGGGAAGAGGCTACAAAAGAAGCAAGAGCAGTGAATTCATAGACATTTTGGCTCAGTAGTAAATTTGCAGCATTTTCTTCTGCCCATGGCAGGAATAATATGCACCTTGCACCTAGTACAGTATGTGAGGGACTGTGTCCAATGAGCTACGGTAAGGAGTGGAGGTCAATTCGTACAGAAAGGATATTATAGTGACTCAGCTGGCCATGTCTGTTGCCTTCTGGAGAATGGTGCCCCAGTTCAAAGTGACCCATGAAACAGAATGGAAATGACTCACATTTTTCTCTTGATTTCTAGAAGTAAGTGGAGTTTTGATATCTGCCCAGATCCCCTTAATCCCCAAATTTGAAAGGAAGATAACTGGGTTCATTCATTCATTCATTCATTCATGTACAAGGATTTGTTAAGCTAAATGCAAGGGGATACAAAGCTGATAATAACAACAATATAGTGAGCACTTACCAGGTGCTAGGCTTTATAAGTACCAACTTGTTTAATCCTTACAACATCCCTATAAGGAAGGTACTATTACAGTAAAACCTGTGAAAACTGGAACCCGTGTATGGCAGAAACCTGTCAGAGAAGGAAAACTCAAATATATTCCACTAATAGAGAGAGAAGGAAAGGGGTAAGGCTGCACCCTGACAAAGGCAGAAAGCTTACGAGACCCAGACAAACAAGGCAGTCCCTTTGAGTTCTAGCTCTCACAGGTTTCACTGTATTATCATCCCCATTTCACAGATGTGGGAACTTCAGAGAGATTAAGATCATGCAACAACCAAGAACAGAGCCAGGATTTAAACTTAAACCTCTCAGACTCCGGTGCTTATTCCATTATAATATACTGCCTCCAATAAATATTTAATGAGCCCATATTATACAAGGCATTACAGGGGGTTGGGGGTAGTACAAGTGTCCTGTCCTCAAAACACTTAAAAACTGATTTGGGGAATAAAATATAAACACAGGAAAAATTAAATAATACTACAATAACGATAATACAAGTGGAACTTAGCAATACAATAGAAGAGATGAACAAAGCTAAAGGAGCCCTGGTGGCAGAGTGGTTAAGTGCTGTGGCTGCTAACGAAAAGGTTGTCAGTTCGAATCCACCAGTCCCTCTTTAGAAACCCTATGGAACAGCTCTACCCTGTCCTATAGACTCACTATGAGTTGGAACTGACTCAATGGCACCAAAAAAAACAATGACAACAATAATTATTTAACATTTACAATGGTAAATTTACTAGTATTTTCTCGTTTATTCTGTTTGACAGGTGAAGAAACTGAGGCAAAAGAGAGGTGAAATAATTGCCCAACATCTTATAGCTTAGAAGTGGTACAGTCAGGATGCAAACCCCAGCAGTTTGCCGCCAGAGTCCATCCTTTCAGTTTTTACATTGTTTTGCCCTGATATGGATGATGCTATAATAAGGGTGTGAATAAAATGCTATGGGAACCCAAAGGAGGAGGCCGTTAATTCTATCTGGGGCAGACAGGAAAGGTTTCACAGAGGAAGCAACAGTTGTGCAGGGTCTCAAAGGAGGGTAGGAATTCACTGATGAGATAAGAGGAGCAAGGGGGAACAGTATGTACATGAACTGGTTTATCTGAGGAATGTGGAAAAGCTCAGTATGACTGAAGTCTAGGGTATGTTGGGATTGTGAAGGGTGGGGAGAAGCAGTGAGAGTGGAAGATGAGACTGCAGAAGTAAGTTGGGTAATCAGAAAGTGAAGGGCTTTCTGTCCAGTAGAAAAAGTAATAAAGATGAGCTCTCATCTAATGTCTGCTGTGAGAGTCTCCCTCCTTTTTATCTAGTGCTGATTTTTAAAAAGGTTCTTTCCTTTCCCTAAGCTTGGGAAATGAGTTTTTCTAAGTAAGGATAGGAGTTCTTGGGGTAGGAGGGTTGAAGGATGTACTCTTTGGAAAGGAGATGGGCCCGGGTGGGAAAGGAGATGATAGTTGGGAAGCCTCCCAGGAGCAGACCCCTCATATATTCAATTGAGACAGGGACAGACAACCCTCTTCAATCTATTCTTAGGTTGGATGCAAGCATACCAGTTGCCATGGAGTGGATTCCAATTCACGGCAACCCCCTGTGTGTCAGAGTAGAACTGTGCTCCATAGGGTTTTCTGATTTTCCAGAAGTAGGTCACCAGGCCTTTCTTCCACGGTGCCTCTGGGTAGACTCGAACCTCCAACCTTTTGGTTAGCTGCTGAGTGCATTAACTGTTTGCACCACCCAGGGACTCCAGATCCAAGCATAAGTTACCCAATACTCGCTCACCCCCCGTATACACACATACGCATTTGGGAACGGGGTGGTTTTGAGACTAGGAGGAAGAAGGCTTTAGCTGGCTCGTTTCAAGAGTTTCTCATTCCAGACATAGCTCCTTAATCATCTCATCATCCATGGGCCTGAGGGAATCCTTTGGTTCCTTTGCCACTGCATTATGGAAAACTAAGGGAGGTCTACTGTGCCCTATAGTCAGTGGACCACCAAAGGAGGTTTATAGGCAGGGGTGTTTTAGAACACTCGCTCTTGAGACAGACTGCAGCCTGAACTAGAGAGAGGGAGAGACTAGCTAGAAGCAGGAAGCCTAGTCCAGGTGAGAGAGGACATGGAACTTAATTAGCATAATGGCCCAGTCAGTGGGAATGGGGAGAAGAGCCTTGATTCAGGAGACCCTTCTAAGGTAGACTCACAGGCACTTGAAGACCAATTTAATGGAAAGGAGGAAGGAGAAGAAAAGAAAACTGTAGAAGATAGCCAACTAATTTGGTAAACTAAGTACAAGTAGGAGGTTTGTTTACAACGCTTATCTACTCTCAGTGTGGCCTTCTTAGGACAGCTAGCTTGCCTTTGTTGTCTGACTGGGTTGATAGACCAAAACCAGCTATGTATGGGTTTACCCTCCCTTCTTATTTTCTTTTTCCTCATTTAGTCTAGTGTTAAACAACATGGCTCTCCCTTGCCCCCTTTTGTAGTTTCGTTTCTGTCCTTTTAAGAAGAGGAATCAGGTAAAGAATGTCTGCCTTGACCACTGTGCTTTTTTAAGATCTATATTGGGTCAAATTGACAACAGCAACTTGAAAGGTGAGATAGGAAACTTAGGGGGCAGCGAGTTTGTATTAACAGGGAAGGAACAACTCAGAACAGAGCAGTGAAAATGGTTGCAAAACTCAGAGAATATAATCAATGTCACAAAATTGTACACACAGAAATTGTTGACTTGATATATGTTCTGCTGTGTATATTGTCAACAACAACAACAAAAATAAAACAAAAAAATAACACACATAGTTCAACCATGTATATGAGACTAAATGGGCATACCAGCCCCAGGGCAAGAACAAGAAAACAGGACGAATGGAAATGGGGAACCCAAGGTTGAGAAGGGGAGAGTGTTGACACATCACCGGGTTGGCAGTCAATGTCACAAAACAATACGTGTATTGTTTAATCAGAAACTAATTTGCTCTGTTAAAAACACTTTCACCTAAAGCACAATATATAAATAAAGAAGAGGAACTAGATTTTGAAGCACTTATCTAACCAGGGTCTGAGGTGCCATTTCCATAACCCTCATTCATGTCTCTCAGATCCTGGCCGCCTGTGCTTCATGTTGATGATGGGGTTTTTGTTGCTTCTTTTTTTTTTTTTTTCTTTTTACAATTGGGACATTGCTTACTCATACTCTGTTCAATAAAGTTCATCATGACCCACTGTGCTCTTTTCTTCCCAGACTTGTACATAATTATCTTGTGTTCGTGTGTGGTTTGCTTCTTCTCTTCTATGCTTTTTCCACATGGCCTTCTGAATTTGCACTAAAGTTATTTAAAAACAGAGAGAGAATTCTGACCAAAGCATAGGCTTGGAGTGAATAAAGAATTCTGAGCAAAGAACTTTGTTTGAATACTATCAACAGTACAAAGGAGCCAGGGATTCAGACCTGAATCAGATTAATCTTCCTAAAACACATATCTAATTATGTCATTGTCATATTTCAAAATCTCTCATTGTTCTCTCAGGCCAATGGAAAGAAGTTTAAATTTCTAAGCCTGCTTTTCAAGGCCTTGTACGTTCTGTCCCTAACATCACTTTGCAAATGTAACTCCTACTACCCTCCTATCTGTAGCTACATTTTCTCATGTTTGTACCTTTGTTCATACTATTTATTCATTCTGGCTTTCCCACCCTGCCCCATTCCCATCTGTTGGGATGCCAACTGCTCCTTTCGGCCTGGGAGGCTTGATGGTGATAAGGAATCAGACTTTGCTTTCAAACTGAGCTTTGATGATTAGTGATCCTGTGTTCTTAGGCAAGTCATTTCACCTCGCTGAGACTCAGTTTTCTTACAAGTAAATGAGGATCATAATAATCTCAAAAGTTATGATGAGGATTAAATTTTATGACATAGACAGGCCTACCACAGTGCCTAGCACATAGTAAAAAACAGTTGCCATCAAGTCAACTCAGATTCATGGTGACCCCATGTGTGTCAGAGTAGTACTGTGCTCCATAGGGTTTTCAATGGCTGATTTTTTGGAGGTAGGTAACCAGGCCTTTTTTTCTGAGGTGCCTCTGGGTAGACTCAAACCTTCAAACTTTCAGTTAACAGCCAAGGGCGTTAACCATCTGTGTACCCAGGGACTCCCAGCACATAGTAGATGCTCAATAAATTATTGAATGGATAAATTTCAGGTGGTTCATAGACCATCAGAAGGCCACTCATGCATTTCAAGTTAAGAAACCTGATTTTTAAATTCATCAGTATTGGGAGTCTACGTAAATGAAAAATAATCTTTTTACCTCTCCACCCCTCGAGAGTATGTTTGTGTGTGCACATGTGCACATATATGTGTGTGTGAGAGAGAGTATGTGTGTATTGGAGAGGAGTGGGTATTTACTTCAGCAACTATATTTCAGAAGGAGTTGAGAAAACAAGACTAGTTTTCAAAATAGGTAAAATCAAATGTCAGGGAAGTTGAGTCACTTTGAGGAAGGCCCAGAATGGACCCAGAGGAGAAAAAGAAGACTGTGCAGATAGCCGTGATGGGCTGCATGTTTTCAAGTTTTGAAGTCACAAGACGTCACTGAGGGAAAGTGAGGAGTCTCTTGACATGAAGGCAGCAGCCTGAAAGAAGACTTCTGTGACTTACCATTTAACAAGAACAGCTGAAAGCAAGGTCCTTTTTCTGTCCCTCATGGAGAAAGAATTAAAATTAGATGAAAATCAGAATCTCATCAGACCATTTATTAAAGAAATAGGCCAAGTAAAGGCTGTCCCTAAAAGCTGTCATAGAAATGGAAAGCAATCAAGAATGGAACACTAGAGAGCACTTCAAAGCTGCAATGAAAAGGGGGGAGGTGGTATGATACAGAATATCATGAAAGAGCAAACCTCTTGTTAAGAGAAAACTGGACAGAGGCCTCAAAACTTCATCTGGGTGATGGATAAAAGGATGGGAACAGAGGGCTAGAGTGAGCAGGGAGCAACAGAGAAGCTGTACTTGTTGTCAGGAGGGGTCCCCGTTCCACCAGACTGGCAGAGCCAACCGTGGGGGCAGCAGCTATCATTTCAGTCTCTCAGGACCACTGAAATGTGGCTTCCCAGAGAACAATTCACAGAAGGGAATTAGGTAGCTTCCAGGGCATGCCCAATTGACAGGTGATGGGCAGTTGTGGACATAATCTTACCCACCACGAGGTCGTCATAAGTAGTTATTATTGATGGAAATGAAATGGCCTGAGGGAACTATAATTGCTCTAATCAGTAAAGCAAAAAAAAAAAAAAACTAAAAACAAAACCATTGCCATCGAGTCAATTCCAACTCATAGTGACCTTATAGGACAGAGTAGAACTGCCCCATATGGCTCTAAGGAGGGCTGATGGATTCAAAATGCCGACTTTTTGGTTAGCAGCCAAGTTCCTAACCACTGCACCACTAGGGCTTCCTCTAATCAGTACTACAATTCGATGAATTCAACATAATTTTAAGACACCTCCTATGTACCCTGTACTGTGCTAGCCCACACAGGAGAAGTCATTCATGCATTCATTTATTTACTGAATAAGTAATAAGCACTGTTGTGGGCTCTGGGATATAGCAGCAAACAAAAAGGACAAAACTCCCTGCCCTCATGGAGCTTGCATACCATGAGGTCAAAGAAGAATAAAACAAACTAACTGCTACTACGTATCTCTTATCTATCAGGTGCTTTATGTACATTATCACATTTAATTCTCACAACAGTCTTTGAAAAAGGTTATTATTACCATTTTACAAAAGAGAAAACTAAGGCTCAAACAGATTAATAACCAGATCAAGGTTACACAGCTAGAAGTAGCAGAACTGATATTTGATCCCATCCATGTCTGTTTGATTCTGAAGTCCATGGATTTCTCCTCCTTAACTTTCTGACCTTCTCAGGAACTTTAAGGCCAATTTCATTTCCCTAGGGATTTAACTTTTAGAGCCTGTCTGCCTAACGCCAAGATTACTTAAAGTTCAATGTGTTCTGAGACAGACCCCAGGGATATAGACATGTCAAGACATAGGCCTTGCTCTTAACTCCTTCATTGAGTAGGTGGAGAGACAGTCTAGCCTAGTGTTTAAGAACCCAGATGCTGGGGAAGTATTAAACCAAAAAAAAAAAGACCAAACCCAGTGCCATCGAGTTGATTCCAACTCATAGCGATCCTATAGAACAGAGTAGAACTGCCCCATAGAGTTTCTAAGGAGCACCTGGCGGATTTGAACTGCTGACACTTTGGTTAGCAGCTGTAGCACTTAACCACTACACCACCAGGGTTTCCAAGGAAGTATTAAGTGACTTCTATTCCTGGTTCTGCCTCTGCCTGTTACTAACTTGCGTGACCATGGCCAAATTAACTTCTCTGTGCCTTAATTTGCCCATCTGTAAAGTGGGGATAATAATAGCACCTACTTCATGGTGGGAGGAGTGTTGTGAGGATTGAGGAATATAATAATAGCAAACCCTTATATAGTGCTTACTATGTGTCAGGCACTGTTCTAAGCATGTTATATATGTTAGCTCTTTAATGTAGGTCAGCAGTTCTTGACGTATGGTTCAGGGACCCCTGGGAGATCTATGAGGTCAAAACTATTCTCATAAAAATACTAAGACTGGTTTTGCTTTTTTCATTCTCATCCTCTCATAAGTGTACAGTATTTTCCAGAGGCCCCATGACGTGTGATATTGCAACAGACTGAATGAAAAAGTAATATGAGAATCCAGCTATCTTCTATTAACCCAGATATTAAAAATAGATTTGTGTCACGTTATCTATATTTTCACAACAATAAAAAAAGATTTGTAAAATTGGAAAGAAGTGCTACTCTTCTTACTAATTTTTTTTTGTTTTGGAAACTATAGGATTTTTCATTAAAAAAAATTACCATTAACCTATGTAATGGCTTTAATATAATTATTTTAATGAAATAATAAATAAATATTTTAAAATTTCTGTTTTAATTTCTAATATGGTAAATACTGGTAAATATAACCCATAAAAAAAGCTCTTTGGAGTCTTCAGTAATTTTTTTAAGTGTTTTACACTGAAGACAATGAATAAGGTAGACCAAAGAATAAATGATGCCTTTGAATTATGGTGTTGGTGAAGAATATCGAATATACCATGGACTGTCAGAAGACGAACAAGCCTGTCTTGGAAGAAGTACAGCAAGAATGCTCTTTAGAAACAAGGATGGCGAGACTACGTCTCACATACTTTGGACATGTTATAAGGAGGGACCATTCCCTGGAGAAGGACATCAGGCTTGGTAAAGTAGAGCATCAGCAAAAAAGAAGACCCTCAACGAGATGGATTGACACAGTGGTTGCAATGATGGGCTCAAGCATAACAACGATTGTGAAGGTGGTGCAGGACCAGGCAGTGTTTCATTCTATTGCATATGGGGTCACTATGAGTCAGAATCGACTAGACAACGCCTAACAACAAAGGTTTTGGGAGCCAAAAATTTGAGAACCTGTGACATACATAATACCTAAAAAGCAGTTAGCAGGGCGTCTAAGACACAGTAAATAGTAAAAAAAAAAAAAAAAAAGTAAGCTATTATTTATTACACATATAAACACAATAAGCACCATATGATGAGTGCCATAAAAGAAATGCTAAGTGCCGTGAAAGTTCAGAGAAAAGAAAGATCACATCCAGCTGAAGGATTTTGGAAAGGTCTTTGTGAAGTTGATGGCATTTGACATGGGCTTTAAATAATGAGTAGGATGGTGAACAGAGCTCTATGAAGAGGAGTTGATTCCAGGTGGAAGAAAAACTCAAGCAGCAAAACATAGGGTGTGTTCAGTCAAGTATGGCTGAAGCCAAAGTTACATGCAGATGACTAACATGAGAGAAGACTGGAAAGAAAGGTAGATGAGAGCAAAATTATGGAGAGACTTGAATGCCATGATGGGAAGTTTGTATCTTACTCATTAGGCAAGGCAGAAGCACTAAGGATCTTTAACCAAGAGCTGTAGTTTAGAGGGATGAGTGGTAGCTATGTTTAAGATAGTTTGGAAAGGAAGAGATTGGATATGGTGCAGCTGGTTAGGAAGCTATTGCTGAAAGGCCAGGAGAGAGCAGACAAAGAGTTGAACTAGGGTAGAGGCCTCGGGGATGGAAGGAAGGGAAGAGATGTGAAAGAAAATGAACATCTATTAAAATGAGTAATTATTCAATGAACTTCCACGACCTACTCTGTTTCTCCCTCTGACATTAAGGACCTCCTCACCCTTGCCCCCTAAAATAGGTCAGGATGGAAATATTTCATATTTATGGCCCTAAAGCTGTGTCTCGTAACCAAAGAAATTGGGCAGAATAAGTACACAAGATTTCAAAATGAATGTCCACGAGGAAATTAGGGTCCAAAGTGGAGCTATATTGGGGTAGAAGCAGATATTAAAAATCCAGACTCCCTGTAAAAATCAAAAATGTGTGCAGATGTATGGCTCACACAATCTAGTGGAAAGGAAAATTACAAGATGAGCCCAAGCCCCCCCCCTCCCCCAAACAAAAGCAAAAGAAATGTTTCACCCATCCTGGGCAGCACATGGACGTGGCTGGGAATTAGTACATAACAGTTCCAGCCTTTTGCCCAGTTAATTGATGGTTTGGTTTGGGTGTTGCTTTTTATTTAAAAAAAAAAAAAAGAAGAAGAAGAAGAAAGAAAGCCAAGCCATTCAGTGATTTACTGCAATGTTCCCTTAGTTCTCATACCATTCTTTCTGTACTGTGTAAAGGACAATGAAGTTCCTGGAAAACCGTGGGCATCTGAGCTTGGCTATGCAGGCCATTTCACAGAATTTTGAAGAGGTGGGACAGGAGTCTTTCAAATAGACAGGTGTTAAGTTCTTGCTATTTCACAAGTAGCTAATGCATGTATCTTTGCTGGTGGGTCAGAAGTGAATTTTATTCTTAGTTCTGATCCTGTGAAAAGTCAGACTAGGTAAAACACTCCCCTGGAAGGGTTCCAAGATTGGATTTAAACAGTCCTCTTCTGTGAGGGAGTGTCTGGAAGACTGGGGTAAACCTTGTGAGTCCTATACTCTTTGAAGGTTTATTATTATTTCTGTCTACTAGTGGCCCTGCCCACCTTCACCCACAGCCCACCACCACCACTCCACTGCGGTTAGGGGGACTAGAATGAGAAGGGGTTTCTGTGTCCCTAGGTGGATCTGGCAGACTTGTCTACTGGAACTTTCAGTGCTCAAGGGGTGGCCGATGACCAAATGTCATATTGCTCCCATAAAATTAAAAAAAAAAAAGCTAAGATTTACTGAAGGCTTGTCAATACTAGAGCCACTTAACTTGCATCATCTCATCTGAAACCTCACCACGACCCTGCAAGATAGGTACTATTATTATTTTTCAGATTAGAGAACAATCTCAGAGAGGTTTAAAGGGCTTATTCAAAGGCACACACCTGGTTAGTAAGTGGTATGGTCAGGATTTTGAACCCATATCTGACCCCAAAGCCCTGGTTCTTTCCATTGTGCCTCACCACCACGAAAACAGTTTAATTTTTTGTTTTCTCCTGAGTGCTTGTGCTGCCTCACAGGGCACAGCATGTGTTTAGTGCCCCCAGATGATCATAGGACCATGGATCTCACTGAGTTATCTTACAGAATTCTCCCTCATCTGAAGGCCTCTTAACTGTCATGTCAGCCATCTTGGAAAGCTGCCCTAACCAGGGCTTCGAACCAGCTTCATTCTGGGAACCAGGTTCATTCTGGTTTGAATCCCTGCTGAGAATTTGCATTTCTAACAAGTTCCCTGCTGAGAATTTAAATTTCCACCCCAGATATACTGAATCAGAATCTACATTTTAACAAGATCCCCAGCTATGTATAACTTCCTGAAAACTTCTTAGAAATGCAAATTCTCAACAGGGGTTCAAACCAGAATGAACCGGTTCAAAGTCCTGGCACTAACCCTTTTGGGTTAATAGAGCACAAACTCAGATTAAGGTCATCTGGTCTGGTGCCTCAGCTAACACTGATTCCTAGCTCTATCATCCTTGCCTAGAGGCTGGCTAACTTCTGCTTGAAAGCTTCCAGTCAGGGCCAGCTTAATGGGAGTGCAAACACTTCATTTTGCACTGTGCCCTGCCAATTATGTAGTGTTCCCTCCGCCAGTGATGAGCATCTCATTAGCTCTGGAGGCAGCCCATTCCATGTTTGGACTGCTCTGTCTTTTAGCAAGGTCATCCTTATGCTGTAAAGAAATCTGTTTATCTGTGGTTTCCTCCCACTGGCTTTAGAGTGCAAGATAATTAAGATAAAATTTCCAGTTCTATAACTTCCTCACCATGATTTTAAAGCAAGTCATCTAACCTTTCTGAACCTCAGTTTCCTCGTTTGTAAAATGGAAATGTTATTACTGTCTTCACAGGGTATCTAAGGAGAGGGATAGGACAAAGTACATTGTATGTAATCAATGAATGATAACTATAATTAACATCATTATTATCTCTACCATGAACACATTGAATGCAAGCAACAGAACAATATACAGAACACATGATATATTTCTTAAAGTGGGTAAGTCATTTGAAGTGCCTTGTCACTATTTTTCTTACTTTCCATGCTAAGAAAACCTGAAATTTTTAGCCCACTTACCGTTTCACCCTTAAAATACTGCAACCAGTCCTCATAGCTGTAGTATTTTACCGCAGAATTGCTTAGTGTTTTAACTGCTTACCAAAAGGTCAGCAGTTCAAATCCACCAGCACTTTCTTGGAAACCCTATGAGGGCAGTTCTACTCTGTCTGTAGGGTTGCTATGAGTTGGAATCAACTCGATGGCAGTGGGTTTGGTTTGGTTTGTTTTTTTTTAAACAATTTTTATTGTGCTTTAAGTGAAAGTTTACAAATCAAGTCAGTCTGTCACATATAAGCTTATATACACCTTTACTCCATACTCCCACTTACTCTCCCCCTAATGAGTCAGCCCGCTCCCTCCTTCCAGTCTCTCCTTTCGTGACAGTTTTGCCAGTTTCTAACCCTCTCTACCCTCCTATCTCCCCTCCAGACAGGAGATGCCAACACAGTCTCAAGCGTCCATCTGATACAAGTAGCTCACTCTTCATCAGCATCTCTCTCCACCCCATTGTCCAGTCCCTTCCATGTCTGATGAGTTGTCTTCGGGAATGGTTCCTGTCCTGGGCCAACAGAAGGTTTGGGGACCATGACCACCGGGATTCCTCTAGTCTCAGTCAGACGATTAAGTCTGGTCTTTTTACGAGAATTTGGGGTCTGCATCCCTCTGATCTCCTGCTCCCCCAGGGGTTCTCTGTTGTGCTCCCTGTCAGGGCAGTCATGGGTTGTAGCCGGGCACCATCTAGTTCTTCTGGTCTCAGGATGATGTAAGTCTCTGGTTCACGTGGCCCTTTCTTGGTTTGTTTTTTGATCTCATCTGAATCTCACAATAACTCTATGAGATAGGCAGGACAGGTGTTAGTACCTTCAGTCATTGGTTTATCTACTTAGCCAATATTTACTGGGCCCCTACTATGTGCCAAGCCCTGTGCTAAGGGCTAGGGATACAGAGGTAAACAAAGTAGATCTGGTTACTACCCTTGTAGAGTTTATATTCTAGTAGGTTTGTAGATGAGGAAACTGAGCCTCGTTGTCTATGTCATCTGCACAAGGTCGCATGGTTAGTGGGAGGTGGAGCTGGGACTAGAATTAAGGCTTTCTGGTGCCTATTCCACTGTGTTTTCTATTCTCCCATTCTGTCTCTTTTTTCCCTGCACCCAGTGTCATACTTTCCTATAATTTCCACTGAGCTGCAAAGAGTCTTGAATTTGCTATTACACTGTTCTTCCTAACCACCGTTCTTAGTCTTGCCACAGCAGTTTTATTACACATAGCTTCCACTAGCCGGATGGTTCAACATCAAGTCACCCTAGTGTTCCTGAGCTGTGTGCGGAGCTTGACAGCTTGTTGGGATAATTTGCTCAGTAACTCAGAAACAGAAGAACTAGGGGCATGTATTAATTTAGCCAGTCTCCCTGTTACTTCCTGGGTTAGTTAACATTCCTTTGGTTGGTCAGATAACACATAACTTCTTTCTTAAAAGGATGAAATGGCTCCCAATTGCCCATGTATGGTATCATATCCAAACACTTCTGCCTGGCTTTCTAGGGCCTCCATAGTCTGGTATCTTCCTGCCTGGCTATTGAAATTGATCTCTTTATTCTCCCACCCTCCACAGTCCACCCCAAACTCACTTCCTATCTTATGACCTGTTCATGCACCTCATCACTCTTTTTACCTCCATCCCACAAACCTAGAAGCCCTCCTCTGTCTCCTCCACCTAACGTAAATGCTAATCAGCCTCAGTCCTACTTACTTTATGAAACCTTCTTTAATGGCTCCAGCTCTGAATGATCTGTCTAATATCTGAATAGTCTTGCATCGGAGTTTTAAAAATTAATTGCCCAAGAACACGCTAGAGAGGACCTCATTTGACAGCCCTTCATTTGCGAAAGTTCTGGGGATTTTAATTGGCCTCAAGCTCAATATGAATCAATAGTAGTGATGCAGTTGCAAATATATAAATAAATAGCTAGATGCGGAGTGGAATCTGAGGCTGTACTAAAAGAAATAGCAAGTCCAGACTGAGAGAAATAATGGCTCTACTGGATCATTAATTCACTCACTCATTCATTTAAAATACATTCATTTTTTTTAATGTGTGTATCCCTTGATTCAGAAATTCCACTTTTAAGAATCTATCCTACAGAAATACTTTGTAACATTATTTGTCTCTAGTAGGTTTTAAGGTTTTCCCTTTATCTTTGACATCTGCATTTTTATCATAATGTTTCTTGTTGTTTTGGGCCGTCAAGTCAATTCCGACTCATAGCAACCCTATAGGACAGAGTAGAACTGCCCCATATGGTTTTCTAAGCTAAAATCTTTACAGGGCCAGATCACCAGGTCTTTTACTCCCACAGAGCCACTAGGTGGGTTAAACCAGGGACCTTTCAGTTAGCAGCTGAATGCTTAACCATTGTACCACCAGGGCTCCATGATGCACACACACACACACACACACACCAAAAGCCCATTGCCTTCAAGTCAGTTCCGACTCATACAGTAGAACTGCCCCATAGGATTTCCAAGGCTGTATATCTTTATGCAAGTGGACTGCTGCGTCTTTCTCCCACCGAGCAGCTGATGGGTTCAAACTGCAGACCTTTCAGTTAGCAGCCAAGCTCCTTATGATGCGTCTAGCGGATGTCGATTTGTCTTTATTTATTCAGCTTAGTACTAGGTCCATGATTTCAACATGAGGACTCACATCTTATTCAGTTATGGAAAAATTCTCAGCCATTTATCTTTCTATTTTTTCCTTCTGGAAATTCTATTAGATATAAGTGGAGCTTCTTATTCTGCCATCTGTGTCTCCTAATTTTTCTTTCATATTTAGCATTTTTATATTGCTGTCCTATATTCTCGGTTCTATTTGTTATTTCACTAATCCTGTCTTCACTTAAGTCTCATTTTTACTTTAACCTCTCAATTGACTTTTGAACATTACAGCAGAACTAGAACTAATATCTTCCAGTGCTCATCCCAATGCTTTTTCCATCTTTTCTATAGTCTTCATTCTAGAACTTCTCTTTGATATATACACATTCTTGCTTTATGTATTCTGTTCTTTTTTATCCATTTGAACATTTTAATCATATACTATTTTAAAGTCTCTTTCAGAAATCGGTATTACCTGTAGTACCTTGCCACTGAATTCTCCCATTTCTTTACCTACTTACTCAGACATAGCAATGACTGTGAGACTGACACAAGAGCAGGCAGTGTTTCATTCTGTTGTGCATAATAGGGTCACTATGAGTTGGAACCAGCTCGATGGCACCTGACAGCAACCGTAACAAAAATGACTCTTATTGCAATGGGTTTCCTCTTTTGCTTTATAATTTTTGCATGTGCATTTATCTTCTGCAGGAGTTGTCTTCTGTGAGAACTGTTCTGTGAGAATTTGATTCTGAGTTGCAGAGGTGGCTGTATGCGCAATTTTTTATTTGCCTCTGACAGAGTCCTATATTATTTCTAGTTCTATATGTTAGGTATTTACCTTAGGGTTTTTGCAGTATGTTGGTAGTATGAATCTGGGTCTCCTACTAGTGTACAGCTCAGGTTTAGAGTTCTAAACTTTCTATGGATGAGCTTATTTCCATTCCATCCTAGGGCAGATAGCCTAAATCTTGTTTGTGGAGAAGCAGTATGGTATAGTAGTAGTTAAGAGCATGGATCCTGGAATCAGGCTACCTGAGTCTGAATCCTAGATTTGCCAGCCTCTACCTGTTTGACCTTAAGCAAGTTACTTAAGCTTTCTATTTACCATTTCTAAAATGGGGATTACAATAGTACCTACCTCATGAAGTTTTTGAATAATTAAATAAGTAAAAAAAAATTAAATAAGTACATAATGTAAAACATGTAGATTAGTGACACATAGTAAGTACTAAATAAGATGTGTTATTATTATGCTTCTGACTATTTGGTAAATCTGGTCACTATTCATTCATGGGGCAGCTCTCTTCTGCTCCTTGTTTTGTGTAGGAAGCACAGTTCTAACTCAATTCCAAGTACTAGAAAGGACTTAAAACCTCAGCCTCTAAGGTGTATACCTGGATCCATTATCCCTGTGAGTTATGAAACTTCAATTCACGCTCATTGCTGTGATTTTGAGTTCACTTTTTGTTTCTGGAAACTGGGAGTTTTCCTTTCTTACTTTTCAGGTCCACTGCATATTTTTGTGGTTGTATCCTATTCAGCATGGCTCTGTGTTTTGAGTTGCATTGCATGAAAAATATTAGATATACATCCAGTGGAACCCTGGTGGTGCGGTGGTTAAGACCTATAGCTGCTAACCAAAATGTCGGCAGTTCGAATCCACCAGCTGCTCCTTGGAAACCCTATAGGGCAATTCTACTCTGTCCTATAGGGTCACTATGAGTCAGAATTGACTTGACAGCAATGGTTTTTTTTTTTTTTTGGCAAATGTCCAATAATAGGGGATTTGTTAAATAAATTATGGTACATTCCTGCAATGGAATACAGTGTAGCCATAAAAAAATGAAGTGTGTCTGTATGCCTATATGGGCTGATGTAGAAAGATAGTTGTGATATATTGTTAAGTGAAAAAAGCAAGGGGCAGAGAAATATGTGTGTCTATGTTGTGTTTATATAAATGGATGCCTTTAAGTGCACAGGGAAAGTACTGGAAGGGTGCACACCCCAAACTATTAGCATGGTTATCCCTAGCGTGGATATGAGGGATAGACTTTCATTTTTACTTTGCTCTTTTTCTTAGTTTTTTTTTTTACAAAGTGCAGGCATTTCTTTTCAAAATCAAATGATTTCAAACAAATATAAGAACAAATACCTTCCCTTTACTTCACCACCACTCCCCAGCAAAAAAAAAAAAAAAAAGATAACAAACATGTAATGATCATCTATTTGTCCAGAAACTGAGACAATAATGATGAATAAGCCTCATTCCTTGCCTTAGGAAACTCAAGATCTCATGGGAGAAACATATATAAATAAACACAGAATACTGCAAGAAATGTTCTTAAGGAGGTAGGGGAATAGCTAACTTTTGCAGTGAGAACGGCACTTGAAAAAGCTTCACAAAGGAGCTTGGGTCTGAACAAGATGGAATTCACCCAATAGACAAGGGAAGGAAGGCCTCTGTAGCCATCGGGGATCCAGTAGGGGCCAGATGGCACACTCAAACAGGGTAAGTAAGTGCTCGGAGTTTATTGAGGGACTGTTTATAACAGGGTGAGCAGGGTTAAGGAAAACCAACAAGGATGGACCCCCAGGGAGTCTTTACCGTCCTTAGAACTGAAGGGCCAAGGGGAGGAAGTAGTTACTAGAACCCAGACAGAGTAGGTGTAGCTATAGAAGATGGCCACCCAAAAGGGTCTGTGGCTTGCAATACATCCTTCTAGAAGGACTCAACCAACCTGCAGAAACCCCACAGAGAGGGAGCCGAGAGAATAAATACCCAGACTTCAGTCTGCTTCTGATCTTCAATTTCCTGGTAGTGCCTTCCATTGGCCATATCCAAAAAGAAGCCAGAGGGCAAGGGAGCCAGATAATAGAGCTCGTAAAAGTCAGCCTCTGCGGGTACAGAACAGATGGCAAAGGGTGAAAAGTGAATCTGAAGGGGCACATAGAGAACACTCAGCATAAGCATTTTATGCAGAGAGCTATATTGGCAAAGGAATATGTGCAAGAAATAAGAATCAGAAGTTTGGTCTGACTAAATTGTAGGGTGCATGAGAAAGATAAGGATGGAGGGATGGAGTGATGGAGTGCAGAAGATGTGAAAGGGGTATTGACAAACAATTCCAAATTATTAGATTTGCAGATTGGCAGCCCATGAGCCCAAATTGGCATATAAAATTCTTTTATCATACATACATAGTGATAGAGATATTAGTTGAATGTGATCATCTTTAGACACCCACATGGACTCCTCACAGGTCTCACCATTAGCTATTGTCTCACACCTGGTCTACCTCACCTACTATATTGGAGCCCTGGGGCCCTGGTGGCGAAGTGGTTAAGAGTTCAGCTGCTAACCAAAAGGTCGGCAATTCAAATCAATCAGCTGCTCCTTGGAAATCCTATGGGGCGCTATACTCTGTCCTATAGGGTCACTGTGAGTCAGAATCAGCTGGACAGCAACAGGCTTTGCTTCTGAATACATGTCCAATAGAAGGCAAAGCATATGGGTTTGGAGAAGTAAGTCACTAAACCTTGGAAAAGTGAAGACTTAGAAGGATATGATGGCTTTTTTTCAAGCCAATCAAAGGCCAACACAGAGATGGAGTAGATTTATTTTGTGTTGTCCGTTCATTTATTTGCAAATATGTACTGAGTAAATCCTCTAGGTGCCAGGCTCTGATAGAACTGTTCCAAATGTCAGAATTAGGACAAAGGGGTAAAAATTTCAGGGAGGTAGGCTTAGACTCAGTATAGTGGCTCTTGGGAGCCCTGGTAGCACAGTAGTTAAAGCGCTCTACTGCTAAGCAAAATGTCGGCAGTTAGAACCCACCAGCCTCTCTTTGGGAGAAAGCTGTGGCAGCCTTCTTCCATAAAGATTTATAGCCTTCAAAACTCTATGGGGCAGTTCTACTCTGTCCTATAGGGTTGCTATGAGTTGGAATCAACTTGACAGCAGTTTTTTTTTTTTTTAATAGTGGTTCTTAACCACATTTGGGTCTCAGACCCCTTTAAATCTGATAAAAGGTACAGACCCTCTCCCCAGAAAGATGTGCCTATGCCCATGCATACAAATATCCACATGCAATTTCAGGAGGCTCACAGACCCAGTGAAGTCCGTACATGGACTCCAGTCTAGGAATCCTTAGAGAATACAACAGCCATACAATGGATAACTATGCAGCCATTAAAAAGAACGAGGTAGATATAGAGTTATAAGAAAGGAAGGTATAAAATAATGTGTATAATTTAAAAAAGGGATTATGAGGTAGACATTGAGTGATAAAAAGGGAAGGTTCAAAATAATGTTTATTGTTTAAAAAGAATTATACACACAGAGCCACAAATATATATGCATAATATTGAAGCTATCTCTAGAAAAATACACAAGAAACTGCCAAAAGAGGTTGCCTCCAGGAAAGGAGCTTAGTGGCCAGGCAACAGAGATGAGACTTTGGCTTTTACTTTGAATGAGATGAGATACCTCTGGCAGGTTTTAGCAGAGAAGTGACATGACCTGACCTATGTTTCTAAAGGATTTGCACAATCATCCTAGAAAAATAAGGGTGGCTTAGAACAGGGTGGTAGCAGTGGAGGTGGGGAAATACACTTTTTACTCCTTCTCCTTTGAGCATTTGTCATGTTGTATCAAGTACATCTAATACCTATTAAAAATATTGCATATCAAAACAGACCCTTGGCAAACATATTTCTAGGAATTAAATACCTCCCATTATGGAACATTTTGTTTTATAATGTACGGAGCTCCCTGAAAGTCCTCATTCAAAGACGAAATGGCCACCTGCCAGGAATGTGGTGCCGAGGATTCTTGCACTGGGAGGAGATTTGCTTTAGATGATAAGTGAGATCCCTTCCCACTTTAAGATGCCAGGAGCCTAATAACTCCTGCTGCACTTATCATTACTTCCTTAACTTGGCAGGTATTTATTGAGCGCCTGTTATGTGCCAGGCACTGTGTTTGGTACTGCGGATGTAATGGTAAACAAAATACAATTCGTATCTTCCTGAGGCTTATGCATTCTAGTGGGTGGAGAGAGATAATAAGCAGACAAGTACATATTAATAAGTCAGATAATGATATGCGCTTTGGAGAAAAATCAAGCAGGGTAAAGTTGATAAGAAAGCATGCAGAAGGCGGCAATTTTTAAATAGGGTGACCAAGAAAATGTCACTGATAAGGTGTCATCTGCTCAGAGACCTGAGAGAAGTGAGTGAGAAAGCCTGTGGCTCTACGGGGAAAGAACATTCCATTTAGAGGGAACAGCAATGGCCCTCTGGCAGTTTGCTTGGTGTGTCTGAGAAACAGCAAGAGGCCATGTGGCTGGAGCTGAGTCATCAAGGGGGAAAATGTAGGAGATGAGATCAGAGAAGTAATTGAGAGGGGGAAGATCATGCAGACTCCTGTAGGTCATTCTAAGGACTTTGGATTTTACTGTGAAAAAAAGCCATGGGAGGGTTTTGAGCAGATCATGACATGATCTGATTTACATGATAATGGATTTTACAATGATCCAAGTAAGAAATGACACTGGCTTGGACTAAGGGAATAGCAGTGGAGATGGTGAAAAGTAGTCGGATTTTAAATGTATTTTTAAAGATTCAGGTGACAGTATTACTGATGGATTGGATGCAGGGTACGAGAGAAAAAGGGGACTCAAAGAAGACCCCAAGGCTTTGGAGTGAGCAATCAGAAGAATAGATGAAGAAGACTATGGGTGAAGCAGCATCAAGGAAAACAGTCATTTTGGTTTTGGAGAATTTTGAGTCGAGATGACATTTAGATAGCCTGGCTGTCAGGGAGATGAGGAAAAAAAAAAACTGTCAGGGAGATGAGGAGGACCCTGGAAAGAATA
Source organism: Elephas maximus indicus (assembly GCF_024166365.1). Taxonomy (NCBI): domain Eukaryota; kingdom Metazoa; phylum Chordata; class Mammalia; order Proboscidea; family Elephantidae; genus Elephas; species Elephas maximus. The sequence goes on from NC_064846.1 coordinate 47,430,726, forward strand.
CCAAGAAAGAGTAGCCATTGAAGTAGGAGGACAACCATGAAAGTGTACATCCTAGAAGCCATGTGAAAAAAAGTGTTTCAAGGAGAGAGTGATCAACAGTGTCAAATGCCGCAGCTGTTGGGTGAAATAAAATAAGAACAGAACAATAACCACTGGATTTAACTCTAAGGAGACATTGTTGACCTTGATATGAATCATTTTTGTAGAGTGGTTGGGGCAAAAGCCTGATTGGAGAGGGTTCATGAGAGAATGGGAAGAGAGAAATTGGAGCTAATGAGTATAGACAACTATTTTGAGAATTCTTGCTATGAAGAGAAGGAGGGAAATCAGACTGAAGCTGGAGTGAAGAGAATTTTTTTTTAAAACATTAAAATTAAAACCAAACCCATTGACATCAAGTTGGTTCTGGCTCATAGCAACCCTATAGGACAGAGTAGAGCTGCCCCATAGGGTTCCCAAGGAGTAGCTGGAGGAGTCAAACTGCCAACCTTTTGGTTAGCTCTTAACCACTGTTCCACTAGGGCTCCTTTTTTTTTTTTTTAATTGTGCTTTAGGTGAAAGTCTACAGCTCAAGTTAATTTCTCATACAAAAATTTACACACGTATTGTGTTCAACATTATTTGCAATTCCCACAATGTGACAGCACACTCCCCCTTTCCCCTGTGTCCACTAGACCAGTTCCTGTCCCTTTCTGCCTTCTCATTCTGCCTCCAGGCAGAAGCCAACCAAGGCTCCTTTTAGAGATGTTCATTTGTTGATAGAAAAATTGCTGATGTCGAACAAGGAGGGGAAAAAGGCTTGATAGATGACCTTGCGTAGGTAAGAATGGACAGGATCTAGTTCACGAGTAGAGGGCTTGGCATTGGATCAATGCACTGACCAGTTCATTCATAGAGACAAGAGGGAAGGTGGACACATATGCCAAATAGGTTGGAAGATATGATGGTGGGAGTCTGTAGACATTCTCTTCTGACTGCTTCTCTTTTGTCAATGAAATAGGAAGCAAGGTCAGCAGCTGAGAGGAACGATGGGGGAAGAGGTATTGGAAGTTTGGGAAGAGGGAGGGTGTAAGACAATCACCCAGGAGAGCATGAGAATGAATGGATGAAGGAAATGTAGTGAAACTGCAAGGTGGCACTAGCAGCCCACTTGAGTTTAGTGGTCATGAATCTAAAGGGAGACTAGTCGGCATGGTTATAAGTTTTTATCCAGTCTTGTTCAGCTACTGAGGCAGGATTGGAATAAACAGGGTTGGATTTAACCAGGGTTGGGTGTCATTCAAGAATGATGAAGCCAGAGAGAGGCAAGTGAGGCTAGGGTGTACGCAAAAGGGTGACTGTAATAATGGATATGGAATCTAAGCTGGGCAAGGAAGAAAATGAGGACATGAGAGAACTGAAACGGTACTCCACAGTTTAGCACATAATTGTTCTCTTGTTACTTTTGTCATGTAAGGGATAAAGGATGTTCATTCAATTCAGAAAGCAATCTTCTCATAATTGTGTTCCTCAGAGCCACTAGCCCCTCACCACCATCGTTCTGAATAAACCAGTTGCCACTAAGGCAGTTCTGACTTATGGTGACCGTATGTGTGTCAGAGTAGAACTGTGCTCCATAGGCTTTTCAATGGCTGATTTTTCAGAAGTAGATCACCAGGCCTTTCTTCCAAGGTGCTTCTGGGTGGACTCAAACCTCCAACCTTTTGGTTAGCAGCCCAGCACATTAACAGTTGGCACTGCCCAAGGACTCCTCCTTGTGAGAAAGATTACGTAAGTCTAGAAAACCCTGTGTACACTAGCCCTCTCTTGGAGATTCACGTTTGCCTGTTAGCATATTAAGGACTGAATATTCCTGCAGTTGGGAAACCTTGTTCACTTTGATTAATCCAGTGGTTCAGAACTTTGCTTGTTCATGGAGCTCTTTTTTTGTATAATACCTATCAACACCCTTCCTCAAGGATTAGTACTCCATGGAACATACTTGGAGAAGTACTAGCTTAATAAGCATGTTGAGAAGTAGAAGCTGAGTTTTAAGCCGAATCTCTACTAGGTCAGAGTCACTGCAGCCTTTCTCCAAGGCAATGTGAGTGGCAGGAACTCACCCCCTTCCCAGGATAATCTCAGTATGCCGCAGCTGAGCCAACCCTCAGAGATTTTGGTTGTATCCATTTCCCCTAAAGCCAAATAAACCCAATATTGCCAATAGAGCTGATTCCCTAATTTTCATTCAGCTCTCTGATGTTATATTTTCAATAATTCGAGGGAGATTATTGTGACAATGTACTGGAAGATAAACATCATGAACATTTATTAACAATTTTCTGTACATCCTGCACTATGCTTAGCACTTTGCATATATTATCCTACTCTTCACAACACTACTGTGAGAAGGTACACGTTGTTAGAAAACATCAAGGAAGATCACCAGCAACTAGTGTTCTCCTGAAACTCTTTGCCTGGAAGAAAGGAAATAGGTTTAGTCTTTAACAAGCAGTGTGTTTCTTAAAAAACAGATTTGAAGCCCTAGGAACATTCATAGAGTCAGAATGTTGCAGTGAAAGGGACCTTAGAGATCAATTTAAGATATTAGGAAGAGGTTATTGCAGTCTCCTCAAAAGTTATTACATAAATTGTCTCAGGAGACAGGGATTAAGAAATTTTCTTGCCATAACTGCCTTTGCTTTGATTTAAATCAAGCCATATAAAATGATATTGTCACATGAACTAAAGCCTGCAGATCGTGCTACCAGAATGCAATACCGTAATTGGTTATTGGCTGAAATTGCAAATGAACATTTGGAGTTTAATCTGTATCTCAATATTGTGGAAGCCTAATTTCATCAGAATGCAAGCTCTCAAACTTGAATGTATATTATAACCACTCCAGGTACTTGTTTTAAAAAATGCGGGTTTCTGGACCCCAGCTTGAAAGATTCTAGTTCAGTAGGGCCTTGCATAAGGACAAGGAAATGGACATTTTTAACAAGCTCCTTGGGTGGCACTCAGTCGTCCACCACTATGGGCAGTCCATAGGCTGACCACAATCTGAGAAACCCATCCCTGGGGATATTCTCTTCATAATCAAAGTGTGAGCAGGCCAGTGTGAACTGGTCAGCTGGAGCAGTTGCCCAGCAAAGAGACTGATTTAGAGGCACAGGAAGTCCCTACTGTTTCTAGACTTCCATTTTCTTCAAAATCCTCATGCTAATGTGATAATGAGCTCTTAGAGACCTCTCATTCCCTGTGACTTGATGGTGGGGAATGAGGCTCAGATGCAAACATAATAGATGTTATGAGGAATCTTTCTGGGACATAACATCAAGGTGGACACAAAATCCCTCAGGTTGGGTAAGCTCTCAAGTGATTAGAATTTCTTCTGTACACTCAGCAGTTTGCGGTATGCCATTATATTAGGGACACTTATAAAGTAAAGAAGCAAGTAGGGCTGGTAGGCTGTGGGATGGCTATACCCTAAAGGGACCTTGGTCCTTATCCAGGATCCAATGCTCAGCTTTGCAGGTTCCAAAACTCAATTTTGTCAGTTTTAACCACAGACTGATTAGGCTCTGGGGGATAAATTCCACACAATCTAAACTCTTACGGCAATGTTTTAGAAACCAGGATGTCAATTTATTAATTCATTCTGATAATTAGCTACAAAGTAAACCATGTTAATCAGTACACCCTCTTCTCAGTGGGAAATCAAATAAAGACAAAATGTTGTTTGGTAGAGGCAGCATTATTAAACAGAAAGAGCCAGAGTTTTGGAATCAGGTAGATCTAGGTTTGTCTTAGTGCTGCTATAACAGAAATACCACAAGTGGATGGCTTTGACAAAGAGAAGTTTATTCTCTCACAGCCTAGGAGGCTAGAAGTCCGAATTCAGGGGAAGGCTTTCTCTCTCTGTTGTCTCTGGGGGAAGGTCCTTGTCATCAACCTTTCCATGGTCTAGAACTTTTCAGTGCAGGGATCCCGTGTCCAAAGGATGCACTATTCTCCTGGCTCTTGTTTCCTGGTGGTGTGAGGTCCCCCTGTCTCTCTGCTTACTTCTCTCTTTTATATCTCAAAAGAGATTGGTTTAAGACACAATCTAATCTCTTAGATTGAGTCCTGCCTCACTAAGATAACTGCCACTAATCTCATCTCATTAACCTCGTAGAGATAGGATTTACAACACATAGGAAAATCACATCAGATGACAAAATGGTAGACAATCACACAATACTGGGAATCATGGCCTAGCCAAGTTGACTCATATAATTTTGGGGGGACAATTCAATCCATAACACCTAGGCCACTTATAGTGGGTTAAATGGTGTCCTCCCAAAAGATATGTCCACCTGAAAGCTCAAAATATGACCTTATTTGGAATAAGGGTCTTTGCAGATGTAATTAAGGTAAGGATCTTGAGATCATCCTAGATTAGAGTGGCCCCTAAATTCAGTGACAAGTATCCTTATAAGAGACAGAAAAGACACATACACACAAGAAAAGAGCCATGTGCAGAGAAGGCAGAGACTGGAGTTATGCTGCCACAAGCCAAGCAATGTTTGGAGCTACAGGAAGCTGGAGGAGACAAGGAAACATTCTCCCCTAGAGCCTTCAGAGAGTGTGGCCTTACCAACACCTTGATTTCAGACTTCTGGCCTCCAGAACTGTGAGAGAATAAATTTCTGTTGTTTTAAGCCACCAAACTTGTAGTTATTTATTATGGCAGCCTTAGAAACTGAATACAACACCCATTTAGTTTTTTAGGCTTCAGTAAGTCACATAGCCTCACTGAGCCTCAGTTCCCTCATCTGAAGATGGGGCTAATAGTAGAACCTATCTCATAGCATTGTTGTGAGATATAAATGAGATAATTTATGCAAAGTACTTGGCATTATATGGTGGCCGTTGTTACTGGTGAATGAAGAGGTAGTACAAGGTATGTGATGATCTGAAGAGATGAAGTCATGTAATTTATAGAGCCCGATGCAACCACCCATCCTCTGACAAAAAGACGATGAAGCAGGGCAGGACACAGAGCGAGAGAAACCAATTTTCTTTCTAATTAATTTTATTTTTGTTTCTCTTAATGGTCAAATAACTTTGCACATATCACAATATCATGAACTCCTCCTTAATTTCAATGGACTTTCCCAACCATAGAATTTTCAAGTCTATAGTATTGTTTTCTACTGGTTACACTTCAGAGCATTGTTCCTTGATGACATGTAGGGAGGTCCCTTAATCTTGTAAGTAAGCAATTTCGTGTGGACAGCCAATCTCATTTCTGTTGTTGTTGTTGTTGTTAGGCACTATTGAGTTGGTTCCGATTCATAGTGACCTTATGTACAACAGAACAAAACACTGCCCGGTCCTGTGCCATCCTTACAATCCTTGCTATGTTTAAGCCCATTGTTGCAGCCACAGTGTCAACCCATCCCATTGAGGGTCTTTCTCCTTTTTGCTGACCCTCTACTTTAGCAAGCATGATGTCCTTCTCCAGGGACTGGTCCCTCCTGATAATATGTCTAAAGTATGAGAGAAGTCTCGCCATTCTCATTTCTAAGGAGCATTCTGGCTGTACTTCTTCCAAGACAGACTTGTCCGTTCTTCTGGCAGTCCATGGTATATGCATTCTTTGCCAACACCATAATTCAAATACATCAATTCTTCTTCAGTCTTCTTTGTTAGTTGTCCAGCTTTTGCGTGCATATGAGGTGATTGAAAATACCATGGTTTGGGTCAGGCACACCTTAGTCCTCAAAGTGACATCTTTGCTTTTGAACACTTTAAACAGGTCTTTTGCAGCAGATTTGTCCAATGTAATATGCTGTTTGATCTCATTTCTACAGTGGGTAATTTTCTTGTCAGTTTAAGTTCCTGAGAGTGGGATTTTTCCAGCCTATTGGTTCTCCTTGTCTCTAAAGTTGGAGGCCCTATTTATTCCCTTTCAGTCTATGGCCTTTGGTCCCTATTTTTCAGAACTCTGTGAATTCACAGTGTTATATGCACTTAATCGTCAACCTGTCCTTAAACAAAGAATTCCTTGGTTTCTACATCTGACAGACTCCACTCCACCCACACAGCCCCAATCAGTGTCACCTCTGGGAGGTCAGGAAGATAGCACCTTATTCAATTTTTCAGGTAGTGCCTGGCACACTGCATAGAATATGGTAAATATTTGTTGAAGTGGTAGAAAGCAGTGAATAAATCTTGACTCTGGAGTCAGGCAGACCTAGACTCAAACCCTAGCTCCCCTTTCTGCTAGCTGTGGGGCCTTGAGCAAATTATGTCAGCTTTCTGTACCTTAGTTCCCTCATCTGTAAAATGATGGTAATAATAGTGCCTATGTCCCAGGTGTTTTATAAGAATTAAATGAGTTAATATATTTAAAGTTTCCTAGCACAGTACCACATACATAGTGAATGCTCAGCGAACGTTACGAATTATTTGAAGAATCACATGAAATAATAAATTCATGTGCATTTTCAATAGAAAGGTATATAACTCCAGGGAACTTTTAATGACCATAAAAGATCCAGGGGAGGATGAGAGAACAGTCCCTAAGTACTGATGAATACTGCATTTACTATATCTCTTACCATGTGATTCCTGCTGTTGGGAGTACTCGAAAGTTGAAGTTTATCAGAACAAGCCATTCGCAGCAAATGCATGGAAGAAAAATAACGTTCCATATCATAAGAGTAACAGTTGCTCAACTTCAGAGAGTGCTTCAAAACATGATGAAGTGTTGAGAAGTGGAGAGCTGTCCATCGAAGCTATTGCTAACAGTTGTTTTAAATTAATTAAAAATTCAGATTTTGGCGTTCTGGTTTTAGTGCAGAGTATTGAGTTATTATTGTTATTAGAGAGTCTGAGTCAGGAGGATTGAATAGACAAATGTCTGAACGTTAAAGGAAGTCTGATGAAATTTCACACATCAGGAGAGCTGCACAGACAACGAAAGCAATTTTACTTCATAAGACACGCTTAAGCGACAGTGTAGCGATGAGGGGGAGGGGAGGAAGGAGAATTGATACGCTGCAAACCTAGCCAAAATCAGCTCTTGCTCAAGATTCTGCTCTCTCAATGGTTTTACTATAATTCTCCTTATTCCCCAGTCCTCCACTGGTTCCTTCATTCGACAAAAATGCACTGTCTACTATGTGCCAGGCACTGTTCTACGTGTTGGGAGATATAGTAGTAAATAAAAATCCTTGCCCTCCTGAAACTTACAGTTTAGTAGGAGTCAGCAAACTCTGGCCCACGGGCCAAATCTGACCTGCTATCTGTTGTGGCAAATACAGTTTTATTGGAACAGAGCCATGTTCATTCATTTATGTATCATTTATGGCCGCTTTTGTGTAACAACAACAGAGTTGAATAGTTGCAATAGAAACCATCTGGCTTGCAAAGCCTAAAATATTTACTCTCGGGCACTTTACAGAAAAAATTTGTTGACCCCTGTTCTAAACATGTTGCCATCGAGTCGATTCTGACTCATAGCAGCCCTATAGGACAGAGTAAAACTGTCCCATAGAGTTTCCAAGGAGTGCCTTTTGGTTAGCAGCCATGGCACTTAACCACTATGGCACCAAGGTTTCCGACCCCTGTTCTAGGAGGAGACAAACAATAAACAAATAAATAGATAAGTATATCATGTCAAGTGGTGTTAAAACGCATCAATTAAAATAAAACAAGGATGGCAGATAGGGAATGGGAGGGGGGTTCCTTTTTCAAACTTGGCAGTCAGGGAAGATCTCAATGAGTAGGGGACATTTGGTCCAATACCTAAAGGAGGTGAGGGAGTAAGTTACGTGAATATCTGGGTTGTATACAGCATTTGCGGGCCGTTGTAAGAATTTTTCTTTTTACTATGTGTAAGATAGTAAGCCATTGAAGGGGTTTTGAGCAGAAGAGTGACATGATCTGATTTTTGTATTAGTAAGATTAGTCTGGCCTTCAACCAGTAGACAATAGTCTGGGGTGTTGGAGAAAGGAAGAAGCAAGTAGAACACTTGGTAGGCTAGTACTATAATTCAGGAGATAGATTGTTATGACTTGAACAAGGGTACTAGCAGTGGAGGTGAGGAAAATTGGTCAGATTCTAGATATATTTTAATGGTAGAACCAGCAAGATTTGCCGATAGGATGTGAGAGAAAAAGGATCAAAGATGATTCCAAGGTCTGCCTAAGTAACTGAAAGAATAACATTACTATTTAGTGAGATGAGGAATACTGCAAGGAGCAGGTTTGGCAAGTGGAGCTGGCTTGGGTGGGGGTCTGGGGTGGGGAAATCAAGAGTTCAGTTTTGGACATGCTAAATTTGAGATGCTTATTAGGCATCCAAGTTAATATGTTAAGTAGGCAGTTGGATATAAAAGTATGTAAAGGTCCAGGCTGGAGATACAAATTTGGAGTCATTGCACATAGATAGTACTTTAAGCCATGACAGTGGAAGAATCACCAAGGAAATAGATAGCAGAAGAGATCTAAGGCTTGAAGCCTTCTTCTACCTTTCAACCCTGGATTTAGTCCATAACCATTGTTGTTAGGTGCCGTCGAGAAGGTTCTGACTCATAGCGACCATATGTACAACAGAACGAAACACTGCCTGGTCCTGTGCCATGCCCACAATCGTTGTTATGCTTGAGCCCATTGTTGCAGCCACTCTGTCATTCTTTCTTGTTGAGGGCCTTCCTCTTTTTTGTTGACCCTGTACTTTACCAAGCATGATGTCCTTCTCCAGCGATTGGTCCCTCCTGATAACATGTCCAAAGTATGTAAGACGCAGCCTCGCCATCCTTGCTTCTAAGGAGCATTCCGGTTGTACTTCTTCCAAGACTGATTTGTTCATTCTTTTGGCAGTCCATGGTATATTCAATACTCTTTGCCAACACCGCAATTCAAAGGCGTAATTTCTTCTGTCTTCTTTATTTATTGCCTAGCTTTCGCATACATAGGATGCAACTGAAAATACCTAGTCCATAACTAAAAAAAAAAAAACTAAATCCTGTCAAGTCTTCCTGTATAATGCCTCCCAGTCCAATATTTTCTATTCATTCCCACTGCGCATCCTGTCTCACCTGGCCTTCTTAACTGCTTCCCTTGACTCTCAATGAGTCAATTCAAAATTCGTCATCTTATATGTCCCTCTTCTCTCCAAAAAACGTGCTCCTTCCCATGGGTTTTTCATCTTAGAGAATGGCATCACTATTCACACCCATGTGCTCAAGTTTGAAACCTGGAAATCATCTTTATCTCCTCAATTTTTTCCTCCTACTTTCCGTATGCAATCCGTTACCAAACCCTGTCAATTTTACCTCCAAAATACAACTCGATTCTGCCCGTTTTTCTCTGTCTCCATTGCCATCACTCAAAAATGTAATAGCCTCCTGACTACTTTCCTTCCCTCCAGTCTACCCTCTTTACTGATGTCAGTGGTATCTTTCTAAAACAAAGCTATGTGCACTTCAACTACCTGTTTTGTGAGTCTACAGAATAAAATTCAAAGACTCTTCATTATTTGGCCATAACTTTTCTCTCCAATGGTATCTGCCATGGCTCTTCCAAAAATTCCCTCCATTTCATGCACTGCAGTTTTGTCAATGGTCTTTAAGCCCACCATGACTGCAGTGTGCACCGATACCTTAGTGCAGACCTTCCTAAGTGGTTACAAATATACGAGGCTATGAGCTTACCAGTCAGCTGAGCCCAGGGACAGTGGAACTCGTAGATTGCTTGCCTCTGGGCTGCCATCTGCTTCCTCCATCCAGTGTGCTTTACAAATACTATGCTTTTTTTCTGTGTACCATGACATGATAAAGGTTGGGAAGCAGTGCCTTGGTGCACACCATTCCTCCGGCCTGGGATGTGCTGCTCTATCCTAGTCTCTAAGCTCTAAGTGTCCTTCTATGCCAAACTCAAGACCCACCTTCTTGATAAAGCTGTCTTTGACCCTGCATATCCAGCCTCTAAATTCCTGTATGACCTGACTAGACCCCTCAAGTGATAGTTAGTATATGTGACTCTGTGTTGTTATTCAACTTTTGTGGTGAGATCCTATCTCAGTAATGCTGTCAGCTCCTTAAGGGCAAGGATTTTTATACCCGCCTTCCTTCTCACCCAGTGCTTTAGCATACGTGTACAATATAAAACATTGTTATGATATGAATGAATGAACGAACAAATAGATGAATGGATTTGTAAATTCCATCAGATGGTACAATGGAAAAGAACATTGGATTAAGAGTCAGAGAATGTGGTTTCTAGTCCAATTTGCCACAGATGGTTGTGTGAGACATTAGGCAAATTGCTTGTCTTTGTTTCCTCATTGGTAAGAGAGGAACAATACTTTCCACCCTCACTTCCCAAGTTGAGATGAGACAATTTATAGAAAAGCTATTTGGCAAGTGAAGAGCATGTTGTTCATGAGTAACGCCAATCTAAGCAGTGTGGAGGATGAAGAAAGAGCACAAGGACTCTGAGGAAAACTCTGGTAAGTCACTGGTGGAGAAAAAAACAATGAGGTAGAGGAAATTTGCTGCCAAAGGAGACTTGCCCAGGAATGGTTGAAAACAGGATGGCAACCACAAGAGAAAGAAAAATCATTCTTTCTGTTGAGAGGCAGTTTAACATGGACACTAGAGCCAGACTGCCTGGGTTCAAAGCCTGGTTCTGGCATTTCCCATCTGTGCAACCTTGGACAATTAACATCTCTGAGCTTCAGTGTATTGACATGTAACATGGGGATACTAAGAGTACCCTTTTTCAGAGAGTTGTTGTAAAGTACTTAGATAAGTACAGTTCAGTGCCTGGCATGTAGAGCATTAAAGAAGGGCTTGTTAAATAAGACAACGGCTTTACTGCTCCTGTCAACTGGTTCTTCAACTACAATGGCTGGAACGTCCTCCCTGTGCCCAAAGCAGTGCCCACACAAGCTCTGAGTTGCATCCCAGTGGACATGTCTCCTTCCCAGGTTCCAAACCCCAGTCCTCTGAGCCTGGCCTATCTCACTGCTCATAGGACACTTGCCAGTGTTACTAGGTTTCCAGCCTAAAAAGTTTCTTCCTGACCCTTCAGCCTTTTTCAAAGCCCACTAGATTTTATCGTGAGGACAGCAAAGGGTGGATTCCCTGAGCTCCACAAAGCAAATAGAGGCACATAGCAGACTTTGCAATCAGGCAAAAGTGAGTTGGGCTCTGCAAATGTCTAACTGGGTGAAATCAACCTTTCTGAGCCTCAGTTTGCTTGTCTGTAAAATGAAGACTCAAAAGTGGTTGTCAGGATCAAATGAGAAAATAGACATGAAGCATTTAACACAGGGCCTGGCATGTAGTGAGCACTCAAAATGTATTAGCCCTTACCTGTTAATAATCTCTAGAACTATGGGTCTCAATTTTCCCAACTCTAGAATGTAATGTAATAGCGCTATAGCTCCCATCCACTGTTGTTGTCATCTCAACTTGTCCCTTCCAACTTAAAAAGGTAAAATTAAAATATATACACATATTTTATATATATATATATATATATATTTTCTTGGAGCCAATAAACTGAGAATGCTCTCTCCACGTTTTATCCTCCATTTGAGGTTTATTCCCAGTTCAAAAGAATTACAAAAAAAGAACTGGCAGCTCTAAGAAAGACACAGGCTTCAATACACCTGCAAATGCCTCAAAGGCAGTGAAGTGCCGTCAGCCTAGAGTGGGCATTAGAATCACCTTTTTTTTTTTTAATGTCATTAAATATATTCTTGCTGTAAAATGATAAAGAAATTTTTTTCCCAAATGTTCATACTTGCATTTACCCTAGAAACAATTCTCCTATTGAAACAAATCTCCCATCGGGAGAGAGAGAGCCAGACAAGTAAGACTTGCAAAAGTTCTCTGAGTTAGTCTGATGAGAACCCCTGCTCTCAGAAAGGGACTGCGAAGTTAGTTTGGAGAAGAGGTCAAGGCTGTCTCTTGAGAATAAATCCAAGAAGGGCAAGTGTAATCTCTCTGCCTCCCACACAGAGTGAGTGTGGACAAACAGGCTCTGCACTCACTGGGGGAGAGCTTCGTGTTCTCTCCTCCTTGCATCAGTCACAGAGAACTTCCCTTCTACAGTTATACAGGCATCATTCTTAACACGCCAGTTGGAGAATCATACCCAGTGAAAATACAAGATTTAGGTCATGCTTTGAAAACCAAACAATATTTGATGATAAGCCCTGGTGGCACAACGATTAAGCCTTCAGCTGTTAACTGAAAGGTTGGAGGTTCAAGCCCCACCCCCCAGTGTCTCCAGGAGAAAAGACCTGGCGATCTGCCTCCACAAAGAATACAGCCTAGAAAACCCTATGGGGCAGTTCTGTTCTGTTACACTGAGTCACTATGAGTCAGAATCGACTCCAAAGCCCCAACAACAACAGAGATCAAATACTATTTAATGTCTAAAGCAAGGAAGAATGATTGGCAAATGAATTATTTTGGTTTACACTTCTGTTCCCAAAGCTAATTGCTTGCTTGCAAAAACTTTTTGGCCTTGATTATGATCATTAATGAGTGTGCTTGCATTTCACATCAGGAATCAGTTTCTCAAATGACTCTAATCAGCTAAATAAAAATTTAAATAATTGCAGAAATAGAAGTGTAAATAATACCACATTTTATGAAGTTGTTACTATCTCTTCCTTGCTGGATGTATTAGCCAATAGTTGCTCTAAAATATATTGGATGCAACTACGTTACTTTGAAGGTTGATCAAAAACTTCGATTTTTTTCCCATGTAATATCTCAAACATTTTAAATAAATGTTCATTTATATCTTTCAAAAAAAATAAAATGCCAAATTTCATATATGCATATGATCTATACATTCTAAATACTCAGTTCTCATCCTTCTAGTAGCATAATTCTTACAAATGTATTATAGTCAAATAAATGAAGACTTTTGAAAACTAATACTTAAAAAAGAAATGTTAAAATAATTGAGTTTTTATTTCAATATTTCAATGCAAGGATGCAAAATTTATAGTTTAGTAGTTAGGCATACTGACTCAAAAATCAAGTAGAACTGATTCAGATTTCTTCCCCACCTCTTGACCTTGGGCAAATTATTTCTCTGAGCTTTAGTTTTCTTCTGCAAAACAAGGATAATAATACTACCTACAAGCAGTCCATGGGTGGCACAAATGGTTAAGTGCTCGACTACTAACCAAAAGGTTGGCGGTTCAAACCCACCCAGAGGCACCTCAGAAGACAGGCCTGGCCATCTGCTTCCAGAAGGTCACAGCCTTGATAACTCTACCAAGTACAGTTCTACTCTGCACACATAGGATCGCCATGAGTCAGAATTAACTCAACTGTAACTAGCAACGACAATACTGTGTCATAGGGTGGTTGTGAAGACTGAATGAGAAAATATTCACATGTATTTACACACACACAAACACACACAATTTTTTTATGTGTCTGGCACACAGTAAAAAAAAAAACCCACTGCCATCAAGTCGATTCCGACTCACAGCGACCCTATAGGACAGAGTAGAACTGCCCCATAGAGTTTCCAAGGAGCGCCTGGCGGACTTGAACTGCCAACCTTTTGGTTAGCAGCCATAGCACTTAACCACTACGCCACCAGGGTAACATGGTAAGTGTTCCATAAATGTTACAAGCTTTTGTTATTATTTCTACTAGAGTATAAGCTTCGTGGTGGCAGGGTTTTTTTTTGTTTTTTCCATCTTGTTCTCTGTTAGATTTCCAGTGCTTAACATAATGAGAAAGAGCCCTGGTGGTGCAGTGGTTTAGCACTCAGTTGCTAACCGAAAGGTCTGCGTTTCCAACCCACCAGCCACTCTTCAGGAGAAAAATGTGGCAGTCTGCTCCTGTAAAGATTACAACATTGGAAACCCTGTGAGCAGTTCTACCCTGTCCCGTAGGGTCGCTATGAGTCGAAATCGACTCTATGGCAATGGATTAACATAATGAGTGCTCTATAAATACTTGTTCAGTGAATTAATTTATGTGACAGCTATCTGAAGTTGAAGGTAGCTGCTTACTATTGCGCCACTGGTTCTAGTCACACTTGTCAGCTGCACAAGTTACTCAAGGTAAAATTTTTTTATAACAGCTTATAATTCACCTATTAAAGTGTATAATTAAACGGTGTTTGGTGTATTCACAAGAATTATGCAACCATACCACAATTTTAGAATATTTTCATTATTCCCAAGAGAAAACCCATACCCTTTAGCCATCACCCCCAATTCCTCCCTTCCCCTCTCCCTATCCCTAAGCAGCCACTAATCTACTTTCTGTCTCTACGGATTTGCTTTTCCTGGATGTTTCATATGCTGTATTTTTATGCAAATAACGCACACCTTATGCTTTTTTTTGTGAACTGCACAACCACTCATTTTCATAAGTGCACCATGCCATCCGTTTTATGTGCAGGGTCATTATTTATGTAGGCACATTATTTGTGAAGAAATATGATAAAAGGGATCATACAGTATGTGATATTTTGTGTCTGGTTTCTTTCACTTCACGTAATGTTTTTGAGCTTCATTCATGTTGCATCATGTATCAGTACTTCATTCTTTTTTGACTGAATAGTGTTCCATTGTATGGATGTATCACGTTTTATTTATCCATTCATCAGTTGGTGCAAATCTGGGTTGTTTCCACTGTTTAGCTATTCTGAATATTGCTGCTATGAACATCTGTGTAGAAGTTTTTTAAATGGATATGTGCTTTCATTGATGTGGGGTATATACCAAACCAAACTAAATCCATTGCCATCGAGTCAATTCCAACTCAGAGCAACTGTATAGTATAGAGCAGAACTGCCCCATAGGGTTTCCAAAAAGCAGCTGGTGGATTCCAACTGGCGACCTTTTGGTTAGCAGCCGAAAGCTTAACTACAGTGCCACCAGGGCTCTGGGGTATATACAAAGGGGTGGAATTGCTGCATGATATGGTAATTCTAAGTTAACCTTTTGAGGAGCTGCCAGACTGCTTTCAAAAGTCGTTGAATCGTTTTACATTTCCCCCATATCATCTCCAACACTTGTTATTTTCCATTATTTTTTTCTAACCATCCTAGTGGGTGTGAAGTGCTACCTCATGATGTTTTTGATTCACAGTTCCACCATGGCTAATGATGTAGAGCACTTTTTCATGTGCTTGTTGGTCATTTGTATATCTCCTTTGGAAAGATGTCTATCCAGATCCCTTACCCACTTTTCAGTTGGATTATTTGTCTTTTAATTATTTAGTTACAGGAGTTTTTTTTAAGATATATTCTAGATACAAATTCCTGATCAGACATATGATTTGCAAATAGTATCTTTCATTCAATAGGTTTTCTTTTCACTCTCTTGATAATGTCCTTTGATACCTCAAAATTTTTTAGTTTTGACGAACTCCAATTTATTTATTAATTTATTTTGGTTGTTAAATGTTTTTGGTATCATATTTAAGAAACCATTGCCTAATCCAAGGTCAGGAAGATTTGTGCCTGTTTTCTTACAAGAGTGTCATACCTTTAGAGCTTACATTTAGGTCTTCAAATCATTTTTAGTTAATTTTGGTATATAGTGTGAGGTAAGGATCCAACTTCTTTCTTTTGTGTGTGGATATCCAGTTGTTCCAGCATCGGTTGTTGGAGAGACTATTCTTTCTTCATTGAATAGTCTTGGCATCTTGTCAAAAATCAATAGACATAAATGTTATGATTTATTTCTGGACTCTCAATTCCATTCCATTGATCTATATGTCTGTGGTTATCCTGTCTTAGTTATTGTCACTTTGTAGTAAGACTTGAAATTGAGGAGAGTGAGTCCTCCAAATTTGTTCTTCTTTTTTTCAAGATTGTTTTGGCTATTCATGGTCCCTTTCAATTCCAGAAATTTTAGGATGAGTTCATTGAAATTTTGATAGAGATCGCATTGAATCTGTAAATTGCCTTGTGGAGTAATGCTATCTTAATGCTAGTAAATCTTCTGATTCATGAATATAAGGTATCTTTCCATTTATTTAGCTCTTTAATTTCTTTCATCAATGTTTTTTAGTTTTAAGTGTACAAGTCTTGTATCTCCTTGGCTAAATTTGTTCCCAACTATTTTATTCTTTTTGATACTATGATAAATGGAATTGGTTTCTTAATTTTATTTTTGGTTTGCTCGTTGCTACTATATAGAAATACAATTGATTTTCATATAGTAATGTTTATCCTGCAAGCTTCCTGAACTTATTTATTACTTCTAATAGTTTTTTTTAGTGGATTCCTTAAGATTTTCTATGTATAAGATCATATCATCTGTAAACAGAGATAGTTTTACTTCTTCCTTTCTAATTTGGATGTCTTTTCTTTTTCTTGCCTGATTGCTCTGGCTAGGGCTTCCAGTACAATGCTGAATAGCAGTGGTGAAAGTGGACATCTTTGTCTTGACCCTGATCTTAAAGGGGAAGTTTTCAATCTTTACCCTTATGATGCCAGCTGTAGTTTTTTTGTAGATGCCCTTTGTCAAGTTGAGTAACAAGGTGAAATTTTTTGAAACTGGAAGGTCTTCAACAGTAATGGAAACCTCTGGCCCATTTGTATTTCTCTGTTTTGGTATAGTACAATTCTTCTACTTCATATTCTCAAAACAGGATGGGAATGACTAAGGGACAGTTGTATACGTTATTTTGGTGTTCAAACCGGGGATATTTCATTTCAGAGGAAAGTTTTTGAATTACAGCTTACTGAGAATTATACAGATGCTTAAGAATTAGCCTGTAAAACATAAGATAATAGGCTTCCTTTGAGCCATAACTTTATTTAGTCTGAATGAGTCTGGATTCTGCTAGTAACAACTCCTCTTTTCTCTAATCTCCCTGTTTTGAGAATGAGAATGAAGGGAGTAGAGGGCTCTTTTATACACATGCCTAGAGAAGCAGAAGAAGTGGCATGGAGATTAGGACTGTCTGGATTCAAATACTTGCTCTGGCACTTACACATCATGACCTTTGTCAAGTTATATAATCTGTATGTGTCTCAGTTTCCTTATCTGCAGAATGGGGATGAAGAAAATAATAACAATGATGACGATACCTAATAGGTTGTGTGGAATAAATGAGTTATTACATATAAGAGTACCTAGAACAGTTCCTGACACCATAGTTGTTCTTGTGCACCATCGAGTTGATTCCATCTCATAACAACCCTATATGACAGAGTAGAAGTGCCCTGTAGGGTTTCCAAGGCTGTAATCCTTACAGGAGCAGATCACCAGATCTTTCCTCCCACGGAGCCACTGAGTAGGTTCAAACTGTCAATCTTTCAGTTAGCAACCAAGTGCTTAACCACTGCGCCATCAGGGCTCCTTGGCACCATGGATCTATATAACTTGCAATTAGGCTGTGGTGTCCAGTAGCAAAGATGTGGGTCTAAAAACTAGGAAAACCCAGGTTAACATCTTTGTTCAACTGCTTTTACCAGCTACGTGGTCTCCAACAAGTTATTTAATCTTTCTGATCCTTAGTTTTCTCATTCTAAATAGGAAACAGGACCTACCTTACAGGCTTATTGGGAGGAATAAATTAGGTAATTCCTATGAAATACCTAGCACAAAATAATTATCGAACAAATGGCAACAACAACTATTGTTGCTTTACTTATATTTTCTTATTTTGAGGCCAGTGAAGCCCTATCGGAGTCCCTGGGTGGTGCAAATAGTTAATGCGCTAGGCTGTTAACTAAAAGGTTGGCAGTTCGAGTCTACTCAGAGGCACCTTGGAAGAAAGGCTTAGAGAACTATTTCTGAGAAATCAGCCACTGAAAACCCTATGGAGCACGGCTCTACTCTGACCCACATGGGTCCAAGTCAACTCCACAGCAACTGGTTTTGTTTTTTTGGTTTGAGGTCCTGTCACTGAACTTCTGCTCATTAAACAGTTCAGGCCTGAGGATGGTAAGAGCAACTTTCATAGGGGCCTTTAGTTGTTTTGTTTTGTTTTTTCCCCCTAAAATTATGAAAGTAATATACACTTGTAAAAAATCCAAACTTTACAAAGGTACTTGGTAAAAAGTAAAAACCTGTCTCCCACTCCCTCACCCATTTCACTTCCCTCCTTAGGGATAATAATAACAATAACAGAAACAACCGTTTGTTGTATACCCACCCAGATCTTTTTCTCAATGTTTATATTCATATGAATACATACATAAGAACATACACACACACACATTATATGTAACTTGACTAATTCTACTCACAGTATGTCTTTGACATCTTTCCATTTGAGTGCATAAAGATCTGCCTTATTCTTCTTAATGGTTGCTTAGTAATCCATAGCATGGACACATCAGCGATTTATTTTAAAATATCTTAGATCATGGCTCTCAGGATACTATCGTAAGTCTGCAATGACAGTGTGCCTCTGTCTCATGAGTGTTTTGTTAAATTCTAGGTGACAAGGACAGAACAAAGGTGCCCTGGTAGCACAGTGGTTAAGTGCTTGGCTGTTAACCAAAAGGTTGGTGTTTTAAACCCACCAGTGCTCTGAGGAAGAAAGATGTGGCAGTCTGCTTCTGTAAAGATTACAGCCTTGGAAACCCTATGCGGCAGTTCTACTCTGTCCTGTAGGGTCACTATGAGCTGGAATTGACTCAACAGCAATGGTTTTTTTAGGGACAGAACGAAAACCTAAGTACTCAGGCAGAAAGGGACTTCTTTAAATGGGTCAGGAGGAAAAACGTCACCCAAATTATTACCAACTATTGAAAATTTTTTTCCCCAATAGGTTTTAGTATTAACCATACTGATGCAAGAAAATGAAGGGTCAGGAGCAATTGTGAATGAAAGTGTGGTCCTTCCTTCAGTCAAGGTTATAGTTTATCTGCATACTCTTACCTCTTGGCTAGGAGCAACACCTGTGAACCTAAAGCCTACCACACTCTGTTTAAAACATGCCAATAACACCAGCTACTGTTTATTAAGCACCTATTGCATGCTAGGTATTTATTACATATGTTATCTCTAATCCTCATAATAATATTCTGAGGTAGATACATGAGGGAAACAGATTTAAATTCCATTTTACCAGGCCCAAAGACTTTCTACCAGCTGCCATCAAGTCAGTTCTAACTCACAGTGACCTCATGAGTGTCAGAGCAGAACTATGCTTCATATAATTTTCACTGGGTGATTATTTATTTATTTATTTATTTATTTATTTATTTATTTTTAGATTGCCAGGCCTTTCTTCAAAGGCACCTTTGGGTAGACATAAACTGGCATCTTTTGGTTAGCAGCCAAGCGCTTTAATGGTTTACACCACCGAGGGAGTCCTCCAAAGCCTTTCTTACTGCCTCTTAAACTCATTATCCTAGAATCAGAGCTCAACTGTATCTAGTGCCATTCCAGCTCACTCTCTGACCTCCTGAAAAAAAAAATTCAAAATTGTTTCATGTCTCTTAATATTGCCTTTCAACTAGTCTGTATTAAAACTTCTTTGGTATCTCCCAAAATGTTTATCATGCTGTTGAGCACTGTAAATCCCATGAGGACAAGGGCATGCATGGTCTAAATTGTCAATGCATTCCCGATATCTAGAATGCCACCTGGCACATAGTAGGCACTCAAAGTTTGTTGAATGAATGGTCAGTGTGCCATAGACATTAAGAGCATGGTTTTTGGAATCACATCAATCTGGATTTAAATTCTGGCTCTGGAACCATGTAGTTATTTAACCTATGTTTCCTCATCTGTAAACTGGGGATATCATGCTCAGCTTCTAGGGTCATTCAGATGGTTTAATAGATGGGAAATTCCAGGTGTGGTGCCTGGCACTCAGTCGGCAGCAAACAATAGCTATGATTTTTCTTGTAAAGGCTTAATTAACATTAATTAGTCGATTGAATAGGGGATTTCTTCTAGCAACAATCAGAAAAATGGGCGTAAAAACAGTGCCATACCTTAGTAGTAAACAAATGAGGTGAAATGAGAGTCCAAATGAAAAGAAGACAGAAGTGGAAAATCAATAAGTTCAACAAATACCCTGAAAAACTTACTAAATACAAGAGTAACTTGATCTGGTGGATAAAACACTGATGTTACCGTAATAATCCAACTATCGTACTGAGAAGTTACTATGATAATTACTCTTTTGGGTGAGAGACTGGCCCATATAATTAAGAAATGCCCAAAAATGATAACTACATATTCAAAATGGTTACATTTACATGAATAAAACCATGAAGGAGAAATTAAATTTAATGCTTCCAGAATAAGCAAAATACTTTGTGTCAGTTTCCAACAGCCCCACCCTGTCTATGTGCTACTGATGGAGGTGTCAGAATTCCGGGCAAGTATTTGCAAAGTTCAAAAGTGTCATAACACTAAAGAGATGTGGTTATAAGAGAAGAAAAGGTGTATAGATGGAATCATGAAAATGTCAGTCACTGTAATATCTGAGCAGAAGGTTGCAATCAAAACAGTTAGCGATGAGAAAGTGCAGGGCCCTGACTCCCACGGAATTTTTGGTACTAGGACTCTGACAGCACACAGAACTGTTTTAAGATACTTAGTAAGAAAGCTTTGCCAAAGGTAATACCTGCTTTAATTTGCCAATGGTAATACCTGCTTTAATGACATGTGGAAACAGCTGTTTTTCACTGAAAGACAGCAATACTTCTAAGCCTGCCAAATAAAGATAATAAAGGTGCTTACCTATCATTAACAAAATTATGCTTTCCTTATTGACAGGAAAGATCTGCTCTTATTGTGAGAGGAATACTCATTACAGAACTAGTGAAAAGCTATTGAAAAATATCATATATATGGCTGCAAAGCAGTGACTCCGAGCCCTAAACATGCCACCCTCTAGGGTCACTATGAGTCAGAATTGCCAGCAACCAGTTTTAGGGTGCTTACAATTATCCTGAGAATTATCATGAGCTTCTTGAAAACGCCTCAAAACAAAATTAAATATGAGGCACTTTAATTTAAAAAGAAGTATATGCCATACGGTATTTTGAGGAAAAGGGGGGGGGTGCGGTGTATAAAATTGAACTAAAAATGGCTGGGTGTTATCAACTCCCACAAGGTTGGGAGCCAATGATGGTAAGATTGGTCCATTATACAGATTCCGGGGTAGTTATTCTGAATTCAGAGCACTGTGCCAAGGTTTGTCATCAAAACAATTATAATCAAGTGCAGGAGTTTTCTATGTGTTTCAAAAGTGGGCACTCACAATTTACAATGCATGAATTTTGTCTCTAAGTTTTTATAATTTTTGTAGTTAAATTAACAGTTTCCTGAATATTTGAAAATGTATTCCTATTCTAGCAACAAAGTATTTCATTCATTGAAGACATATTTACTGAGGGCATACTATATACCTGGTATTGATACATACATTGCATGCAAGAAAGCTTGTATTAGTTTACACTGAGGCCAACAAGGAATACCTGTTTTCCCCCAAGCTCTTCTAATAGCACATTAAAAAAATATCTTTAGCAATATTACGTTAGTGAAAATAGCATCTTATTGTGGTTTGACATTTCTTTGACTATTAGCAAGATTGGATACTTTTTTCATATATTGATCATGTGTAGTTCTTTTTTGAATAATCTGTTCATATCATTTTTACAATTTTCTATGGATCTTTTTATTATGTATTTGTAAAGGCTCTTTACATATTACTATGCCATCTAGCTGACATTGTTATTGAGTAGATATTCTAGAGAGAACCAAATTTGCTCTGTAACTATCAGAGTTGAAGTCTGTTAATGTTGTCATGTACTTTTTATAAGATCTATGAATGTTCTGGAATCATTTTGATGCTGTTCACTTCTGTTTCTGCCTTAAATCTAATTTCATGTGCACTAAAACCAGGTTATGTTCTAAAGCCAAACAGATTTCAGGAATGACCAACAAGCAAAATTTTTCAGTAGTCAATAGACGAAAACTAGGCCACAACCTTGCCAGTGATTTCAAACAAAACAAATCGTAACAACAATAAAAAAAAACCTGAAAGATGTTACTATAGCTGCCACCATCAACTTCATCATGCCTTTTGAATTTAGTATTAATTGTAACATCTTTGGAATATTTCAGCACTTTTTTTGGTGCTACATATATTTAGAAAGGTCTGTGCTAGCGTCAGGAGCCCTCGTGGTACAGTGGTTAAAGCACTTGGCTGCTAACCAAAAGATCACTATTTCTAACCCACCAGCCGCTCCGTGGAAGAAAGACATGGTAGTCTGCTTCTGTAAAGATTTATGGTCTTGGAAATTCTATGGGGCAGTTCTACTCTGTACTATAGGGTCGCTATGAGTTGGAGTCGACTCAACAGCAGTGGGTTTGGTGCTGGCATCTAAGCTACCCTGCTTAAAAATTCTTAACAGGCATACACAATTAGGTCCTGGAGCTTTGTAGATTTGACAGCAATGTTGACCTTTTCACAAAAAAAACGGCAGAAGCTAATTTGAGGCAATACCAGTGCTGCTCAGCTTCTTGAATCATTGTGCTCGCTGATAGATAAATATTAAAATCTCCATAGGGTTCTTTTCTTCCTGTGATTCAGAATCAGGAAACATTTGCTGGGTGCCTAATATGTGCCAAGTGCTTTTCCATACAATCTTTCTTCCAGTCCTCATCACTGCTCTATGGCATAGGTATCACCTTTTTCATATTAGCAAATTGTAACTGAGACAGGTTATGTGACTTGTTCATAGTCACACTCATAGCTAGTGAGTGTCAGAGTTGGGACTTAAACCCAAATTTTCCAAATTCAAATCTAGTGTTCTTTTGTGTCTATGTGTGTGTGTGTGTATGATTTAGGTGAAAGCTTACAGAGCAAATTAATTTCTCATTCAAAAATTTATATGCAAATTGTTTTATAGTATTGATTGCAATCCCACATTGTGTCAGCACTCTCCCCTTTTCCCTTTCCACCCTGGGCTCTCCGGCTCCATTCTTTCAGTTTTCCTGTCCCTTCCCACCTTCTTCTCTTTGTTTTTGGGTAGGTGTTGCCCATCTGATCTCATATACTTGATTGATCTAAGGAGCATGTTCCTCATGTATGTTATTGTTTGCTTTATAGGCCTGCATAATCTTTGGTTAAAAGGTGAACTTTGGGAGAACCTTCAATTCTGAGTTAGAAGGATGTCCGGGGGCCATATTCTCAGGGATTCCTCCAGTCTCTGTCAGACCAGTAAGTCTAGCCTTTGTGTGTGTGTGTGTGTGTGTGAGAGAGAGAGATTTGATCACGTATTCTACATTTTTCTCCCTCTGTTTCCAGGACCCTCCGTTGTAATCCTGGTCAGTAGTGGTAGCCAGGCACCATCTAGTTCTTCTGGTCTCTGGGTCCTGTAGGCTGTGGTTCATATGGTCCATTAGTCCTTTGGACTAGTTGTTCCCTTGAGTCTTTAGGTTTTTCCCTTTCCTTTGATCCAGACTAGAAGAGACCAATAATTGTAGCTTTTAAGACCCCAGACACTACTCACCAAGGTAGGATGTAGAACATTGTCTTTGAGAACTATGTTGTGTCATTTGACGTGGTCTATGGTCCTTTGCCTTTGAGGCTGGGAACTTCATCCCGTGAGGTGTTTGGTTATGTGTAAGAGGTTTCCCTGACTGTGCCCCTTGTGTGCTCTATCGTGTGTGTTAATATATGAGGAGCGCCTACAGTCATGTTCTAGTTTTCTTTTGATCGTGTCACAACTGCCCTCCTCAGCAAGACTGGACGAAACATATGGGTGCCCAGACAAGCTTACGTTTTTATGCCTCTTCAATTAAATATTTTTAAACTATTTGCTCAACGTTAATTTAATGAGAATAGAAAGAAAACTGAGTTTCCATTAATAAAAGCATACACTTCTTTCCTTACAGTCAAAGTAGAACACCCACCACATACACTTACTCAGCTAACAGCTATCATTTATTGAGTGTTTACCAAGTGTCAAGTCCCTGGGTGGCACAAATGGTTAAGTGATCAGCTGCTAACCGAAAGGTTGGCAGTCCAAGCCCACAAAGAAGCACCTCAGAAGAAAGGCCTGGTGATCTATGTCCAAAAAATCATCCACTGAAAACCCTATGGAGTACAGTTGTACCTGACACACATGTGGTGTCCGTGAGCCGAAATCTACTTCACAGCAACTGGTTTGGTTTTTTTTTACTTTTACCACGTGTCAAGCGCTGTGCTAAACACTTTACAAGCATCATCTCCTGTAATCCTAAAGTGTTATTATTATTGTTTAATATGCGAGGCCCAAAGAGGTTAAGTGACTTAGTCAAGATCACATAGTTAAGGGCTGAAGCCAGAATTTAAGCTCAGGCAGGCTGACACCTGAGCCGATGAGCTAATCATTATGTTTTATTGCCTTCAACTTTAGCAAAACTCCTAAGATGACATATAACCTATGGAGCTTTTGACTTTCATTTTTATTTGTTTTGTTTTGCTACTCAAAACTGAGTACTATAGAGGTAAATTACATGCATATCGTTTTAATGCCACATTTAAAAATATTTTAGTTTTTTTTTCTTTTGGCTTTCTTGACAGCAAATCATTTCTTATTTTTCTGTAGTTCTTGTTTTGTCTTTAGTTTCCTTTTGCAATTTTCCAGACCCGGCAACTTTTGACAGGTGTATTAGGGGATTTAAAATATAGATAAGAAGATAAATCCCTCATTCCTAATCAACAGCACTGTGCCATGCATTAGTTTGTTTTAAAATCTTAGCTGATTGTAGAGAGTTGCCCACCTAAAGCAACTCCTAGCTTGCTAAGCTCACAGCTGGTGGCACACCCTATAACTTGCATGTGCTTTTCACAAAAACGGTGTGCTTGGCACCAGTGAGGAGTCCTGGGTGTGCAGTGGTTAAAGCAGAACCAGAAGGTTGGCGCTTCAAACCCACCAGCCGCTTTGTGGAAGAAAGATGTGGCAGTCTGCTTCCGTAAAGATTTACAGCCTTGGAAATCCTATGAGGCAGCTCTACTCTGCCCGGTAGGGTCACTATGAGTCGGAATCAACTTGACAGCAATGGATTTAGTATTTGGTTTTGGCACCAGTGAAGCTTGGCTTGGTTTTGCTTTTGATCTTTTACTCAAGGGTCCCAGCCTCCTTAGAGACAGAGGTGGCCGATTTCCATCTATCGATTACTTTGGGAGGCACTGGCAGAAACCCAAGGTAGTCAGCACCATATATATTATTTATCCCATGGAATTTTTTTTTAATTTTTATTGTGCTTTAAGTGAAAATTTACAAACCAAGTCAGTCTCTCATACAAAAACTTAAATAAAAAACCTTGCTATGTACTCCTAGCTGCTCTCCCTCCCTCCACTCTCTATTTTCGTGTCCATTCGGCCAGCTTCTGCCCCCCTCTGCCCTCTCATCTATTCTCCAGCCAGGAGCTGCCCACATAGTCTCATGTGTCTACTTGATCCAAGGAGCTCAGTCTTCACTGGTATCATTTTCTATCCCATAGTCCAGTCAATTCCTCTCTGAAGAGTTGGCTTTGGGAATGGTTCCTGTCTTGGGCTAACAGAAGGTCTGGGGACCATGACCTCCAAGGTCCTTCTAGTCTCAGTCAGACCATTAAGTCTGGTCTTTTTACAAGGATTTGGAGTCTGCATCCCACTGCTCTCCTGCTCCCTCAGGGGTTCTCCGTTGTGTTCCCTGTCAGGGCAGTCATCGGTTGTAGCCGGGCACCATCTAGTTCTTCTGGTTTCAGGCTGATGTAGTCTCTGGTTTATGTGGCCCTTTCTGTCTCTTGGGCTCATAATTACCTTGTGTCCTTGGTATTCTTCATTCTCCTTTGATCCAGGTGGGTTGAGACCAATTGATGCATCTTAGATGGCTGCTTGCTTATCCCAGAGAATTTTTAATGCTCCTTTTAAATTGGCACCTCAGGCAGTTGCCTGGCTGGCCCACTGCTCTGTGCTCTCTCAGGAAGGTTGTGGAAGCATTGATGGATCTATTTTGGTTTTCACAAAGGTGTACAGAATTTAATAGCTGAGGAAGGAGGGTATGGTTTGGATACATGCATATTGGCTCAAATACCAAACTACAATTTTCTATGAGTTTTGGCTAACCCTAGTGAGCTTATAGATTCCAGAGCAAAACCCATTGTGTGGGTTTCTTCACACTGCCATTTGTAAACAGGTGAGACCTGATTATCATGAATGTCAGAGGGCAGCTGTGTAGCCTGCAGGTTGAATACTGATGTTGACAGCTGTGTAATGACAATGCAGCTTATAATATGGCATTTCATATATATAATTATGATGAAGTTCAGATAATTTCAAAAAAGACTGGTCATGAGCAATGTCAGGCCATCTACAATATGAACTTCAACTTTGTGTTAATTAAAAAAAAAACCTTCACACGAAACTAAAAATTAAGGGTCACACTCGGTGAAAGGATTCCCCCACCCTGGCATCTACGTTGTCTACTTTGGCTTCTCATTGTGTGTACATCTCTAGAAAACTAAAAACTTATTGCCTGAGTACCTCTGGGTTCAAGATCATGCCCCATCCTCAACTCTTCATGAGTTCAAGGCTGCAGAGGAGTTTGGTTGGGTATTAATTAGATGTCACTGACTAGGACTGATGGTTTCAAATGCAGTATAGGGAGTGGAGACAATTTTTTGTCTTGATGCCTGAGAAAACAAAGCCTCCTTCAAATGTTGAAGAGAAGTGCACAGTGATCACTTTTGGAATTTCAAATGGGAACACATAGCCTGAAAATGGAACAGGATATCTGAAATCAGGACTGCCCTAGATAACTTGAATAATTATGCCTACTATATTTTTAGAGCACCTACTATGTGACACTGGAAAAAGTACTAAACATGTATATTATTTAATTTTTACAACAATCCTAAGAGGTAGGCCCTAGGATCCCCATTTCTACAAGTGAGGACACTAAGCCATAGAAAGGTTTAGACTACTTGCCGATGGTCATGTAATAACTGAATGGCAGAGCTGGGATTCAAATTCAGGTCTGCCTAACTCTGAAGGTCTTTCTCTTAACCATCGAAGGGTCCTGTCATTCTCTTAGATGTTTATGCTCTACATTATTTCTTTGCAGAAGGAATTCAAAGGTAGGCGCTAAATCAGTATTTCCATCTATATATGACCTGCACGATTTTTGCCATAGCCAAAAACAACATAAACTACAGACAGAGTGTTTAGGCATGCTCTGTCTCATTTACTGGGGTTGGGGGCGGCAGCCTCCTACACTTCAAGCTCATCTCCAGGTCAAGGATCTGCCCAGCATCTGTTCTCAGCCAGCCAAGTTGGTCCCTGGAAAGTAAACTGCCATGACTCGACCTACTTTAACCTCATCTTAAGCAATAATAATCATGAAATCATGGGTTGGATATTAAATGTATTTTTAATGCACATTAAAATAAATACTTAACTATTAAAATAAAAAATGGTCATCCATGATGACCTAAAATCATCTCATGCACAACCTGGGGTATGTACATATACTGCATATGGAAAAGCACTGATCTGGATGATCTCTAAGTGATCTTCCAAACTTGACTTCAATGGAGCACTTAACCTCTAAGGTGAAAAACAGGGAAACTAGATTAATACAGACAGAAAAATCAGAACAGAAATGAGAATGTTCACGCATTGTGAAGACTGTAATCAATGCCACTGAACAACTTGTATAGAAATTGTTGAATGGGAACCTAAACTGTGTAAACCCTCAGAAAACACAATGAAATGTTATTTTAAAAAATAGTTGAAAAATGGTTCGGGCAGGAAGACAATGTGCCAATTCCTGCGCATTTCCCCTCCTGCAGTCTCCAGGCTTTGCTTAACCATACTCCATTTTCTGAGAGATTTTCACAGCTTTTTTAAAGAAACTGGGCACTTAAAAAAGAGCAAGGTGCTTCTATTTGCACAAGTACCGATCTTCAACCTCCACTTCTGGTGGTATATCCTTTGAAAAGCTTTCCCTGACCACCCAATCTAAAGTAGCTCCCCAAAATGTTTCCCTGTTTTATTTTTCTCATTGTAGTCATCACCATTTGAATTCATCTGGTCTGTTCATCGATATGCATACTGCAAGTCTCCCACACTAAATGATAACCTCCAGGAAGTCCTTGGCATCTATCGTTGTTCTTGTTAGGTACCATCGAGCAGGTTGTGACTCACAACGACCGTAAGTACAACAGAATGAAACAGTGCCCAGTCCTGCACCATCCTCACAATCCTTGCTTTGTGTGAGCCCATTGTTGCAGCCACTGTGTCAATCCATCTCATCGAAGGTCTTCCTCTTTATTGCTGACCCTCAGCTTTACCTCACATGATTATCCCTCCTGATAACATGTACAAAGTACGTGAGACGAAGTCTCACCATCCTTGCTTCTAAGCAGCATTCTGGCTATACGTCTTCCAAGACAGATTTGTTTGTTCTTCTGGCAATCTATGGTATCTTAAACATTCTTTGCCAACACCACAATTCAAAGGCATCAATTCTTCTTCGGTCTTCCTTATTCATTGTCCAGCTTTCACATGCATATGATATGATGGAAAATACCATGGCTTTTTTGGGGGGTCAGGCGCACCTTAGTCTTCAGGGTGACATCTTTGCTCTTCAACACTTTGAAGAGGTCCTTTGCAGCAGATTTGCCCAATGCGGTGCGTCTTTTGATTTCTTGACTGCTGCTTCCATGGCTGTTGATTGTGGATCCAAGTAAAATGAAATCTTTGACAACTTCAATCTTTTATCTTTTTATCATGATGTTGCTCACTGGTCCGGTTGTGAGGATTTATTTTTCTTTATGTTGAGGTGTAATCCATCCTGAAGGCTGTAGTCTTTGATCTTCATCAGTAAGTGCTTCAAGTCCTCTTCACTTTCAGCAAGTAAGGCTGTGTCATCTGCATATCATGTGTTGTTAACTAGTCTTCCTCCGACCCTGATACCACATTCTTCTTCATATAGTCCAGTTTCTGGAATTATTTTGCTCACATACAGATTGAATAAGTATGGTGAAAGGATACAACCCTGACACACACGTTTCCTAATTTTGAACCATGCAGTATTCCCTTGTTCTGTTTGAATGATTGCCTCTTGGTCTATGTACAGGTTCCACATGAGCACAACTGAGTGTTCTTGAATTCCCGTTCTTTGCAATGTTACTCATAAATTTGTTATGATCTACACAGTTGAATGCCTTTGCATAGTCAACAACACATAGGTAAACACCTTTCTGGTCATCTCTGCTTTCAGCCAAGATCCATCAGACCTCAGCAATGATATCCCTCATTCCAGGTCTTCTTCTGAGTCTGGTTTGAATTTCTGGCAGTTCCATGTCGATGTACTACTGCAACCATTTTTGAATTATCTCAGCAAAATTTTACTTGCAAGTGATATTAATGATATTGTTTGATAATTTCAACATTCTTTTCGATCACCCTTCTCTGGAATGGACACAAATATGGATCTCTTCCAGTCGATTGGCCAGGTAGCTGCCTTCTGAATTTCTCAGCATAGACGAGTTAATGCTTCCAGTGCTGCATCTGTTTGCTGAAACATCTCAGTTGGTATTTGGTCAATTCCTGAAGCCTTGTTTTTCTCCAATGCCTTCAGTGCAGCTTGGGCTTTTTCTTTCAATACCACCAGTTCTTGATCATATGCTACCTCCTGAAATGATTGAATGTCAACCAATTCTCTTTGATACAGTGACTTTGTATATTCCTTCCATTTTCTTTTGGTGCTTCCTGCATCATTCAATATTTTGCCCGTAGAATCTTTCAATATTGCAACTTGAGGCTTGAATGTTTTCTTCAGTTCTTTCAGCTTGAGAAATGTCATGTGCGTTCTTTCCTTTTTGTTTTCTAACTCCAGGTCTTTGTACACTTCACTGTAATACTTTGTCTTCTGGGGCTGCCCTTTGAAATTTTCTGTTCAGCCCTTTTACTTCATCATTTCTTCCACTTGCTTTAGCTGCTCTAGGCTCAAAAGCAAGTTTCAGAGTCTCTTCTGACATTCATTTTGGCCTTTTCTTTCTTTCCTGTCTTTTAATGATCTTTTGTTTTCTGCATATATGATGTCTTTAATGTCATTCCATTACTTGCCTGGTCCTTGGTCATGAATGTTCAGTGTGTCAAATAAACTCTTGAAAAAAAAAACTCTTGAAATGGTCTCTAAATTCAGGTGGGATATATTCAAGGTCATATTTTGACTCTTGTGGACTTGCTTTAATTTTCTTCAGCTTCAACTTGAATTTGCATATGAGCAGTTGATCGTCTATTCCACAGTCAGACCCTGGCCTTCTTTTTTTTTTCCTTCATTGTACTTTAGATGAAGGTTTACAGAGCAAACTAATTTCTCATTAAACAGTTAGTACACGTATTGTTTTATGACATTGTTTAACAATGCCACGACATGTCAACACTCTCCCTTCTCGACCTTGGGTTCCCTATTACCAGCTTTCCTGTCCCCTCCTGCCTTCTTGTCCTTGCCCCTGGGCTATTGTGCCCCTTTAGTCTTGTTTTGTTTTATGGGCCTGTCTAATCTTTGGCTGAAGGGTGAACCTCAGGAGTGACTTCATTACTGAGCTGAAAGGGTACCCAAGGGCCAAACTCTCAGGGTTTCTCCAGCCTCTGTCAGGCCAGTAAGTCTGGTCTTTTTTGTGAGTTAGAATTTTGTTCTACATTTTTCTCCAGCTCTGTCCGGGACCCTCTATTGTGATCCCTGTCAGAGCAGTTGGTGGTGGTAGATGGGCACCCTCTAGTTGTACTAGACTCAATCTGGTGGAGGCCGTGGTAGAGGTGGTCCATAGTGCTTTGGACTAATCTTTCCCTTGTATCTTTAGTTTTCTTCATTCTCCCTTACCTGGCCTTGTTCTAACTGATGATATTGAGCTTCTCTATCGTCTCTTTCCACACATGTAGTCAATTTGATCCCTGTGTATTCCATCTGGTGAAGATCTCATGTATGGTCACTGTATATGTTCTAGGTTTAGATATAGCAGTAAGCAGGACAAAGTTCCTGCCCTTTAAAAACCCAAAAACCAAACCCGTTGCTGTCGAGTGGATTCCAATTCATAGCGATCCAATAGTGACCTACGGGTCAGAATAGAACCGCCCATAGGGTTTCCAAGGTTGTAATCTTTACAGAAGCAGACTGCCACATCTTTCTCCCACAGAGCAGCTGGTGGATTCAAATCACTGACATTTCAGTTAGTAGCTGAACACTTAACCACTGCACCTCCAGGGCTCCTTTCTTGCCCTCCAAACCCACTGCCATGAAGTTGATTCCGACTCATAATGACCCCATAGGACAGAGTAGAACTGCCCCATAGGATTTCTAAGGAGGAGCTGGTGGATTCAAACTGCTGACATTTTGGTTACCAGCTGAGCTCTTAACCACTGTGCCACCAGTGCTCCTCCTGCCCTCTAAAAAAAAAAAAACTAGTGAAGTTCAAGTCAAGATCAGGAAAAACCTGATCTTTACTCTCAAGATGGTCCTCGAAGCATGCCCGTGACCCCCTTATATTAATAAAAGCTGCCATTTATTGTGTATGCATTATGTGACAGGTACTGTGCTGAGGGCTTTACATCCATTATCTGATTGAATCTTCTTAATATGAAGAAGGTGCTATTATTACCCCATTCTACAGAGGAGGAAACTGAGGCTTACTGACATTAAATGACTTGCCCAATGTAGTTCCTGATTTACGACGTATCTGAGTTATGACGAACCGTATTTACGATCCTGTTTTCTTTTTTGTACGTTTGTTTGTTTTTGCAAATCGTATCATTAGTACATCTTCCTGGGAGGAAGTTACAGAAAAACGCATGCAGGGGATTTGGAAAAAATTGTTGAGTTGTGTGAACATGCAAGAAACATTTGTTCAGCTTAATGTGATGGAAAATATCGGTGGAAAAATTGTCCATATGGCAAGAACGCTGAATTTAGAATTTGATATCACCGATGTGGAACAGCTCATAGATCACAAAGAAGGGGAATTGACAGATCAGAACTTAATGGGTTTTAAAGAGGAAAGAATGCCGAAGAAGAAGGATAGATTGAGAAAGAGGAAGGAGAGAAGTTATTAAAATTTTTTTCAGTGAAAGGATTAGCTAGAGTTTTTTCTAAACTAAATCTGGGTCTTCAGTTGCTTGAAAACATGGACCCAAAAGCTGATCAGGTTGCTAAAGTTGATAGGCAGATTCGGGAAGCAGTGAGATGTTACAACAAAATATGCAAAGAAAAAAAGAAAAGGACCATACAGATAGCTCTCACTAATTTTCTAACTAGAAATGCCATCCCCTTTCCCAGGGATAATCCAGATGATCCAGAACCTTCCACAAGTGGAGTTATTACCACAACTGACAAAATACCAACATCATCCAACTCTTCTTTATTGTTAGAGTAAATTTTTATGATTTGTGTATTTTTTTTATATATGCATGTATGTATGTATTAAAATGTACCTGTACGTTTGTATGTAATGTTTCCAACCCCCAAAGACAAATAAAGGTCAGATTTATAAAGATACTGGTAGTAACCAAAACCAAACCAAACCCAGTCCGGTCGAGTCGATTCCGACTCATAGCAACCCTATAGGACAGAGTAGAACTGCTCCATAGAGTTTCCAAGGAGTGCCTGGTGGATTGGAACTGCCGACCTTTTGGTTAGCAGCTGTAGCTCTTAACTGCTACTTCACTAGGGTTTCCAGTGCTACTAAAAGGCAGTAATAATAATAATAATAAAATGAGGTATTCAATTTGAGTCAGAACCGACTTACAACATAGTAGTCGGAAGGGAAACTTGTCATAAGTCAGGAACTACCTGTAGTTGTCAACTGGTAGAATGGATTTAAGGTTAGGCAGTGTGCGCCCTGGAGATGTGCAATGCAATGACCCTTCAGAGTCAGCATTCTTAAATATGTGTATGTGGTAGTACATTTTATATTACTTATGCCCTCTCTTAACTTAGGGAATCTAACGCCTCAGACTCTGGTAAGCCAGATGCTCTCAGGTTGTAGGGTTTCCCTGAGCTGCTGACATTGTGGTAGGGAAAAATGCTCCACAATCTGACTTTGCGTGGTCCAGAACATTAGGCAGCAGCGTCTATATGTTATGGAGCAGTTGCTACAGTTCATGATACCCTAGAAATAACACTGACTCTCAGTAAAGGTCAAATTATTGTAGATTTATAGTTCAAGAGGAAAACAGTATATGTCTTGACTTCTTTCATTTGAAAATGATTTAACACAAAACAATCACAAAAAAGCTTAGGAAAATGGTATATATCTGGACTTCTTTCATTTGAAAATGATTAACACGAAATGATTATAGAAAAGGTGATGCAAACAGCCAGTCCATTTCTAGAGAAGATATTAAAAATATATCTCAAAACAGGCAACCAGATTAAAATAATAAATATATTTGTGCTAACAGTTTTATCATAATGTACCCTTTAGGTTCAATATAGAACTAGAAACTATAAAATATGTTTGTTTTTACACTGATTTTGCATCTCATGGAAACATATTCATTAGTTTAATGCCTTTCGAAGCACTGTTACTTACCTTACTTCATTTTGGCCTCATAATAACCTTGGAAGGTAGAGAAGTGAAGGTATTATCTTCATTTTACAAAAGTATAAATTTAAGATATAGAGTGGACAAGAAAACCAAATTAGTTAATTATAACGATGAATTTTGGTCCCTACCACCAGGGTGCAAAATCTCACATATCTTTATATCCCTACAGCAAATTCAATCTGCTCTCAGCCTCCCATCTTCCTAACTGACTAAATATTTCTCTCCTTCATGGATTTTAGAGGCCTTTCCCCTGCCAAGGTTGTGTGAGGCTTTAACAAATCATACACAGACTGTAGCTTTTAGGGCGGGCCCTCTGCCCTTGCATACATACACATCATTGGTAATATGCTTGCCGTACAAATCCACCAGGAACCCTCACAGGTAGATGGGTCAGCTGCTTCTGTGCCACCCTTAGGGCTAGGGGAAGTATCTTTCTTGAGGTTGGCAGCCACAGGGCCTAATGTCCAGACTCTCTTAACTGTAGAATGTCATCATTATCCTTTGAGATGTTGCCACTTTTTTGAGGCACTAAAAGGGATCCTGATGTAGTCCTTGATGTTTCAAGGTAATTTGCTATTACTCCTGTCTCCTCTGTAGTCTTGAAGAAGCTCAACTTCTAGGTCAGACCACTTCTGCTACCTCTACTCAAAAGTGTCCACCTCTTAACCTTCTGGGTCAAGCCAACATAATTCCTCTTAATTAGCCTCGGTTTTTGAAACCAAAAGCTCTGGATTCAGGTGATTTTCTAGGTGCCTGGCAATGTCTGCTTTTGACCTTGAAAAACAAACAACCCCAAGGCAAGGTAACAGAAGGGCCTGGCTATGTTTTGATTTGGGAGAGGAAATAATATCTGTAACAGGAAGAACCAAATATAAATAAAATTAATGTCTCAAGCTTTGTTACGATTCTTACTGGCAGCTTGTTATCTTAGGCATGTTACTCTTATGTCAGCAGTAACCATGGATCTAGATTGTTGTAGGTGATTTCAATTCATCAAGTATTTTTTGAACACACACAAAGGTCCTACTACTGTACTATGTATTTTATGGCATATGTAAGAAGAAAAAGATATGCTCTTTGTCTTTGAAATGTAAGGAAATGAACCCACGATATGCTTTTTGACAGTCTGTTGCCGGTACCTTTCAAAGCCCACTACCCAAGGGACTAGGATTAAAGATTATGCCATTTATGGAGAGTATCTCCTTTTCTTTTTTTCTCCTTCTCGCATTCATTCAAGAAATATATGCTAGACATTGGGTCAGGGATATAAAGATGGATAACACTGTCCTTACCTTCAAGAACTGGAAACTAGATGGAGGAAAATAATAGATCTACAATATCAGAGTGGCCTGATAGTGGACGCAAAATTTAGTTTAGGACCTAAAGGATGAATAGGAGTTTACTAGAAAAGAAGTGGGGAGGAATGTTCCAGAAAGAGTATGGGCAAAGAAGAAATAGAGAAGTAAAAGCACATAACGTGGTCAAGGAACTGTCATTAACCTAGCTGGAGGACAAAGCCTGTGGGGGATAATGGTGAAAAACGAGGCTAATGAGTTAGTCTGAAATGTGATTGAAAATGCTCCTATATGCAATATTGAGGTGTTTGGGATTCTTATAGGCAATGAGAAACCATGCAAGGGTTTTAAACAGGGAAGTGACACTATCAGAACACAGTGCTTTTTGAATGCTCCTGGTGGTACAGTGGTTAATAGCTCAGCTGCTAACCAAAAGGTTGGCAGTTCAAATCCACCAGTTCCTTCTTGGAAATCCTATGGGGCAGTTCTACTCTCTGTCCTATAGGGTCAATATGAGTTGGAATCGACTCGATGGCAATGAGTTTTCTGCCAGAGGTGTCAAGGACCGGAGAAGGGTGAGACTGGACACAGAGAAAGCAGTCAGGTGGCTCTTAGTGAGAGTTGAGGAAGGCCTGAAATAAGGGAATAGAAATGGAAATAGATTTGAGAAAATATCAATAGACTGGGTATAAGATGTGAGGGATTGGTGAGAATTATAGATGACTCCCAGGCCTGGGTAATTGGGTAGATGGAGGTGACATTAACCAACATAGGAAATACACAAGAGGGTAAGGCTAGTGCATAATGAGTTCTGTTTTAGACATGTTGAATTTCAGGTGTCTTTTTTTTAGGGTATCCAGGTGAAACTAGCTAATAAGTCAATTAAAAAATTAGCCTGCAGCTTGGTTAGGAAAGTCAGAGTTGGAGTTAGGGACTTGGGAGTCATCAGCATACAGGTGTTGGGTAAACCTATGGCAATAAATGTAGAAAAGAAAAAAAAAAAAGGCTGAGGATAGAGTCCTGAGGGACAGTAAGCTAGAGTAAGGGAAGACCCTAAAAGAGATCGAAAGAAGAAGTAAACAGAGGAGGTCTAGAAAAGAAAGGTATCATGAAAGCCACAAGAGAAGAGGGGTCCTGGAAGAAAGGGGTAATCATAAGTATCAATTGTAGAGTAGAGGTCAGATAGGATGAGGGCTGAAAGGGTTACTATGAATTGGGCAGTGTGAACATCATTGTGGCTTTTGTTAGAGCAGTAGTGGGGCCATAAGCTGTGATTCAAGGGCTAAATAAGAGGTAAGGAAGGGGAAACAGTATATAAAGATTATTCTTTCAACAAGACTGGCAGCCAAGGGAAAGTGAGAAATAAGTGGCAGCACAGTAAGTGAAGTTAAAGCCAGTATTGGTTAATGTGGAAGAATGCCTATGGAGAGTGTGAGTGGAGTACGAGAGGCTCGGACAAGTCAGGGGAGGATGGGTTCCAGTCCAGCACCTCTCACACTATCTGTGGTGAGGATTAGTTCTTTAAAATTTCCAATCTGCTGCAGACTGATAGTTTTGTAAAATGCAGTAACAATGAATTGCTAGAAAAACGAAGTGAAAGACAAAATACAAACCCCAACTTTTATTATAGATTCAGTGGGCATCAAATTACTTTATCAAATTTCTACGTTGTTGGTGGTGATTGGGGTCAAGTCAATTCCAACTCATGGCACCACCATGTGTGAGGTTAGAGCTACTCCACAGAGTTTTCAAGGTTGTGACCTTTCAGAAGCAGATGACCAGGACTTTCTGCCAAGGTACCTCTGAGTGGGTTCAAATTGCCAACCTTTTGGCTAGTAGTCAAGTGCTTAACCGTTTGCACCACCCAGGGATTTCTTCAAATTGCTATAAAAGTTTCTAAATGTTTACTCTCCTCTCCATTTTAGTGCTTATATCGTTGTGGGCCAGTATCAAACTGTTGGAGGATTGGAAAGAGTCTGTGCCCATACTTTGAGTAGCACTATCCTGGACCATAGGTAGAGGTGCCTGAAAAGGAGGAAAGAACACCCCTTCTTCCAAGAGAGAGGAGGAAAGCAGGAAAGAATGGGAGAATAGATAGAGAAATTTGGAGTGGAATGAAGAAAATTTAAGGAATTCCCACCTGAAAGTCATATTTTTGTATTGAAGTAGAAAGCTTGATTTTCTGAAATAAGTGAAGGATGAAGAGGATTGGATAGGAGGATTAGAGCACTGCAATAATGGATTGAAACGCTGCTATGGGAAATGAAAAATGGAGCTGAATAAAGATGAATAAAAGAGCCATCCAACAGTAGAGAAGATCGGCTGAGGCTGGAAATCATAAATTCGTTATGGAGTCAATCAGTTTAATTTTGTGATTTTCCCTAGCAGAGTTTTACAGCTGCAGAGCAGAAGTGGAGAAAACATATGGTGAGGTTCTGGTAATATGATGGGCTAGGTGTGCAAACTGAGTCTCCCAAGGAAAATAACTAAAAATGCTGGATAAAATGCAACAAACATCTTCCTAAAGGTATCAAAGAGCTGGCAAGGTAATAAGGAATTATAAAACCAAATCTAAGGGAAGACAGGGAGGTGAAGCTACTTCTTCTCTGAGAACATTCACTGAACCTAATTTAAACTTTGGGGAATGGGCCATAAATTGTGAAAAAACAAAGCCAAGGACCTATCCGAGATGTGGAGTCTGATAAAGTTCCTCGACAAACAAAACTGGAATAACAAGGACCTAAACCATCAGCATCCAGGAGAACCAGAAATACCCCTTTACATGCACACATCCTCCACACACACACACGCACACACACACAAGGAAAGTTCAAGGAAAACTGTCTTGGTACTGAGTGGAGATGAGAGGGCATCTGCCCTGAGAGGTTGTAAACACAATCTGGTCTAATAAGGATTTGCAGGCTAAATTCACATTCTCCAGGTGCTCCAAAATACCTCTGGCTCTGAATTTAGTTTCAAATAGACCTAGACTGGCAGTGCCACCAGACACTTGGCAGAATGCAAATCTTCTCTGCAAGATCCCAGCATCATTCTAGACCTCAAAGTATTCCCACAAATAATTTTCCAAGGAAATGCAGAGATTTTAATTAAAGCCCACAAAGCATACAATCAAACAAGGCACCATAAGTAAGATACATAGAAAATTCCAAATGAGATGGTAGATTTAAGAACAAATATATCAGTAATTATATTTAAATAAAAATGGACTCAAATGCCTGTATTAAAAGATAATCTGACTAAATTTTTAA
Organism: Elephas maximus indicus; assembly: GCF_024166365.1. Taxonomy (NCBI): domain Eukaryota; kingdom Metazoa; phylum Chordata; class Mammalia; order Proboscidea; family Elephantidae; genus Elephas; species Elephas maximus. The sequence continues at coordinate 47,468,828 of NC_064846.1, forward strand.
AAATCTAGCTATATGCCATTTACAATAATTATATTCAAAACATAAAGATACAGAGAGATTGACAGGGAAAGAGTGGAAAAAGACATCACACAAATTCTAACCAAAAGATAGCTAGTAGTGTTACATTAATATCAGATAAAATAGATTTTGAGGCAAAAAAAAAAACTACTAAAAATAAATATGGTCATTTCTTTTTTATAAAAATTTAGTCCACCAGGAAGATATAAAATGTTAAATTTGCATGAACCTCATAATAGCCTCAAAATAAATAAAGCAAAAAATCAACAGAACTTTAAGGAGAAATTGACAAGTCCATAATCATAATGAGAGATTTTAACACACCTCTCTCTGTAATTGATAGAACAAGTAGACCAAAAAAATCAATAAGTGTATAGAAGATTTGAATATCAAAATTAACAAAATTGATTTAAGTGTATAGAACACTGAACCCAGCAATTGCAGAATATATATTATTTTCAAGCACACATAAAAGAGTCATCAAAAATGACCATATATTGGGTCACAAAGCAAAGGATTAAAATAATAAAAATGACGATCTATCACCACAATATAATTAAGCCAGAAATCGACAATGAAATAACTAGAAAAACTACATATATTTGAAAAATTAAGAACCACCACCAGTTACCATCAAGTCAATTCCAACTCATGGTGACCCCATGTGTGTCAGAGTAGAACTGTGCTCCATAGTACATAGGGTTTTCAGTGGCTGACTTAAGTCTAAATAAACCACGGGCCAAAGAAGAAATCATATTGGAAACTGGAAAATATTTTGAACTGAACTTAAATGAAAATACTATATATCAAAAAACCTTCAGGATGTAGCTAGAGCAGTACTTAGAGGGAAAGCTCCAAAGCAGTTTGCAATACTTATATTTTTTTTTAAAAAAAGAAAGGCTAAAAATGAAAGAGCTAGGTATCCATCTTAAAGACCTATAAAAACGACAACAAAATAAACACAAAGAAAATAGAAGGAAAGAAAACATGATGAAATTGATCCTTGATTGAGGGCTGGCAGCAGGGCCGATGTGATGGAAGAAAATGAGTTAGAGGGAATGGAGAAACCTAGTGTAAGTATGGTTAAAATGATTGGTGATGGGGATCAAGCCGAGCAAGGGAGTGAAGTGGGGCTGGGACAAGGAGAGGGATGTTAGGAAGATTTGAGGATAGGCATGGGTCTAGAGACTGGGTCACAAAGCAATTTAATGGTACTGAGTGAATAGACCACAGGAGTTTTATGCCTTAAATTTTTTATTGTGGCAAATATATATATATGTAACAAAGCATTTGCCATTTTAACATTCTTCACCTGTAAAATTCTGTAGCATGTTTATCATGTTATTCAACTATCACCACTGTTGTTGTTGTTGTTAGGTGCCATCAAGTCGGTTCCAACTAATGGCAACCCCATGTACAAGAGAAGAAAGCACTGCCCAGTTCTGTGCCATCCTCACAATCATTATGCTTGAGCCCATTTTTATAGCCACTGTGTCAATTCATCTCCTTGACAGTCTTCCTCTTTTTTGCTGACCTTCTACTTTAACAAGCATGAAGTCCTTCTCCAGGGACTGGTCACTCCTGATAACATGTCCAAAGTACATGAGACGAAGCCTCACCATTCTTGCTTCTAAGGAGCATTCTGGCTGTACTTCTTCCAAGACAGATTTGTTCCTTCTTCTGGCAGTCCATGATGTATTCAATATTCCACACCAACACCATGATTCAAAGGCATCAAATTCTTCTTCGTTCTTCCTCATTCATTGTCCAGCTTTGGCATGCATATGAGGCGATTAAAAATACCATGGCCTGGGTCAGGCACATCTTAATCCTCAAAGTGATATCTTTGCTTTCTAACGCTTAAAAGAGGACTTTTGCAGTAGATTTGCCCAATGCAATATGTCTTTTGATTTCTTGTCTGCTGCTTCTATGGGTGTTCATTGTGGATCCAAGTAAGATGAAACCCTTGACAACTTCAATATTTTCTCCATTTACCATGATGTTGCTTATTTGTCCACTTGTGAGGATTTTTGTTTTCTTTATGTTGAGGTATAATCCATACTGAAGGCTGTAGTCTTTGATCTTCATCAGTAAGTGCCTCAAGTCCCCTTCCCTTTCATCAAGCAAGGTTGTGTCATCTGCATATCGCAGGTTGTTAATGAGTCTTCCTCCAATCCTAACACCACGTTCTTCATATAGTTCAGCTTCTGGGATTATGTGCTCAGCATACAGATTGAATAAATAAGGTGAAAGGATACAACCGTAACGCACACCTTTCCTGATCTTAAACCACACAGTATTTCCTTGTTCTGTTTGAACAACTGCCTCTTGGTCTATGCACAGGTTCCACATGAGCACAATAAAGTGTTCTGGAAGTCTCCACTCATCAAAATGTTACCCGTAATTTGCTATGATCCACACAGTCAAATGCCTTTGCATAGTCAGTAAAACATAGTTAAACATCTTTCTGGTATTCTCTGCTTTCAGCCAAGATCCATCTGACATCAGCAATGATATCCCTCATTCCATGTCCTCTTCTGAATCTGGCTTGAATTTCTGGCAGTTTCCTGTTGGTGTACTGCTGCGACCATTTTTTGAATTATCTTCAGCAAAATTTTATTTGGGTGTGATATTAATGATATTGTTCGACAATTTCTGCATTCTGTTGGATCACTTCTCTTTGGAATGGGCACATATATGAATCTCTTCCAGTTGGTTGGGCAGGTAGCTGCCTTCTGAATTTCTCAGCATAGATGAGTTAATGCTTCCAGTGCTGCATCTGTTTGTTGAAACATCTCGATTGATATTCCATCAATTCCTGGAGTCTTGTTTTTCGCCAATGCCTTCAGTGCAGCTTGGACTTCTTCCTTCAATACCATTGGTTCCTGATTATATGCTACATCTGAAATGGCTGAATATTGACCAGTTCTTTTTGGTACAGTGACTCTGTATTCCTTCCATCTTCTTTTGATGCCTCCTGTATGGTTCAATGTTTTACCCATAGAATCCTTCAAAATTGCAACTCAAGGCTTAATTTTTTTCTTCAGTTCTTTGAGTTTGCAAAATGCTTAGTGTGTTTTCCCTTTTGGTTTTCTAACTCTAGGTCTTTGCACATTTTATTATAATACTTTATTTTGTCTTCTCTAGCTGCCCTTTGAAATCTTCTGTTCAGCTCTTTTACTTCATCTTTTCCAAAATTTTCCATCACCCTTAACAGAAGCTCAGTGTCCTCTATGAAGTGAGTCCCTCCTTCCTCCCCTCTCCTGCCTGCCTAGATAACAGTTTTGGGTCATAATGGAATTTTAAAGTTAAAAATTTTATATGTGACTAGTTCTAAATGAAGAAAATATTTGGGGTGTGGCCATGTGAGTAAGTTGATTAAGTGAGGGTGGAGTCCTCTTAATTATTTGTTTAGAGGTCTTTATCTTACTCTATACTGATTTGTGAGACTTGACAGGGTAGGGACAACTCCTGGCAAATCTCAGCATCACCAGAGCCTACAATGTGGTTTGGCACACTGTGGATGTTAAACAAGTGCTTGTTGAGTGTCATGAGCTAAAGATAGTAGAGTAGGTCAGGGAATTCTGAAGTCAGGATGTAGAAGAGTCATCCACATAGATGTTCATGTTTCTAAAGTTTGTAAGAGGAGCAAAAGGTGGTAACCTGGGTGCAAGAATCACAGTGAATGGGGAAGAGTGACCAAGAAGTCAGTAGATGACAGTAGAGAGGAATTGGAAAAGGGTGGCATAACTCCATGGTGTGCCCTTTAAAGCAGGGAAGTCAACCAAAAGGAAGCTATGAGACAGATTCAGGAATGACAGGAGACCATATATAGCCCCTACCTGCAACAATGGGCTCAAACATAGCAACAATTGTGAGAATGGTGCAAGACCGGGCAGTGTTTCATTCTGTTGTACATAGGTTCACTATGATTTGGAACTGACTCAACAGCACCCAACAACAACAACCTTCTCACACTAAGCTAAAGAGATAATGGGGTTATAAGCAGCCTCCACTTAGGAGGTTATGAGAGAAGCAGGCTTGTCAAAGGAGAGATAGTTTCCATCAAGACAGTATAGTATGGTAGTTAGGTATAGTCTTTGGCAGAACTGGCCTTGTCTTGACTCTGCCGTTTACTAGCTGTATGACCTTGGGCAAGCAAAGTTACTAAACCCAACTAAGCCTTGGTTTTCTAATCTATAATACGAAATGATAATAATAATTCCAGCCTCAGAAACCTATTGTGAGGATGAAATGATATAATTACACAAAAAGTCCTTAGCACCGTGCTTGGTAAGAACTCAATAAACGTTAGCTTTGCTTTTAAAAAGCCACCTAGGAAAGCTTTGAAATCAGACTCCATTTCTTGGGGGAATTTGTCTAAACCAAAAGTTCCAATAATAATAATAGTTAACATTTATTGAACGCCTACTTTGTCTCAGACACAGTCTTAGTCATCTAGTGCTGCTGTAACAGAAAAACCACAGTGGATGGCTTCAACAAACAAGTTTATTTGCTCATAGTCTAGTAGGCTAGAAGTCCAAATTCAGGGCGTCAGCTCCAGAGGAAGACTTTCTCTGTTGGCTCTGGAGGAAGGTCCTTGTCATAAATCTTCCCCCGGACTAGGAGCTTCTCAGTGCAGGGACCTCGGATCCAAAGGACACGCTCTGCTCCTGGCACTACTTTCTTGGTGGTATGAGGTTCCTTGTCTCTCTGCTGGCTTCTTTCTTTTATATCTCAAAAGAGATTGATTTAAGGCACAACTTAATCTTGTAGACTGAGTCCTGCCTCATTAACAGAACTGCCTCTAATCCTGCCTCATTCACATCATAGAGATAGGATTTACAACACATAGGAAAATCACAAAATGGTGGACAATCACAGGATACTAGGAATCATGGCCTAGCCAACTTGACACACATTTTGGTGGGACACAATTCAATCCACGACAGACACTACCATAAGGATGCTACACATACCACCTTATTTAGTCCTTACAATAGCCCCATAAGGAAAATAATACTACTTCTATTTAAGACATAAGGAAGCTGCTAGGTGTCTCCCCGCCCCCATTTCTGTTCTCTCTCTCTCTCTTTTTTTTTTTTGCCTAGAAAACAAAACAAAACTAGATTACATTTTCTAGCCTCCCTTGCAGTTAGTTATAGCCATTGGACTAAGTTTTAGACAATGGAAGTGAACTGAAATGATGTGTACCTCTTCAGCTAGGGCTTTTAAGAGAGCAAGTATGCCTTCACAAGCATGCTTCGCCAGCTGGATGCAGATGGCAACAAGACTCATGGAGTGACAAAGCCACGAAATGGAATTAGCCTGAGTCTTTAAGTGACCTCACTGAGAAGCCACCCCATTGAGAGCAACACCCACTTAGAACTATTAGGTGAGCAAGGAATAGTCTTCTATTTAATTGAGCCATTATATGTCTGGGTCTACTTAATAGAACATTTAGCCTACCCTAACTAATGTAGGCACTATGCTAAGCACTTTACACACATTCTTTTATTTAATCCTGAAAACAATTTTATGAAGTATGTAATGATATGCAATTTGAGAGATAAGGAAAGTGGGGTTAATTAACTTGTACTAAAGGCCGGGGAGGAAAGTGGGGTTAATTAACTTGTACTAAAGGCCTGAGAGTGGATGTTTGCTACCACCCCGGCAGAGCTATGCACAAAGCAATTACTAGGCCCTGTTGTGATCCTGGAAAGGAAAAGTTTGTTGAAACAGTAAAAACACCACGGCATCACATTTTTCTCTGGAACCCTAAGGCTGATTTATAAGATTCACACTCTTCCTCTTTACCTCTCAGCTCTCTACTTCTCTCACCCCAACACTCTACAAATACCACCAAAGGCCAGGCAGACCCTTCTTATTGCCTATCTTCTGCATGTGCTCATCATTTCTATCCAGCTGAGTCCTCCCTCTTGCTTGGCTGGTCCTACATTATTGGTCTCCCTATTTATGAGACTAGAAAAGAATAATAATTGATTCTTTAAGATCTTAGTATTTGTATTCTTCAGGATAGAAGTGTTTCTAGGTTAAATCATCTGTCCAAGAGTTGTTTGTAGGTATTCTTCACTGAAGATTTTGTAATGATGACCATCAAATAAATCATGTTAATAATGATAATAATAACGACTACTTTTTAAAACCTCTAGAAACTATCAGCAGAGTCCTCCTTTAACCCAACATTCCTCTGCAGCTACCACCTCATTTCTCTGTTACTCTTCAGAGCCAAATGTTTCAACAGAGTTGTCTGTACCATCTACAGTTTCTCACCTCCCCATTCACTTTTCAAACTACTCCAGCCTGGCTTCTGGCCCCACCACTCCACTGAAACTACTCATGTTATTGCAACAAGCAGCTCCATATTGCCAACCCGAATAGACACTTTTCTGTCCTCGTCTTACTTGAATTCCCTGCAGCATTTAACATAGTTAACCATTCCCTTTGTCTTAAAATATTTTCTTCTTTGGCTGTTGTGACACAGCACTCTGCTGTTTTTTTTTTCCCTCCATCAGTGTTGCTCTTGTTAAGTTTCCTTTGCAGACTTCTCCAAATATTGTAGTACCTCAATACTCAATTCCGGGTCCTCTTTTTGTTCTTTATATTCCTTTTCCATGTCATCTCATCCAAACCATGGCTTCTAATACCATCTATATGCTGATGACTCCTAAACTACTTCTCTGGTCAAGACCTCTAACCTGAGTTCCTGACATGCATATCTGACCACCTACTTGACATTTCCATTTGGATGTCTAACAGACACCTTAAACTTACGATGTCAAGAACTCTTGATATCCCCCCAACCTGCTACTGTGTCTATCTTCCCCATCTCGATATATGTCACTATTGCTTATTCAGTTACTTGAACCAGAAATCTAGGTATCATCCTTAATTTTTTCCATTTTTCTAACCTCAACAACATATCCACGAGTTAGTCTTATTGCCTCTATTTCCAAAATGTATGTAGAATGTCTCCCCTTCTTCATCTTAACTGCTACCGCCTAGGTCTAGGCCTATCCTGGGTTTCAGAATTTTCTTGTCTAGTCTCTTTGTTTCCTATATGCTCCCCTATAATCCATTCTCCACATAGCATCAAAACTGATATTATTGAACCCTTCAATGGATTCCCATTGCTCTTTGACTACAAGTCAAACTCTTTGTTATGGCTATGCATGATCCACTCTTGCCCCTCGATAAGGAAATAGAAGACTTGAACGGGACTATAAACCAACCTAGCCCTAGCAGACATCTATAGAACACCCCCACTCAATAAAAACAGAATACACAGAATACACATTCTTCTCAAGTGCATATGGAACATTTTCCAAGATAGACCAAATGTTAGGCCATAAAACAAGTCTCAAAACATTAAAACAAAAATTGTAATCGCACGAAGTGTGTTCTTCAACCACGATGCAATGAAATTAGGAATAAGTAATAATGAAATTCGGGAAATTCATGAATATATGGAAATCAAACAACACACTCCTAAATAATCAAAGGGGCAAAGAAAAAAATCACAAGGGAATTTGAGGTGAATGAAAACAAAACCACAACATACAAAAGCTTATGAGATGCATCTAAGAAAATACTTAGAGAGAAATTTATAAGTGTAAACACCTATATTACAAAAAAAGAAAGACCCTAAAACATAACCTAACCTTCCACCTTAAGACAGTGGAAAAAGAAGAGCTAACTAATGCCAAATCAAACAGAAGGAAAGAAATAATAAAGGTTAGAGTGAAAACAAATGAAATAAAGAAAAAACAACAGAGAAAATTAAGAAAACCAGAAGCTGGTTCTTTGAAAAGATCAACAGAATTGACAAACCTTTAGTGAGACTGACTGAGAAAAAAACAGAAGACACTATTTACTAAAATAAAAAAAAAAATGAAAGAGAGAGAACAGTGGGATGCAGACCTCAAATTCTCGTAAAAAGACCAGACTTAATGGTCTGACTGAGACTAGAAGGAACCCAGAGGTCATGGTCCCTAGACCTTCTGTTAGCCCAAGACAGAAGCCATTCCCAAAGCCAACTCTTCAGACAGGGATTGGACGGGATTATAGGATAGACAATGATACTGGTGAGGAGTGAGCTTCTTGGATCAAGGAGACACATGAGACTATGTGGGTAGCTCTTGTGTGGAGCGGAGATGAGAAGGCAGAGGGGGTCAGAAGCTGGCCGAATGGACACAAAAATAGAGAGTGGAAAGAGAGAGTGTGCTGTCTCATTAGGGGAAGAGCAACCAAGGACTGCCCTGACAGAGAACACAACAGAGAATCCCTGATGGAGCAGCAGAACAGTGGGATACAGACCTCAAATTCTCGTAAAAAGACCAGACTTAGTGGTCTGACTGAGGCTAGAGGGACCTCGGAGGTCATGGTCTAGGGACCCTTTGTTGGTCCAAGGCTGGAACCATTCCCGAAGCCATCTCTTCCAACAGGGATTGGACTGGCCTATAAGACAGAAAACGATACTGGTGAGGAGTGAGCTTCTTGGCTCAAGCAGCTAGGAGTACATAGCAAGGTGTATATAAGTTTTTATACGAGAGACTGACTTGATTTGTAAACTTTCACTTAAAGCATAATAAATAAATAAATAAGAAAGAGAAAATGTTTCTACAGACTTTACAGAAATAAAAAAGATTATAGGAGAATACAATGAACAATTTGTATGGAACAAATTAAGTAACCTAGATGAAATGGACAAATTCCCGGAAACAGACAAATACCAAAATTGACTCAAGAAGAAACAGAAAATTTGAACAGATCCATTACAAGAGATTGAATCAGTAACAAACAAGCAAAACAAAACACTCCCAACAAAGAAAAGTCCAGGACAGATGACTTCTCTAATAAATTCTACTACACATTTAAAGAATTAACACTAATCCCTCTCAAACACTTCCAAAAAACAGAAGAGAAAAACTTTCAAACTCATTCTATAAATCGAGTATTACCCTGTGTTATGGATTGAATTGTGTCCCCCAAAAAGATATATTGGAAGTCCTAACCACTGTACCTGGAAAGCCTGGTGGCATAGTGCTTAAGAGTTATGGCTGCTGACCAAAAAAAGGTTGGCAGTTCGAATCCGCCAGGTTCTTTTTGGAAAACCTATGGGACAGTTCTACTCTGTCCTATAGGGTTGAGATGAGTCAAAATTGACTCGACTGCAGTGGGTTTTTGGAGCCTATGTACCTATGAATGTGATCCCGTTTGAAAGTAGGGCCTTGAAAGATACTATCAGTTAAGTTAGCATGAGTTCATATTGGAGTAGGGTAGGTCCTAATTCTATGTGACTGGCGTCCTTATAAAATAGGACACAGAGAGGGAGACCGAGGAAGGATGTCATGTGGTACTGCAGCTGCAAGCTAAGGAATGCCTTGAGCTACCAGAAGCTAGGAGAGAGGCGTGGAACAGTTTCTCTCTGAGGGTTTTCGGAAAGAATCAACATGGCCAATACCCTAATTTGGACTTCTAGCTTCCAGAACTGTGAGACAATAAATTTTTATTCGTATAAGTCACCCAATTAGTGGCATTTTATTACAGCAGCCCTGATAGCAAAAGCAAACAAAGAAATCACAAAAAAAGACACATACTTCATAAGAAAACCCAAACTAATATCTCTCATGAATACAGGACAAAAATCTCAACAAGGTACTAGCAAATCTAATCCAGCAACATGTAAAAGAAGGACTTACACCATGAACAAATGGGATTTATCCCAGGATTAGAAGGTTGGTTTAACATCGAAAATTCAATTGATGTAATACACTCAATTAATGTAATACAGCGTAAAGAACAAAACCCACATGATCCTCTCAATAGACAGAGAAAAACATTTGACAAATCTAACACCCTTTCGTGATAAAAGCACCTAACCGACTAGAAATAGGAGAGAACTTCCTCAATCTGAAAAAGGTCATCTAGGAAAAACCCACAGCTAACATCATATTTAATGGTGAAAGACCGCTTTCTCTTAAGATCAGAAAGAAGTGTGTGTGCTCTTGCCACTTCTATTCAACATTGTACTAGAGATTTTGGGCAGGAAATTAAGCAAGAAAAAGAAATAAAAGGCATCCAAGTTGGAAAGGAAGAAGTAAAACTATATTGCAGATGACATGATCTAGTATATAGAAAATCCTAAGGAATCCACTAAAAAACTACTAGAAACTAATAAATGAGTACATCTGGGTTGCAGGATACACGATCAATATACAAAAATCAATTGAAAAATCTCAAAATGAAGTCAAGAAAACAATTCCACCTATGATATCATCAAAAAGAATAAAATACTTAGGAATAAAAAAAGAAGCTCAAAATTTATACACTGACAACTACAAAACATTGTTAAAAGAAATTAAAGATCTTAATACGGGCAGTTCCTGGGTTACAAACGAGATCCGTTCCTGTGTCTTTGAGTTGAATTTGTAGGTAAGTTGGAGCAGGTGCATATGGTTCTTATTTAGTCTTTAGTGCAAGAAGGGAACCCCAGTGGTGCACTGGTTAAAAACTCAGCAGCTAATCAAAAGGTCGGCAATTTGAATCCACCAGCTGCTCTTTGGAAACTCTATGCGGCAGTCGTACCCTTCACCACTGTCCTTCAGGGAGGTCTCAGAAAGGGGTTCGACTGCTGCCACTGTGTACTTTTGAGTGGAGCCTGCATATCTTGCAGAACCACCTGTAAACCAGGCACAAGTTTTCTCTTCTTCAGTCAACTGATCATAAGGAACTCCCCATGAGGCCATAGGTGCAGACTGGGAGATGGAAGGTAATGTGACAGGGTGGAGACCATGGGCATTTGGGCCACTTCCTCATGCAACTTACTTGTGCCTTCAGATCCTGCTCAGGCCTAATCTCGTATATACCACTCCCATTTAATGATGGAGTGCTGCTATGCAGGTCCAACTTTATGACTCTGTGGACAACTCAGGCCGCATGGTGACTTGGTGTCCCATGGTTAAGCACTCAGTCTCTACCAAGGCCCAGTAACAAGCCAAAGGCTGCTTCTCAAAAGGAGAGTAGTCATCTGCAGAGGATGGCAAGGCTTTGCTCCAAAATCCTACGGGTCTGCTTACCAATAGGGGCCTGCCAAAGACCCCAAACAGCATCTCTATCTGCCACTGACACTTCAAGCACCATTGGATCAGCTGGATCATATGGCCCAAGTGGCAGAGTAGCTTGCACTGCAGCCTGAACCTGTCGCAAAACTTTCTCTTGTTCTGGGTCCCACTCAAAACTTATCAGCTTTTCAAGTCACTTGATAAACAGGCCAGAGTAACATACCCAAATGAGCAGTATGTTGCCTCCAAAATCCAAAGAGGCCCAAAAGGTGTTGTGCCTCCTTTTTAGTTGTGGGAGAAGCCAGATGCAATAACTTATTCTTCACTTTAGAAGGAATATCTCGACATGCCCCACACAGCTGGACCCCTAGAAATTTCACTGAGGTGAAAGGTGCCTGAATTTTTGTGGGATTAATTTCTCACCCTCTAGCATGCAAATGCTTTACCAATAAGTCCAGAGTCATTGACCTTTCTTCCTTACTAGGTCCAATCAGCATAATGTCATCAATGTAATGGACCAGTGTGATGTCCTTTGGAAGGCAAAGGTGATCAAGACCCCTGCAGACTACATTATGACATAGGGCTGGAGAGCTGTTATAGCTCTGAGATAGGCAACTGAAGGTGTATTTCTGGTCTTGCCAGCTGAAGGCAAACTGCTTCTGATGGTCCTTCAAAACAGGTTTGGAGAAAAAGGCACTAGCCGGATCAATAGCTGCATACCAGGTACCAGGAGGTGTATTCATTTGCTCAAGCAATGAAACTACATCTGGAAGAGCAGCTGCAATTGGAGTCACCACCTGGTTAAGTTTTCGATAATCTACTGTCATTCTCCAAGGTCCATCTGTTTTTTGCACAGGACAAATACGTGAGTTGAATGGGGATGTGGTGGGAATCAACACCCCTGCATCCTTCAAGTCTTTGATGGTGGCAGTAATCTCTGCAATTCCTCCAAGAATGTGGTATTGCTTTTGGTTTACTATTTTCCTAGGTAGGGGTAGTTTTAATGGCTTCTGCTTGGCTTTTCCTACCATGATAGCCCTTACTCCACTTGTCAGGGATCCAACGTGGGGGTTCTGCCAGTTGCTGAGTGTATCTATTCTGTAGCTGGGAAAATCACTACAGGATGGGTTTGGAGACCCACTGGACCTACTGTGAGACAGACTCTATTAACAACCTGACATCCATATGCCCCTACTCTGACTGGTGGGCCAAAGTGCCATTTTGGGTCTCCTGGAATTAGTGTCAGTTGAGAGCCAGTATCCAATAATCCCAAAAAATTCTGATTATTTTCTTTTCCCCAATGAACAGTCACTATTGTAAAAGGCTGTAGATCCCTTTGGGGAAGGCTGGGATAGAGATTAAAGGTATAAATTTTTGGCAGTGTATTGAGTCCTTCCTCAAGGGGACCTGGCCTCACCTTCATTTATGGGGTTGTGGGTCTTTAAACTCACTCAATTCTTTAGTGCAAGAAGAGGAACCCTGGTGGCACAGTGGTTAAGCACTCAGCTGTTAACTGAAAGGTCCGAGGTATGAACCCATGATCTCACTCTGTGGGAAAAAGATGTGGCAGTCTGCTTCCACAAAGATTTACATCCTTGGAAACTCTACGGGAGCAGTTATACTCTGTCCTATAGGATCGCTATGAGTTGAAATTGACTCAGTGGCAGTGGGTTTGGTTTTTGGTTTAGCGCAAGAAAAGGCTTGAAGACTTTTCAATGATTTAAAAGCTGCATATGCAGCAAGTGAAGGTGATTGTGATGAAGAATTGGTTGCAAGTAGGAGTTGGTTCAATCCTTTCAAAGTGTGGGCAAATTTACATAACAGGAAAGGGCAAGTACCAGCTGTCTGTAAGTCAAACATTCTTAACCTAGGGGCTACCTGTAAATGGAAAGACGTCCCATGTTCTTGGGTTAGAAGACTTAAAATTGTTAATATGTCAATCCTCTCCAAATTGATATACAGATTCAGTGCAACTCCTATCAAAATTCCAGCTGGCTTCTTTGCAGAAATTGACAAGATAATCCTAAAATTTTTATGGAAATGTGAGTGTCCCAGAACAGCCAAAGCACTCTTGAAAAAGAAGAACAAATTCTCAGTTTCAAAACCTATTGTAAAGCTACAGTAATCAAGAGTTAATGGTGCTGGTATAAGCGCAGACATATGTTGTTGTTTGTTGCTGTCGAGTACAGACATATAGATCAATGGAATAAAATTGAGAGTTCAGAAATAAACCCTTACATTTATGTTTGATTGCTATTTGACAGGATGCCATGACATTTCAATGGGGGAAGGTAGAGTCTTTTCAACAAATGGTGCTGGGACAACTGGATATCCACACGCAAAGAATGAATTTGGACCCTACCTCGCACTATGTGGAAAAATTAATTCAAAATGAATCAAAGACCTAAATGTAAAAGTTAAAACCCTTAAAAGGAAACATTGCTGTAAATCTTCATGACTTTGTATTAGGTACTGGTTTCATAAATATGACACCAAAAGCACAAGCAACAAAAGAACACAATTAATTCATTAGACATTAGGCTGTAGATCCCTTTGGGGAAGGCTGGGAGAGAGATTAACTGTATACATTTTGGGCAGTATATTGGAGTCCTTCCTCAAGGGGACCTGGCCTCACCTTCATTTATGGGGTTGTGGGTCTTTAAACTCACTCAAGTCTTTAGTGCAAGAAGAGGAACCCTGGTGGCACAGTGGTTAAGCATTCAGTCGCTAACTGAAAGGTCAGTTAGCTAATTAAAAACTTTTGTACATCAAAGGGCATCATCAAGGAAGTAAAAAGACAATCCACAGAATGGGAAGAAATATTTGCAAATCATATGTCTGATAAGGGTCTTATATACATAATATATAAAGAATTCTTAACAACTCAATAATAAGACAAATATCTGAAGTTAAAAATGGACAAAGAATTTGAACAGACATTTCTTCAAAGAAGATAAATGGCAATAAGCACACAAAATTATGGGCAATATCGTTAGTTATCAGGGGCCGATATATGGAAAATGGCACCTATGGCAATTAATTTTAAATTGCTGAGTGATCTCTCACAGCTGGCAAAGGAAACTGTGATGGCCAATAGAAACTGTTCATTAGCACCCCTCCTCAAGCCTCACCAGGGCACGTGCTCTACCTGCCAGACCTTAGTTAAGCCTCTGAATGCAAGTAAAAGCCACAATGAGATACCACTTCACACCCACTAGGATGGTTATGTTGGTGTTGTTGTTGTTAGAAGCCATCGAGTCAGTTCCAACTCGTAGTGACCCTATGCACAACAGAACAAAACACTGCCCGGTCCTGAGCCATCCTCACAATGTTGTTACACTTGAGCCCGTTGTTGCAGCCACTGTGTCAATCCATCCCACTGTGTCTTCCTCTATCTTGCTGACCCTCTATTTTACCAAGCATGATGTCCTTCTCCAGGGATGGCTCCCACCTGATAACATGTCCAAAGTATGTGAGACATAGTCTCGACATCCTTGCTTCTAAGGAACATTCTGATTTTAGTAATAAAAAATTAATAAAAACAAGTGTTACCAAGGATGTGGGGAAATTGGAGTCATCATACACTGCTGGTGGGATTCTAAGATTGTGCAGCCACTTTGGCAGTCTGGCAGTTTATCACAAGGTTAAATATGGAGTTACCAGATACCCAGCAATTCCACTCCTAGGTATACAGCCAAGAGAAGTGAAAATGCACGTCTACACAAAAACTTGTATATGAATGTTCACAGGAGCATTATTCATCATAGCCCGAAAGTGGAAACAACCCAAATGTCCATCAACAGATGAATGGATAAAAAAATGTGATATATTCATACAATGGAATATTATTCAACCATGAAAGGGAATTAAGTACTGATGCATGCTGCAACACGAATCTTGAAATGATTATGCTAAGTGAATTAACTCAGGCCCCAAAAACTACATATTGTATTATTTCGTTTATATGAAATTTCCAGGACTGGCAAATCTATCAAGGCAGAAAATAGTTATTGCCAGCGGATGGGGGGAATTGGGATGAAGGATAGAGAGTGACTACTAATGGGTACTGGGTTTCTTTTTGGGGTGATGAAAGTGTTCTAAAATTGATTGTGCTGATGGTTGTACCACTCTGTGAATATGCTAAAAACCATTGAGTTGTAAAATTTAAATGGATGAATTATATGCTTTGTGAATTATATCTCAAAAAAAGAGTAAAGAACCAGAGAGGTTTGGAGGAACGACAGAACAGGGTGTAGCATGGGAACTATCATAGAAGACCATATGCCACTATGAAGCGGCTACAGTAGAAATGGCAGTATTAGGGTTTTAGGAAGAGAGAAGCCTGTCAACTGGTATGAAAGAAATCTAGTATTCCTCCATGGGATTTTGTGGAGGATGCAGAAGGTGGCCAAGGATTAAGAGGTAGTGTACCTGCCAGGGGGTTGCTGCGGCATGGGGTAAACAGCCCCCCGCAAAAGAGGCTGTGGGGTAGATAGCTAAAGTTAGGGGCTGGATAGAACATATTACTGAAGTTCAGAGAATTAGTAGTGGGACTAGGAGCTGATGTAGGAACCTGGTCAGTAAGGGGAGATGGTCAAACTTCCCCTGGCATAATCATTGTGCATTGCCCACGCTGAAAGAATATGCCATAAATTGTGAACATTTAAGCAATGCATAGGATGAAGCAAAATGAGCTATATTTCAAGTGGGAGCCAGCAGAGGTTATAGGTCTCAGGCTTCTTCTCCTCCCTATCATGAGTGAACTTGAACTTTAAGTTGAATATTTGCACAAAGGAGAATTTTAATTCAAAACAGACTATTATATTTTAAGTGACATTAATCCTCACCCTGCCCAACCTGTAATTCCAATCAGCTGTTTGGTGTTCCAGAACACAGCAAGATTAGTTATTGAAAGTAACTATATTTTTATAATTAAGTTGGGGGACAAAGTTGGGTTGTAGGATCTACATTTTATTTTGTACCCCATTACATGCATAAAGGATAATAGATGAATTCTTTAAGGAAGATGGTAGAGAGAAAAACAGCTACATAAAGATTTGCCAAACTAGAGTAGACACCTTCATGTTATGGTAGTTCACAAGTCCTCTAACGGCCCAAAATAATACTCTTTTTTGATCATCTCCTCCCTAAAAAACTTTACTTTCCAATCAACTATCAAGATTTGTTAATTCTTCCACATTCAGTATATTTAAAAAAAAAAAACCCGTTGCTGTCGAGTTGATTCCAACTCATAGTGACCCTATTGGAGAGAGTAGCCCAAGGAGCACCTGGTAGATTCGAAATGCCAAGCTTTTGGTTAGCAGCCATAGCTCTTAACCACTGTACCACCAAGGTTTCTGCATTCACTGTAGATATCTGTATATCTAAATCTCATTAAAGATTTAATGTAACTTTGTCTCAAGAAAATAGGTGGCAAAACCATATTCAATTAGTTTGCACTCCAATTGAGTAGAAGATACAAATGAAACAACTAGAAAACTCCAAGGCAGATCATGGTACTTTGCCTCAAAAACATGTTTATTAGACAAAGAAAGGATTTAGGAGGGAAGAGCCTGTTTTGTCATCAGAGAAATAAAAACTAATTTATCAATTTGAATTGAAAAGTAGGTAAGTAATTTCAGTATTTATTCACATACTCATTCAAATATAAAAGTAAACTGACTACCACCTCCATGACCAGAACCATGTGTTATATGTGTACAAGGTTAGATCAAAGTGGTAGCTAATAATATTGCATTCTGCAGTTGTTCAAGGATGGCAGTTGAGAAAGTTTAATGGCAGAGGATAAAAATAATATTTGTTTGGGCATAAATGGTAGGTTTTTTTCACTGAACTATATGAACCTACGTTTCGCATCTCACATACACCCCTAGAAACCAAAGAAATAATTTTTTGCAACATGACAAGTGTTTTCCATTTCATCAAATTAAAATTATTCTTCTGTTATCTGGAATAAAAAAAGCAACTTTGTTGTAAACATGAGAATAAATTGACGTAATGATAAATAATCAGCAACTATTGGGTTTAATTCAATTTCCAGTTTTACTTCATAGTAAATAATGAGAATAACCTTTAAATAGTTTTTCACAGTTATTGTATAACGAAGCATTTGATGTGGGTTTGTTAATTGCAATTTAGAGGCAAATGCAGAAGCAGAAACGGTTACAATTTGAGTGTGTTTTGTTGACAGACTATGGCTTGTTTTCTTTTTTCATTTAAAAGAAGTGGAATCTTTAGCTCCCAGCTTGACAGTCAGTTACAAAGAGCAGAAGGCACCTTAATGTTTCCTCTGGAGGGTTTTATCACTGCGCTACAGTATCAGCAGTGGACAGAAACATATGTGCTCTATCATACTTTGACCTTTACACTTCAGGTCAAGAGCCTCCTGAGCAAGGTCAGTTTTCCCATCCATTGTGCACTTTCTATAAATGCAAAACAATCTATTTTCACAGAATTTTTTTTTCTGTAAAATTGGGTTTATTGTGAGGTCTATGTGTGAGGCAACGTAGAAGACAGTAGCATAGTGTTCGGCACATATTAAATTCTATTTAAATGCTAGCCACTTATATTGTCATTAATACATTAATCATTACATTCTGTACTCAGATTTCCTATTCACTCCTCTCCTGCATAGGCAAAGATTCCTCTACATTGAACTTATATAATCCGAAGTCATCAATGGACATTGAGATGCTTATCTCATATCCAAGATGTAAGAGGAAAACACAAACATCTATTTCAAGGCAGTGCACAGATAGGTTATTCTTGAGAAGTGTGAGTGGGCTAATGTTATCAAATAAATCAAATCAAATTTAGAAAGAGTTGAGTCAGACAAACATTGTTTGGGGCATGTGTACAAAGATACAGGAAAAATGATAAGAAGGTTGGAAACATTTAGGAGTTATTGAGTAGGAAATTCCTATGGATTGATTATTCCAGCAATTAGTTTAGATATAATGTAGTAGGATTGGATGATATTTTCACAGAATTTGATCTGTGGATATTATTTATGTTTGAATGAAATATGTTGGCTTCTATGCCGGAGATTTTGCAAGAAAACAAGGCTAAAACAAGAAAACAAAGGCTAAAAGGAGGCATTACTACAGCCACCACCTGCCAGGGGATTTACAAAGCATCTTAGGGCTCAAGGTTAGTATGGGAGTAGTGTGGATTGAATCGTGTCCCTCAAAAATATGTGTTGTAAATTCTAGCCTGTGTGCCTAAGGTTATAATCCCATTTGGGAATGGGCTGTCTTTGTTATGTTACTGAGACAGGATTAGTGTAGGGTGTATTTTGAGTCAATCTCTTTTGAGATATAAAAGAGATTAAACAAGCAAACAAGAGAAGCAGAGAAGGGGGAAGAGACATGGGGTAAGGTAGATACCAAGGTACATGGAGATCTCCAAGGAGCCAGGAAAGAGAAGCTGAAGAGAAAAGATATTCTTCCAGAGCCAATAGAGAGAGAAAGCCTTCCTCTAGAGCCGGCTCTCTGAATTCGGACTTCTAGTCTTCTAAACTGTGAGAAAATAAATTTCTGTTTGTGAAGGCTATCCACTTGTGATATTTCTGTTATAGTAGCACTAGATAACTAAGACAGGGAGATAAGCAAAACGCAGAGAAAAAGGTTACAGTGATTTTTCCTCCTTTTAGCTACTGCAACAAAGCATAGTAATCGCTAGTGGTCAAGTAATGATGTATTTTTTGTAAGGATCATATTTGAGTTTCTTTCCTTTATGCTAGTGAGGTTTGGAATTGGAATTAAAAATCTTTGGGGGAAAAAGTTATTTTTGTAATTCAGCTGGGGTGCCCTTGTCTTTGGGTTTCCCAGTGCATTGATCCCTTAGTCTGGTACAACAGCCATGATAGTGCTTTGTATTTACAATGAAATGTAGAACTTAGGACATAACTACTGGTGCTTATTAAAGACTCCTTGCTATTTTCACAAGAGTAGGGGCGTTAGACTCTTGTCTACTGGCCAAATTCTAAATCAGGAGATTACATTCTGCTTTCCTAAATTCCCCTAGTAGAAGCAGCAATCCATGGTATCCTACTTTGCTTCCTGTGCTAAACTGCTGTGTGATGTCATTAAATGGCTCTGGTCTTCTACTCTAGAAGTGATCACTTTTTAGTGTGGGGAGTGAATCAGTACCTATTGTTTGACATTATGTTTGATCCAGTTTCAAGCAAATCAAATGGTAGGCTCTGATGCTTAAAAATAAAATATAAAACAAAACACCCTAATAGCCTACCAGTTTTTTTTTGTTTGTTTGTTTAAATAGACACAGAAAAAGCACAAAGAGAAAGTCTGCTTTCTCCTCTGCAAACCAGACAAAATATTAATGCATTTTTTCTACTCTACTAGTAGTTGACAATGGTTATTTGCCTGAAACATGAGGTTAGTTCTAACAGTGATGATGAGCTTTGTGTGGATGAGATCACATATCACAAACTGGTTAACCCATTTCTTTTGTCTTGAGGTTGCGTCTAACCATCCCAGACTGATGATCTATTTCTTAAAATCTCTTTGGAAGGAGATTCTTCATCTTTCCTTGATAACCTATTTCAGTGTCTCTCAATCTTTCTACAAAAACCAAGTTCTTATTTTTGTTTGACCTCCGTTCCATATACTGTAGTTTAATGTCACTATCTTACGTCCATTACTAACCTTCCTATCATATACTGCTATTGAGACTCAGTATAGCATAATGACATGGTTTTTGTAACCAGACATGTTTGCACTCAAACCCTGGCTCTGTCACTTTCTAGGTATCTGATGTTGGGCAAGTTACTTTTGAGGTTCCATTTCCTCATCTGTAAATGAGCAACCTCAGAGGGTTGCTGTGAAAATCAAATGTGACAAAATATTCTTTTGAAGGATTATGCGGTGAGACAAAGCATGCTACTGGGCACCAAAAGAATGTTCAATTAAAAAAAAGAAACCCATTTCGGCCGAGTCAATTCTGACTCACAGTGACCCTATAGGATAGGGTAGAACTGCCCCCATAGGGTTTCCAAGGCTGTAATCTTTATGGGAGCAAACTGCTACATCTTTCTCCCTTCGAGTGGCTGATGGGTTCGAACTGCTGACCTTTTGGTATGAAGCTGAATGATTAACCACTGCACCAGCAGGGCTCCGCTCAATAAATAGTAACTATTTGATTATACAGGCAGATCTGACTTGATGCATAAACTCTTTGAGAATGGGAAGCGTATTTCCTCTGTAGCCATGGATTTCAACGCAAGTACAGTGTTGTGAACATAGTATGAAGCAGAGGCTCAATATTTATCGAACGAATAAACTTCTTATTTTTTTCCCTGAGCAAAATGAACAGTACCTAGCTATTTGCAGGATCCCACACATTTAGATCAAAGGTGACAAAAATCAACCTGTCTTCTGATGTTTCCAAATATGCAGATACCTAACTTTATCTAGATGCTCTGGCATGGTGTAGACACAATGCAAACAACTTATACTTTCTATTCTATCTGGTTCATTTCTATGAATTTTAACATTTTATTAGTGATATTATTTATTTAGCTACACCTTTGATGCCTAGGATGGGGTTGACTCAATCGTAGGTCTCTTCATCCATCCAAGCATTTTTTAATTGAGAAATTAAAACATACTCTAGGAACTATCTAATTATATACCTGAATAAAAACTTTCAACCTGCGATTAAGTACACTTTCTGCCCTACTTAACCCGTAAGATCTGTGCTGACTACAGGTATATTTCTAATTGCTTTGTTCCCAAGCCAAAAAACACAAACCAAAACCCCAAAACCCACTGCCCCCAAGCCCCAAAGCACAATTAACATATTTGACCCAGTGAGGTGTTGGTTAGGACTTTATTTTTCGCTTTTCAACGTTTTCACGGGGCTAGGAGGGAAAATCGGGGACCGAGTACAGGATGTATAGATTCAATCGGGCTTGAATAGTTGTCGATAAGGGAAAGAAAGAGTATTGTTACCATAATCTCAGAAAACTACTGGTGTGTGCTTAGATTGGTATTGAAGACACCGCAGTGTGGCTCTTTCTCCGACTGCTTTCTCCACACTTGACAGGGGCGGTGTCACGTGTGGAGCTCCTAGCACCTGCTTGCTCACACTCTAACAGTTCAGAAGCTAGCGTATTTGAGGCCGGGTGGCTCAGGTTCCACGTAACTCGGCTCGAGTGTCACTAACACCCTGTCCAGCGCCGGTCGGTCATCGAGCTGTGCTTTGGGACTTGGGCGCTGACTTCGGACTTTCTTCATTCACCCCCGTCAGTTTTTCTTTCCCTCCTTCCTCCCCAGGCGTGCCCACCCTCCTCTCTTCGCTCCCACTCTCCACTTTCTCCTTTCCTCCTTCGTTCTTTTCCACTCAGCTTCCCGTCTTCCATCCTCTGCTGGTCTCAGAACTTCGGGCTGCGGCTCGGAGGTGTCCAGAGCCCGGCGGGACAGGCGCGAGGCGCCCAGGAGCTGGCGAGCCGGGCGCGAGCCAAGGCAGGGCCGCGCGCGGGGAAGCCGCGTAGGAGCCGCGTAGCCGGGCCACGGGGCCCGGGAGCGGCGCACGTGCACGCGCGCGCGCGGCCCGCCAGTCCTCGGCGCGCTCCTGGCGGCCGGGCCGTAGCGTGCTCGCCCCCGCCGCCAGCTCGCCTCACTTATGGGTCGGAAGCGCTGCGTGGGGGAGACTGTTCCAAGATGGCGGCGGGTTGCTGCGGGGTGAAGAAGCAGAAACTGTCCAGTTCGCCCCCCTCCGGCTCGGGTGGCGGTGGTGGCGCCTCCTCCTCCTCCCACTGCAGCGGAGAGAGCCAGTGCCGAGCAGGGGAGCTGGGACTAGGAGGCGCCGGTCCGCGGCTCAACGGGCTGGGAGGGCTGACTGGAGGAGGTAGCGGCAGCGGCTGTACCCTCTCTCCCCCTCAGGGCTGCGGCGGCGGCGGCGGGGGGATTTCCCTGTCGCCACCTCCGAGCTGCGGAGTGGGGACCCTACTTTCTACCCCGGCCGCCGCCACCTCTTCCTCACCCTCCTGTTCGTCCGCCGCCTCGTCCTCATCGCCCGGTTCCCGGAAGATGGTGGTGTCAGCGGAGATGTGCTGCTTTTGCTTCGATGTGCTCTACTGTCACCTGTACGGATACCAGCAGCCCCGGACCCCCCGATTCACCAACGAGCCCTAGTGAGTACCGTGCCCTCCGCCGCCCTCTCCCTTGCGCTCGGGATGGGGCTGAGAGTTGAGGCAAAGTGCGAGTCTCCTCCCCGCCCGCGGCTGCCCCTGCCGCTGCCCGGTCCCCAGAGCCACTCGCCCGAAGGGCACCCCGCGCTTTCTGCCCTGGGAGGGAAACACTCTGCACTTGGAGCGGGGTGCTGCTGCCAGGGATGGCCCCTTGGCTGCCAGAGGGGTTTGCTTTCTCTGTGCCAGAACTTCGAGGAGTTTTTGACCCTTTTCTTCTCTCCTTCGCCACCCCACCCCGCTCTAGTCTTGGCGATCTGGATGACTCAAGGTGTTGACCTCCCCTCACGTTGGTTTCCATGACCCCCTGTGAAAGCCCCGCTAGGCTTCCCGCCCCGCGCACGTTGCGCGTGGAGAGCTACTATCCCATTGCAGGGTGTAAAATAGCAACTATTCAACTTCTGTTGTGCTAGTGATGGAACTTAGCTCCGGAGCTTGCAAGAAGGCTGCCCATCTCTGCCAATGGAGAGGGGAGATTTTTTTAAAACACACTTTCCCTTACTACCTATTTTTATCTGAGCCTACCGATTAAAATGTGTTTCTAGTGAAGCGCACCGCCGGCTCTCTCACGTTTGAAGAGTGCGACTTTTTTTTTTTTTTAAGTTCCACCTTCTGGGTAATAGCTCATTCAAAGTGAGAGCTGTCCCCATAGAGTCACTGTCAGTTTGTACAGAAAGCGTGCATTCGCTTTTGTGTCGACTTGTTATGCTCGACTATTTGAGAACTATTTTGACATTCCCAATAGTGAATGTGTAGGAATTTTTATGGTTTCCTTTGGCTTTATACTTTTTAATTATTTTACCCTTCATGTATGTGGTTGAAATTGTTTAAAATAGCACGGTTACAGCTAAAAGCCGGGTTAATTCTAATCCCTGTCCATTTGGATGTGTAGGAGGTGGGGCATATGGTTTTTTTTTTTACTGTGTAAACTGAGTGTAAACTGACTTTTCAGTTAAATGCTAGACAGAATGTAAAGAGCAAGTAAGGGCAGGGTGAGAAAGAGGGCGATTGTTTTTATTATGAGGACTTAGCATCCACAAGAAAAATAATAGCGAAAAACTGCAGGGAACCTTGTACTGAAAAGCATCAACCGTTTTTCTAGCTAAACAAGTGTCCCTTGTCCCCCATACCATAAATACCTGAATTGATGTTCTTTTTAAACTGCTTTCATTTTGTAAGATGAGGGGATTGGACTACTCCTGCATAGGTGTAAACACTTCTGTCTAGTCTAAAAATATTACATTAATATGTAAAGTGGAAATTACAATAAAGTGTCCTGGAAATTGTAAATTTGTATTGTTTGTTTTCTTTGGCTTTGATAATTTAAAACGTATTTGATTTTGTATGACTCCACTGTGGTCTGTGCATTTTCTTTCAACTTGGTTTACCTTTGGGCATTGGTTCATGATACATATGAAAGGGCATACGGGTTTTTTCAAATATCTGTATAAATTTCATAGTGCTCACTCTAGGAGCTTAGATATTAAGTCCACACCTTTACTTAGCCAATTTATTTTGTTGTTCTCCAGAAGTAAAATTCATTTTGAAAAGACTGCCATGTAAAAATCTATGAAATATTTATTAGCTCGAGTCACTTATTTGTGACTTTTCTGCATTTAAGCCTATGATGCACTAAAACCAGTTCTGGGATGATACTTAGGTTGGCTCTGCAAAGTCATGGGACTGCAAAAATTCACTCCCATTTAGTTCTTGAGCTGTTACATGAGTTTGGCAAAGGCTGTTTTAGTATTCACGCTCCATTGCTCCAAAGCATATGAGAACACACTTTCAGGAGGTGCTATTTTCACACATTTTAAAGTGAGTTTGGGTTAACTGAATGAGTATAACAAGAATTTTAAAAGGAAAAACGAGCTTGACCAGTTCAAACAGAAAATGCTTTCGAAAATGTCATTTAACATTGGCCACGGATTTAGGTATTGTTTCTTTTCTAATACCCCATCCACTGGATTTCTTTTTCACATATTTAACTGGAATTAAACAGATAAATAAGACACACTTTTGACCACTGTAGATATGTTGAAATGGTGGTATAAGAATAATAATTGTTATCATTGAGCAGGCCTTGAATGTGTCATGTATTCTGTAAAACAGCTAATTTAGAGTAGACACTGAACATGACCAAGGGAGAGGATGAAAGTTCACTTCAGTGGAAAGAGAACTGCAGTAGAAAGAAGTTTTATTTTCATTTATCTTAAAGTCATTTCTGAGGTGTGCTGTGGAAATTTCAGGGAGAATCCTTAGAAGCAATGTTTGATTATGGGAGTGAAACAACAAATCATTTGACAGTGTCTTAGTAGCCCACCACATATTATTCCTTCTATTTGAAATATTTAATAGTACTGTGTACTTATTAGTACAATTTATACTTTTTAATTATTTTACCCTTCATGTATGTGGTTGATTATTTTACCCTTCATGTATGCAGTGTGCCACAAGACATAGACATATTGTATCATGGAATGAGCAACAGTGTTTCAAGTCCTGTCTCTCCAGAGATGTGCTTTCCACAATTCTCATGGGTAAAAGCACATCATTTTCATCCCTTTCTAAGACCTTTCTGTCAGAATGTCTGCAACTGGTGAAATGTGCCGTTCTAAGGTTTAGAATTTCTAGATTCACTAAGTTACCCTTCCACTCTGAAAGGTTATTAGCAATATCAATAGATCTATTTATTTCAGGTTTTGGAAGGGAGGTCAATATATGACCAGGCTGTATGGGTAAAAATTCTTCGCTGTTGCTGCTGTCTTTTGGAGTACTTACCCTACTTTAGAGAGGTAGCAATAGCTAGAGCTATGGAGGAAGGTGGAAACTTGTCCAGTGGAAGACAGTTAACCTTTGTGTGGAAAGTTAGGAATGCATTGCTAAGGCCTTGGTCCCGGTAGTAGAAGCTCTTTTGCCCACAGATACAAGGGTCAGGACATGCTAAAAATATAACTGTAGGTGCATTTTAATAATCACAGCCAGAGCTCTTGCATTTATATTTCGGGGAACCAAGATAGCCATTTTATAGGAAACTGTTTGCTACTTTATGGGAACATCTATGCCAGGTGTTGAGCCAATTAGACTCTAGAGCAGTGGTTCTCAGCTTTGACTACACATTGGAATCCCTGGAGAGTTATTAAAAATACTCAAGCCTGAGTCCTATCACCAGAGATTCTGATTAAATTGGGCCTGGGCATCAGAATTGTTAAAAGTCCCCCAGTGATTTTAATGTGCAGCTGAGGTTAAGAACCACAGCTTATATTCTACTAGGCCTTTCTCCTGAGATTCCGATGAATTTGGTGTGTGGTGGGACTTTGGAATCCGTGTTTTGTGAGCACCCTAGGTAATTCTGGTAAACAACCAGTTTGGGAAACGCTTGCAGTGTGGTCTGCAGAAAACTTCACCTGAGAAGTTTTGTTAGAAATGTAGGCTTTCAGAGGCCCCACCTCAGCTGCTGAATTAGAACTGCATTTTAACAAGCTGCCCCCAGGTAATTCTTAGGCACATTAAAGTTTGAGAAGCACTAATTCTCAAACTTTACCCATTGCCCTCCAGTCAATTCTGACTCATAGTGACCCCATAGGACAGAGTAGAACTGCCCCGTCGGGTTTCCAAGGAGCGCCTGGTGGATTCAAACTGCAGACCTTTTGGTTAGCAGTCATAGCACTCAGCCACTACACCACCAGGGTTTCCTCTCAAACCTTAGGATAGTGCTTGTTAAAGCACAAATTGCTGGGCCCCGTTCCCGGAGTTTCTGATTCTGTCGGGCTCAGGTGGGGCTGTGAATTTACATTTCTAACAAGTTCCCTGGTGATGCTGATGCTACAGTCCCTAGGACCACGCATTCGGAAGCACTGGGCTAGAGAGTATTGAAGACTTGATTAGTACTTGAGCCACTGTAAGGAAATGGCAGTTTTCACTGTCAGCTTCCAGTATAAAACTTGGTGCTTCTATGGCACTATCCTTTATCATGTTTTCTCTTACTTAGCACCAGGGAGATTGAGTGCTGCCAAGAGCATAAAAGTCTGAGGTTCTTGGGATGGTTTCAGTCCAAGTACAGGGACGGGAGTGACTTTTGGCAACCTTGCTATATGATTTTAGGTCCTTTTTCAGAAGTTGTTAAGTGTGAGGGACAGATTTTAGGTGTTAAAAACACAACGAAGATGACACATTAAAGTGATTTGTATTGATTTTAATAAGTAACCCCCCCTCGTGTTACCTTAAAAAAATGCTTTTATGATTAGTTCACTAAATAACATGTTGAGATAAAATTTTAAAAGCTTTTACTTAGATTTATGCTTGCTGGATTGCTTTTTAAGAAATTTCCCTCATTAACAAATACATATAAAAGAATCCTGCTAACGCACTGGGATTGTTCAGTGTCATATCTTCAACACTGTGTCGGGTGCCACATCCTATGAACTTTTGGTTTTAATCACCTTACCACCTTTGAAGTTAATGTAATACTACATTTTGTACTGAGCGTAGCACATAGAAGATACTTAAACATGAATAAGTGTGCTTTTTCCATTGAGATGAATAAAAAGTATTTTTAAAAATCCACTCCCGGACTTGTAGATTTTGAGAGACTCAGATCAGGTGTGTGAACAGTGAAAGAGTTTAACTCTTTCTTGTCTTGCCGCAGTAGTCAAATTACTATTTTTCAGTGCACTTAGGGGGACTTGGATTGTACTAGGTTCGCGAGATGGGCACCTTGTTTCACTGGAACAGTAACAGTCCTATTGCATGTTAGTAAAAAAGATGATTTGATAATGCAGCTCAGGTCAGAGTGATATGAAATCAGCATTTGAAACACAAGCTATTATATTTCTACTGTGTCTGTTTTGATGAAGACTGATTAGAATAGCTGGAAGGTGTATCCGCCTATTGCAGATGGTGCTACTAGGTCATTACAGATTTCCTTATTCACCCTAATGTAAAGGTATGGATTTCCATTTTCTGGCCATAATGTATAGTTTTACCTATAGCCAAATAGTCAATTCTGACTCCTAGCGACCCTACAGGACAGAGTAGAACTGCCCCGTAGGGTTTCTAAGGCTGTAAATCTTTATGGGTATAGACTGCCACATCTATCTCCTGAGGAGCAGCTGGTGGGTTGGAACCACGGACGTTTTGGTTAGCAGCCGAGCGCTTTAACCACTGTGCTACCAGGGCTCCAGTGTATAGTTTTACTTGAAAAAAAACTGAAAAAAATGTTGAGCTCTTTTAAAGGTATTCTATATGGGTCATTTTTCAACAATGTTGATTTCTATTGGGAGGCAATCTAGTGTCCTGTGTTAGTGATGGAAAAGAAGGCAGGCACATCCTCAGTTGTCATTTATGTTGTAAAAACTGTCAGTGACTGAAATGGAAAGGTATAGAAATATAAATCACAAAATTATTTTTATATCCATGCATAAAGGTGTATGTAGGGCAAGGTATATTTAGTTAAAAAGAGAAAATCAGTGCTTATTTTCCCTTCTCTTCCATATGGCTAAAGGAAGTGGTAATTTAGCCCATACTTTTTTTCTTGCCTATGAATTGTGTTTGTGTTGCATTCAGGTCCCACAGTGGGTGCCAGCCAAGAAGGAATCTCTGCTGGGATCTCTCAGTCCAATGCGAAGAAAGACCACTAGTGAAAATGTGAAAAAACGCTCCGTTAACCCATGCATGAGTTGGTTTTCTGTTTCTCAGAAACATGCCAACATTCACATGGTTGTCTTTTAAAAACTACAATTTTTGAAACTGTATTTGTGTTATAGACACTATAACCTTTTACTGCAATGCATTATATTTTTTTGAAGTCAGTTGCAATTCCCATTTATAGATTATTTTACTTTTTGAGAATGTGTATGTGTGAAACACTAAAACTTGTACTATGAGATTAGACAAAGTTCCTGAGTTTTCCAGATTTCAATAGGCGTTATTCTGTTCTCTTATGTCACACATGCTTGCCTGTTTTAAAGCAGCACAATGACCAGGGCTTTTACATTTAAATTTTCTTAAATAGTCTCTTTTTTTGAAACTTGTGTAATAATGTCTCTTTTTGATACTGTTCTGAATCAATTAAGCTAAGTAAGTGGGGACCAGCAGTAAAAGCAAGGGGCTGCCAAGAATGGACATTCAATGTGTAAGCTGTCTTTCCACATTCAGTAATTGGGCAGTTGCTCACAGGACACTGGAGACAGTGTGGGAAGGCAGTGGTTGTGTAGGTGGGAAGAGTAGATTCCCAACAGTAAACTTATTTAGAGTTGAGCTGCTGTGTTACTAAGAGCAAAAATGAGCCACAAGCTTATGTAGTATAAAGAAAAGAGCCCAACGAAAGAAGTATGGTGTAATAGTACAGTTGGTTGGGTGGAGCACATTTTATGTTTGGTCCGACTATAAGTGGCATCTTTTGTGTCAAGTGTGGGTGTATTTTCTACAGCTCTTAATGTATCATACTTTCAGACTTGCTCAACCTTAAAAATGTTAGTGTTGAACAGCTGAGTGGAAATTATATGCCACTGGGGGGGAGGGAGGGAAGCTACTGTTAATTTTTAGTATATACTCTGTGCTGAGCTCCATGGTTGGAAACCAGAGAAATAAAAGAAATAGTCTCATCCTCACAGAATTTACAATCTTGTTCAAGATATGACACAAATATAAACGTGGCTTAAAATACTTACCAAGCAATATATACTTCTTTGTAGATTAGTTAGATCCAGGTAAAATACTGAAGTATGAAAATCACATGGACTGTCAGGAAGAAGTCTTTTGGGTGGGGATAACTTTTGAGCCAAGCTTCTAATGGAAAAGGTTCAGAGATTATTGGTGAAGAGTCTGTATGACCAATAGATCTTGAAATCTTACTTGGTTGTTCTCAAACTGGTTGCTGTCACCACCACACCCCTTGCCACAGAACTTGGGGATTCCCAGCAGCTGTCTTCAGTCAGCAACTTGCACTCTCAGCATTCCTCACACCACTCCCCTTACTTTGGTCTCTAAGATCATAAAATGTCAAGGAAATTAAAAGTAACCTTCTGCATTGGGAACTCTCTGGGAATGCTGGATAAGAAATGTTGGATCTGATTATAGTTTCTTGTATTAACAAGAGAACAGTATTTGTAGGAGAGTACTCTAGAGTGTAAAATGAACCAGAAGGAGTCTCAAGGTAGGAAAGACCAGCTAGGCTTAAGGTTATGAGGGCAGTAGGAAAACTTGCATTGGAAAAGTGGGGAAGCCACTCCAGGGGCAAAGTTTATGAATATAGGAACGTTGCAAAATCAAGAGTTGGAAGACGTTATCAGCATATGCAGGGACTTGCACTCCAGGGCCAGGTTTTGTGTAGGAGTGGAAAGTTCGCAGCTCACCTGTTTTTTGGCTTCCATCATTGCCTCTTCTTTTCTTGGCTCTGTGCCTAGCTATTCTTGTGCTCAGGAAAAGTTTGTTAAACAACTCTCTGTTGGAATGGCTATGAAATTTGATCACAAGCAGGAGAACCCTCCCCTCCCCCTTTTCACCTAGTCCCAACTGTATCTAATTTGGGAGAAAGGAGGAGAAGACATACTGGTTTATAGAATTTGGATCAAGTATAAAGATAGCTGGGATAGCTTTTGGATGAGAACCTGAAATTAGGTGTTTGCATGTGAGTAAAGAGACATTGCAGAAAAAGAGAACCTACTAAATGTCTGTTGTCTGGAGGAAGTGAAAGGGAGAGAGGCTTTGAACATGATTCAGAATTTGTAAGCTTGGGGAACCAGGAGGATAGTAGTGTCATTAAAAAACAGAGGGGGGAAATGGGAAGAAACAAGTAGTTCGGCAGGTGAAATGATTTCTTAATACGTATAGTTTCAAGTGTTGGCAGTTATCAAATGTCTTTTCTTTTTGAATTGGTAGAACCACAGACAGATATAGTGACAGAGCTACTGTGACATTTTTTTGGTTGGTCTCTTGGGATCACTCTAGCCTCCCCCTCAACCCCAGTTATGGCTTTGAACTGCTCAGACGAGTGGAGATCAGTGATAGTTTTTAGCTTTGTATTGCTAGTAAAAATATCTGGCGGAATGTTGGGTTTCCCTAGTGTAGGTCTGTACATTTTTGTAGTCTTCAGGCTTATTAATTTGTAAGGCAGTCAGTGATTCCTATATTTCCTTATGTGTGTATCATAGCACAGCCTTCAGCAAAATAGAGCCTTGTGGAGGCCCATTTCAGGAACTTGTAGTGTCTGAACTTGAATTAAAGGACTAGAAATGCTGTCTGGTGTTAGGTTCTAGGTTCTGTGTCCTCAAACTTAGAAAGTAAAATAGATTGATCAAACTGCATCTATTTTGCAGCTTTGCTGGACAGTCAAGGATAGATGTTACCAATCGAGAGGATCACCATGTTGCCTTATGATCTTTGCAGCCTTCAGTGGATGGGCAAATGTGAATAATTCTACTCAAGTCCAGGCCTGCTAATATTAGTGCTTTCAATAAGGTCTGTGATGGTCTTTATGATTGTTGCCTTTCCCCTATCTGTTTCATTTTACAGATAATCCTCACTGTGACCCAAAGCCACATGCAGTGCTGGGAGAGCACAGTTGACTGTGTTATGCAATATCCTGCCAGAAGATGCTGACCAGCAATCTAGTAATGGAAAGTAGTGAGACTGACTTAACAGCCTGTATAGCTCGCCTTGCCATTCGATATACTTCCAATGTCACCTGTAAGCATTTCACACACAATTCTAGTAACATAGCTTCTATTGGGATCTTGGATTGCTGCAAGGTGGTAACACCAGATTCTCTGCTTTGCTTCAGGTGTTAGTGGATCTTTGAGTCATTCTCATAAAATGGAATCTGTGAGAATTGATTTTGGTGGTATCAGCTTAGGGGTCTGACAGGTAGCCAACCCCTAAAGAAATGCTTATGTCCTAGTCACATTAGAGTATTTCTTCTTCTGTGACATCATTATTTCTTGAAGTAGTCTACCAACCACAGGGTTAGGTATAGGTGGTTTTGGGCACAGATAACTTAAATAACTATAAAGTATGCTTCTCAGTACTTAACTCATTGCAGTAAGGCAAATGCCCTTTGTATTTCAAATAGGGGTGACGTAAATGATTGGAAGGTGGGTGCTTTTTTACATACTTAAAAATATATATGGTAAGTGGAAGATGATACTGGTGATTTATTCACTAAAGAATCTCACGAAGTCTTCTGACCTTTTCCCATGTTATAGTACTGCTCTCAACACATTTCATGAAGTCCCCATGATAAAAATCAAACAAAAAAAAATTTTAAAACTTGCCAAGGCTTCTTTTGCATTAAAACAAAAACAAGCAAACACAAAACTTGCCACTAGTTAGGCCAGATGCTTGATTAGGTGAAATAGCTCTTTGATGTTAGGTGTAGGTGTAGAGGAAACCCTGGTGGTGTAGTGGTTAAGTGCTGCGGCTGCTAACCAAGGGGTCGGCAGCTCGAATCCGCCAGGCGCTCCTTGGAAACTCTACAGGGCAGTTCTAATCTGTCCTGTAGGGTCGCTATGAGTCGGAATCGACTCGACGGCACTGGGTTTGGTTTGGTTCGGTTTTGGTAGGTGTAGAGCAAACCCAGACCAAACCCATTGCTGTTGAGTTGATTGCTACTCATAGTGACCCTATTGGACAAAGTAGGATTTCCAAGGAGTGGCTGGTGGATTCAAACTGCCAACCTTTTGGTTAGCAGCTGAATGCTTACCCACTGCGGCACCAGGGCTCCAGATACGGGGCAGCCAGTGGTTAAAATTTTGTGTTCAGTTCACAGATCCACCTACCCCACACTCTTCTACTTGTCAGTTCAAAAAATCCTCACCAGAACAAATGGGAATAATACTGCTTCTGTTTCTCTGGCACTAATGAGGTGATATGTGGTTTGGGATGTGTTTTACTCTACAAACTCCTCTAAATATTGCCCTGCCTGGCAAGTCATTTTACAGAAATCTCCTCTTCCACACTGCCACACTGAAAGCATTGGCTATGTGGAGAAAGAGTCATTCAGGACTAGAGGCAGGAATAGAGGGCACATGGGAATTGGGGAGGGAGAAAAATGAGATTATAGTCAAGTGAGGTGAAGCCTGGATTCAGGGCAGAAAAGGGAGACTTGAGTGCATGCTCTGGAGTAGAACTGCTCCAAGAGGCAAGTTTTACGTCATATAAACCTAGGTGTTCCTCCTTTAGAACCAGTGGCCATGGAGCTCATGCTAAAAATAGTTACTTATATCAGAAACAAATACATGGCATGAAGGTTAATTATATAAAAAGACCTACATGTGGGCCCTCTGAATACTTCTAAAAGCCCACATTGAAAACCATTCATATAGTTTGGATGCTGTGGGACAAGTGACTTTAGGATCCCCCGAATAGCATAAACGTAGTCACTCTGTGGTCATTATCCTTTTTTGTTCTTCTTGGCTTGTCTATGAACATAGTTATGAATCTTCAGGTGTTCAGATATATCTTATTTTTAGGTCTGTGCATTTAGGTATTGGAGTCCCTGGGTGGTGCAGATGGTTAACACTCTCAGCTGCTAACTGAAAGGCTGGAGGATCAAGTCCACCCAGAGGTGCTTCAGATTTACTTCCGAAAAAATCAGCCATTGAAAACCCTGTGGAACACAGTTCTACTTGGACATACATGGGGCCGCCATGAGTCAGAATCAACTCCATGAGAACTGGTTTATTTAGGTATTAATAGCCTTTATTTTGATGTATGAACTTTTTTCTATATAGCTTGCTCATGGTTAGTCTCTACAACAAAGATTATGGAACAGATACCACTAAAGGATAGACTGTGCTACAGTTTGATTGGCTGCAGAATGCAGTCATGGGAAGGCTTTCTATTGAGCATACTTTTTTCTTCTGTACCATGTCTTCACCTTCTCTTAACAGGACCTTCTATGGCCAACCTAATTTACAAATTATTTTCTCACAGATAACTGGAGTATCAACCATTTTTGGTTTATTAGTTCATCTTTAATCATATACATACATGCTGATGTTAGCATAGCCTTTAAAGGTATATATAATAGAGGTACTACATAAAGTAATCAATTTTTCATAAGAATTTGGGGGATCCTTTAAAAATTAATCTTACAAGCATATATAAGAAATGCACAAAGCCTGTAGGAGAGTCTAATTTAGGCTTTGAAGTATTTATTTTTCCAGACTTACTGACAATTATGAATAAACTAGCATTAGAGTCAGAAATAACAGTTCTTAATGTATTTTAAACTAGTAGCAGTTCAGTTAGTATTTGACCTGGCATTTATCATTTTCTTTATTAGTATACTTAATGCCAATGACCTGAATTTGACAAGAAATTTTATTTTATAGCTTTCCTTTTAGGTTATTCTTCTCATCCCCTATTCTTTAGAGCTTTCTGATGCATTTGCTAACAATAACGTAAGGAAATGTGTTTGACAGGTAGGAGCTTTGCCCTTCTTCACCAGCTTTTAAAGGTGGAAGGATCAAGGCATTAATGGAGACCATTAGGTTTCACCCAATTATTTCTGAGGAAATGTGTTTTCTAGAGAGATGGAAAATTGGAAGACACCTTGGATAATGAGATATTATAAGTAAAGCCTTTAAGTCCATACGTGTATATATAAACCACTTTAGTTAAGTACTTCCTGAAATTGCTTTTTATTGTGTACACATTTGTTTCTAATGAAAAGCTCATCTAAATGTGGTAGTAGCATCTGTGAAATAGTAGATTTGGTCAAGTCATGGGTCTTGAAAGTTGTTTATTCATCCTGTTGTCTACACAACCAGTATGGGATTCTTTATCATTAGCAAGGGTGCAGACATTTTTTAATATCACCACTGAATTGTAATGGATCAATTTGGATTTTGGAGCAGTTTCTAACTTTGCCAGGTCTAAAGAAGAAAGTAGAATTTCTATCACGATTATCCCTTTGTTTATAGACATTTCAAAATGAAGAGTTGATCAATCCTCAAGATTTATTTGCCATTATTATCTTATGACAGTGTGTTTTACAACAATACCTATCCCTTATTCTAAGCTAGTACTGCTTTTCATATTATGGTTAATTTTAGTATTTCAGTTCAACAGTAATAGAGCTGTTGTGGGTGGAGCACTGTGTTAGGCCCCTTTTTGGTTGTGGGTGGAAGGTCTATAAAGTAGGCATAAGCCATGCTTCTTGCCCTTAAAAAGCTTGCAGCCATATTGAAGAGAATATTCATGAAACAAATGATGAAGTCACATATGATTTAATGAACAAATGAGTGAATGTAGACAATGAGGTCTGTAGGAGTTTGGACAAAGACTAATGTGGGTAAGGGTTGTACAAGAGGACTTCACGGACAAAGTGGGATTTGAGCTCGGTAGAAATTTTATAGATGGAAAAAGTGTTCTAGACAGGGAAACAACTTAAAGGCATAGAGGTAAGAATGAGCATTATACAGTGGGCAATGGGTAACAATCAAAGGTAGATTGAAGTGGTGAGAAGCTAGCAAGCAAGGGGACCATCAGGAGACTGTTGCTGTAATTCAAGCGTTGGGGAATGAAGGTCTGCCAGTTGATGATTTTCAACTATTAATGGCCTGTGAATTGCTTCTTTCTTGGTAAAGTTTCCCTTTTGTCCAGTTAATTATGACTCAGCAGCTCCTTTAATGTCATGAAGCCTGGACAAGAGACTGAGAAATAACACAAGCAGGAGTCTGCTGTGTAGACAAAGTGCCCTCATTCATCAGTAGACGTTCAGCATAAGTCAGTTAGATTAACGTTGGTTACATCACCCTTTGCCCAAGTGCCTTCTATGTTCGGTGTTCTTTTTTCTTCTAAACTTCAGTGTCTCAAACGTGAAGTTGGGAAAATTGATTAGTTACAAAGATCGTGTAATTGAAAAAATAAACTGCTCTTATTATTATAGAATTAAATGGCTTTAAACTACTTTTTTCTCCCCAAGTTAATGAAGAAATTTTATTTGAGTATTGCATATTTACCCCGCATAAGGTATATATTGGAGAATTATAATAATTATAGGAGGATTGTGTAGTAATTATTGAATGATATCGTTCATTAAATTAGCTTAAGCATAGGTTAGTCTAATGGGTGTGTTCCTTATGGTTGTTAACATGCCCTATTCAAGAATGATACAACTCAAAGACATACAGACTACATAAGCAATCTTTTTAAAGGTTTGTACTACTATTTAGAAAAAAAATTCTTAAATAGTTTTCTACATTACAATAAAATGGCATGTTTTTCTATATATTGAACAGCAATTACTCTTTTTAAAAAAAGCAAAATTCTTGGGCATGAGTATCACAATACTTATTTAGTTGATGATTTGTCTTTAATTATATTAAGGCGTACATTTAGAACCCAAAACTTCTTTTTCAGTGATCAGTTTAAATTTATATTTTAGTAACTCCTTTTATTCTCCAGAATGTTTCTGAATATAAAGAAGTTATTACCCAAATTTATGGATGGGACCAATCTCTGTCAGATTCTAACCACATAAGCGTGAACTTTGTGTCAGCATACTCAGGAAACAACAAACAACACGAGAACAATGCTCATTACCAGTGTTCTATATCCAGTTTATGTTTGTAAGTAAATCAGCTGTCCTTCATGTCATAGCCTTGAACTATGAATAATTGGCTATTCAAATTAGGTATTACTACAGTGAGGTAATGAAATACCAGATTTTAGAAGAAAATAGTGGTAGCGAAACATTTTTTAATCAGAGTTGATGAGGAAGAAATGAATGTTGACCCATGTAGTTGATCATAGGCTCCTTCCTGCCACGTAATAGGGTAGGAGGCCAAGTGTATTTGACAGACCACACAAAGGTCCTTGATCACTTTCAATAAGCTTAAAATCTTTTTTGACAAAAATGGATGCCCTCATTGGGGGTTGTTGTTGTTAAGTGCCATTGAGTTGGTTCCAACTCATATCAACGCTGTGTACAACAGAATGAAAAACTGCCGGGTCCTGTGCCATCCTCACAGTCATTTTTATGCTTGAGCCCATTGTTGCAGCCACTGTGTCAGTCCTTCTTGTTAAGGGTCTTCCTCTTTTTAGCTGACCCTCTCTCTATTTTACCAAGCATGATGTTCTTCTCCAGGGACTGGTCCTTCCTGATACCATGTCCAGAGTAACATGTCACTAGGAGTAGGAGAGGTAATTTTGCTTATACAGGCAAGAACTATTTAGATGCCAACTTCATAGGCTCCAAAGAACAAGCATCTTAAATAGGCAATGGCCTCCACAGTGTAGAGCACAATCAGGGAAAAAAAGTCAGTGGTTTTCCGTTTGGGCTGTGGACAAGAGAACAAACAAATCCCATTTTAAAGTGAAAAAAAATGGGTGTGGGTTCAAAGGGTGCTGGTTCCTGTCTCCATTAGGCTACTCATACAACCTACGCTTGTGTTTATTTCAGTTCAGTCTAGAGAAATCCAGGTCAGTTCTTACAGAAGAGGAACATTTTAGTCTTGAAGCTTTCTTTCACTTTCATGAAAAGTTATAATTATTCACCGTTCCATAATAAGTCTTCATTAACATTTTATTAACTTACAGAATTTGCACCAGTCCAGCATGGACTTTGCTGCTTTTATGTTCTCAGAACTGTCATTATGTTTATCTGAATACTTTTCACTCCCATTCTCTCCCACCTCAAATTTGAAATATAAATCTAGGAAGATCCTTGTCTTCCCCCGTCTTCAACGTAATTTCTCTCTGCTTTGTCATTTTTGAGAGCAGCAGTCTTAAATATCTGAAGGCTTGATAGAAAAAGCATTATACAGTTTTTACCACTTAAATCCTAGGAATGTTTACCGTTTTTACATTATCTGGAAAGTTATTTACTAGTACTGCTAGTTTTCTTTTTTGGGGTGGTAGTAGAGTGATGAAGGGGCAAGGTGAGATTGTAAATTTATGAGTTCCGAGTTTTTTCAGGCAATGGGTTTGAATATTTAAAGGCGTGTATAAGTACTGTTTAACTGGGTTGATTTTGAATTCAGGGAAGTGCTAGATCTGAACGATTTTTAGAAGCTTTTCTAGAGATATTTTAAAGCAGAGAATAAGGGAGATGTTCCATCATACTTCTTCCTGTGCCTTACCTGGAAATGGTATCTTTTTCTCTTTGTGTGTAACTGAAACCATAAGATCTTTGTGGATTTATTTAATATTGTTTATTATTTGGGGACAGACCTGGCTATATGTAGCTGTACACGTGGAGGTAAAAATACGTGTTTCTATTTATCAATGAGGTATGACATAGGCTTTAATTGTCTGCTTATCTTTTATTCTATAATTCTATTCCTATGGAAGATTTGAATGACTGGAACATTATTTTTTACTATTTATTTCTTCTTTTTCTGCTGATTTGTTATAAATGCATCTTTCTTTCCTAATAAGTGTACAGTGAGGGGCTCTAAATCTAGTGCTCAAAAATGGATTTTAGGGCATCTGCAAACTTTTTTTTTAATAGAAATTCCATGTCTTTCATTAGAATTTCACAGAAACTTTTGAGAGTGCTGGCTTCTTAAGGATGTTCAAGGATTATCAACTAATATCGGCTGGGAATGTCTAAGCCTGCTACTCAAACTGGGGTACCACTGTAGACCTCTTAAAATCTGTCTTTGGGCACTAGATTAAGAACCTAACTGTAGATGTATTGGGAAAGAAAGAAGCATTTATCTAAACATATTGGAACCTGTAGCTATGTGGTGGTGTGCCACAGGGTAACATAGTGTTTCTTCTTCGAGTATCAATTTCCCAGACTTAAAACTTAAAATGCAAATTTGATATAGAAACAAATGCAAGTATGTCAAAATATAACATTCACATGAATTTTAAAAAGAAAGCACGGGACTGCAAAGAAACTTGCCATTTGTGATGGGCCACTTATGGAAACTCTCCTCAAATCCTACCCATTCATACTTTTACTTTTCTTTAAATACAGGGTACTTTGGTTGAGAAGCTTGAAAAGTCTACTGATCTATTGGCTCAGTGATTGTGGACCACTGAGAATCCTACATTAGAAAATGAGCGTGTCACGGATAAAAGATATCTGTAATAAAACTAGTTTCCACAGCACACTCACTAACCCACCATTATGTTATTGTCACGCTTGGAATAGCCTACATTTGGCAAACAAAAGGAATGACTTTGTTTTTATGGAAGTATTTGATGTGTCTGTTCTCCCATTAATATAATTTAGATGAAGGAAAACAGACTTACAGAAGCCTGACCCAAGGGATTATAAGTTACCCTTGAAATCACAAGTAATATTTTAGCATGTAATTCCTCTGATAAAATGTTTTATAGTGGACTTGTTTATATCATAGATCTGAGTCAAAGATGAATTTGACATGTTAGTCTTTAACTTATGCAAAATTAGTATATATTGGCTAGGAACCAACACTGTTTGGAGACTTTTAAACAATTTCTTTGTTAATCACCAGTAATAGAAGTTTGCTTTATTTGGGGGGCCATTTTTTCAAAGACAAAATTTTTCTTATTTCCTGAGTTACTGCATAGCTTACAATGCAAAGGCAACATCAGAACCTAGTCAAGTGATAGCATAGACTTATTCAGTAACTTAGCAACTCATTCATACACATTAGCCTTAAAGTACAGAAGATTCAAATTCTTCAAATTAATGTCTCAGCAAAAATGAAAGATATTTAATCAGAGACCTTAATGATTGCTCATAAATTCTTGAAATTGCAGATTTTACGTCCATGAATTCTGAAGATCTACAAAACGAAAACTTATCATGTGTATACCTTTATTATATGTTCATTTTTAAAAGTAGTATGGAAGAAATAGAATAATGAAATACGAAACTCTGAATGAACGATAGCATCATAAATATTACTGAGGCTACTATTTTTGTTGCTGTAATTTCCTCTATATTAAGGATCTATTGTATATAAATTGGCTCTCACAGAAAAGATCTTGATTATTTTGTAATCATTCTTATAGTGTATTAAACATTAAGTAAGTGATTCTCAATGTTTTTCTTCCTGCAACATTACTTTCTGCCTTGTGGCATGACTCCCCTAAACTCAGAGTCTCACGTACAATTGTAGCTGCTATTTTAAGAGGGGCAGGGTAGTTATATGAAAATCATTGTGTTCCCCTCCTACACACACACACACACACACACACACACACACAGACACACACAGACACAGACACACACAGGGACAAGCAGGTTGTTTTCATATCATACTTGGAACTAACTTGTTCAGTACTCCAGAACTCTCCAGATGGAGAACTACTTGTAATATGTTTGATGTCTCCCAATCTAGTAATTAGGATAATGCTACCCTGGTTGTCAAACTTTCTGTAACTTGGACTTTGGTTTGGCAACATTATATTGAAAAATCAATTGTATGTGATAAAATAGTAAATGTTCTGTTAAGATGAGTTTTCAGAATGTTTGTGATTCCTTATAAAAATCAAGACTTAGAGATTGTAATCACTATCTTCCCCCATTTCATCAAAGAAACACATTGAGACCTTTTCTTAATAACTTTTCTTCTGTTATTTAGTTATGATTCTAGGCATTGGACTAGATGCTGTGCCTTCAGTCCCACGGTGACTAGGATCAGCCATAGTCTCTCAGGTTCTCTTATTTTTAAAATTAAAATATGTGAATTTTTATTAAGAAGCAATATTTTAAAAATACTTGAAATATAACCAAATGTTGATAACAATAAGCACTTTTTTAATTGCATCTATTATATTTAAAAAAACCGCATTTATTTCCTTATATTCACCAAAGGTAAAATGGAATGTAATCTAGGCTAATCATATTTTCTCTCTTCCAATTTTATAGATGTTCATGAATATTTTAACCTAGCAGTTTATGTGTGGATTTCACCAGGGTTCTCACATATTTTGCTGGGCAATTTAAAGGGCTGAAGGTTATACAGTAAAACCTGCAAAAGCTGGAACCTGTGTAATGTGGAAACCAGTCAGAGAAGGAAAACACAAATATTTTCCACTAAAACAAGTGATAGAAAAATGGTGAGACTGCACCCTGTCAAAGGCAGGAAAACCTGTGAGACCTGGAAAACAAGGCAGTCCCATCAAGTTCTGGCTCTTGCAGTTTTCACTGTAGGTTTTTTTTTTTAACTATCAGCTGCCATTGAATCAGTTCTGACTCATGGTGACTTCATGGGTATCAGAGTAGAACTGTGCTCCATAGGGTTTTCAATGGCTGATTTTTTTCAGAAGTAGATCGCCAGGCTTTTCCTCTGAGATACTTCTGGATAGACTCAAACCTCCAACTTTTTGGTTAGCATGTAAACCATTTGTACCACCCAGGGACTCCATAGGTTTTGTCTTTGTTTTTTAAGAATTTCAGAAAATCAATTCCAGAATGGTTTTCAAACTAGAATGAAGGGGAGACTTCTGGAATGGTGGAGTAAGGATCTCCAAAAATTTACTCCATAAAAAGCAATGAGAAGACTTGTAAAAATGGTCTAAAACAGCTTTTTCAGAACTCTAAAAATTAACCAAAGGCTTCAAACCATCCGAGGAGCATCTATTTAATAAAAACAGCTGAATTTCTATAAGAACAGTGAGGTTTTTTTTTTTTTTTTTTTTGCATTTTAACTTGCCCTAATCACAAAAAAAAAAAAATTTTTTTTTTTAATCACAGTAACTGTGGAAACCAGCATCTACTGGAGGAAGCAAGCTCCCCACATATCCCTATATTCAGAGAATTGTCACCGTTTGACCTGTCTGGAAGCTCCCTGGAAAAGTCCCGTTCACAAAGCTTGTCTTTGACCTGATGCATAACTTGCTCAGTGGAAAAGCTTTATCCCCATGGCATTTGTTGAAAACAACAGCAGCGGTTGTTTAACATCACAGCTGCCTGAGGTGGTGATACCAGTTGGGGCAGAGAGGCTAGCCAAAAAACTTAAAAGGAAGATCTGGGGAATGTGATGTCTGTAGGGGGCTTTGAAAAGTTGTGACATATTATTGGGGATCTAGAAGGCTACACACACATCCAGGGATGTGTACATGCCCAGGAAAGACTCAAGAAGCCCTAATGTCTCACCTCTGATTGGTCTTGAGACCTTGCAGAAGCAGGAAGTAAAGGCTAAGGCAGAGTTCTAAACTGCTAGATCATTGTGTGTATGTGTGCCTTAACACACACACTCATATACACACACACACATGGCCCCTTGGCAAGGTGTGAAAGACTTATTGGTTCAAGACATTTGAAGAAATCTCTGTTGAATCATTAACTGACCGTTAGGCAGAGTGAGCAAGACATTAGTGGCCACACATGACAGGGAATACAGATGTTACAGAATTAGTTCAGTTATGTCACTAGACAAACAAGGAATCAACAATAACAAACCTTCTGCAGGAGGGATCTGATTTTCAAATTTGCTACATTATATTATGGAAAATGTCCAGTTTTTAACAAAAAAAATACAAAGAAACAGTATGGCCCATATACAGGGAATAAAAAAAAACAGTCAATAGAACCTTCCCTTGAGGAAGTCCAGGTCATGGACTTACTAGAAAAATACTTTATATCAGGTATTATAAATATATTTAAAGAACTAAAAGAAACCATGTCTAAAGAATTAAAGGAAAGTATGCAAATAATGTCTTACCAAATAGAGAATATCAACAAATAAATAGAAATTATTTTTTAAAAGAACCAAATAGAAAAATTGGAGTTGAAAATTGCAATAACCAAAATGAAAAATCTACTAGAGGGGTTCACCAGAGGGGTTCAATGGTAGATTTGAGCTGGAGAAGACTCAGCAAACCTGAAGATGGATTAATTGAAATTATCCCATCCAAGGATGAAGAAAAATTAGGGAGAACCTCAGAGACCTGTGGAACACCATCAAGCATAGCAACGTATGTATAATCAGAGTCTCAGAAGTTAAGAGGGGAGGCAGAAAGAATAATTGAAGGAATAATACTCAGAAACTTTCCAAATTTGCTGAAAACATTACACATCCAAGAAACTCAATGAATACAAAATAGGATAAATTCAAAGAGATCCACACATAGACATATTGTGGAAAGACAACAGAGAGAATCTTGAAAGCAGCAAGAGAGAAGTGATGTCTATATGGGGAAAGTCAGCACATGACAAAGGCAAAGGAAGACACTGAAAGGAACACAAGAAAAAAAGGCAACTATGGCAATTACTATAAAATAGGCAATCCTGCATCAACGGTATTAAACAATAATTTACGAAGGGATACATAGGTAGATAGGTATGCTGAAGAGACCTGGAAGGGTGTAAGGGAGCATGCCTACCTGCAGATATAGGTTAGTTTGTGGATATCTCTACATACATACTTGTAGATGTTACATGTATACCAATATAGACAATAGAACATACCAGGGGCACAGTCATGGAAACTTGTTA
This sequence comes from Elephas maximus indicus, assembly GCF_024166365.1. NCBI lineage: Eukaryota > Metazoa > Chordata > Mammalia > Proboscidea > Elephantidae > Elephas > Elephas maximus. The sequence continues at coordinate 47,511,546 of NC_064846.1, forward strand.
TATACAACCAAACACCTCCCAGAATGAAGATACTAGGCTTGAAGGCTAAAGACCTTAGACTCGGGGGACATCTACATCAATTGGTGTAACATAGTGCATAAAAACAATGTTCTACATCCTACTTTGGTGAGTAGTTGAGTGTCTGGGGTCTTAAAAGCTTGTGAGTGGCCGTCTAAGATATAACTAATGCTCTCTTCCCATTCAGAGTAAAGAAAACCAAAGATCCAAGGGAGCAATTAGTCCAAAGGACTAATGGACCATATGCACCATTGCCTACACATCCCTGAGACCAAAAGAACTAGACAGTGCCCAGCTACCACTACTGACTGCTCTGACCAGGATCATAGTAGAGGATCCTAGACAGAGCAGGAGAAAAATAATAGAAAATCAAATTCATTAAAAAAAAAAAAAGACCATACTTACTGGCCTGATAGAGACTAGAGAAAACCCAAGACTATGGCCCAAAGACACCCTTTTGACTTGGAACTACAGCTATTCCTGGAATCCCCCTTCCAGCCGAGCAATAGACAGGCTTATAAAATAATAACACCTGAAAGGAACATGCTCCATAGAACAAACAGTTATACCGACCAAAAGGACAACGTTTACCCAAAACTAAAGATAAGAAGGCAGGAAAGGGTAGGAAAACCCGGTGAAAGGAAACTGGTAACCCAGGGTGGAAATGGGGAGAGAGTAGACACAGTGTGGGGATTGCAACCAATGCCATGGAACACTTTATGTAGAATTTGTTGAAGGGGAAACGAATTTGCTCTGTAAGCTTTCACCTAAAACAATAAAATATTAAAACAAACAAAAAAAACCAAACACATACCCAATACATATAATAGCAAAAGTTAAGTTTGTCAAAACTTCTAAAACCTAAAAAAAAAAAGCAGATCACAAGAATCAAGATTGACGCCAGACCTCTCAACAAGACTAGATACAAGAAGATAATTGAGTAATATCTTCACAGTGTTGAGTAAAGGAACCTCGTAGGAAATGAAAGATAAATGTCTTTTAAAGATGTGAAAAGATGTTCAAGCTCATTCTCAGTGACAGAGATAAAACTACATTGAAATACTGTTTTTAATGTACTGTATTGGCAAAGGCAATGTGAAAATCCAAAAGCAATAGCACTTTCAAGAACCCTGAGGTAAAGTGTATAGATTTCAAAGAATTGAAATTGAAAGGAGGCCATTATGACTGGAATGAGAATTGGCAGATAAGAGATGTGGCTAGAGAAATTTAGGCTATATCAAGAAACTTGAATTTTATTCAGCATGCAATGATGAGCTAATCGAGGGCTTGAAAACAGTAGGAAAATGAAGAAAGTCAAGCATGCCAGTACCAATGTCATTGAGTCAAATCCAACTCGTGGCAACCCCATGTATGTCATAGTAGACTACTCCATAGGGTTCTCAATGGCCAATTTGCAGAAGTAGATTGCCAAGCCTTTCTTTCGAGGTGCCTGTAGATAGACTCAAACTTCTATCCTTTTGGTTAGCAGCTAAGTGCGTTAACTATTTGTACCACACAGAGACTCCAAGTCAACCATACCAGCATTTAATTTTGTGACTATGTACTCAGGACGGGCAAGACGCTGCTACCTCCAAATCCCAATAGCTTAAATGCAGTAAACATATTTCTCCCTCACGTCATATATTCTATCAAGTCAACAACAGGACTTTGACCATGATGGTTACCCATGAACCAGAGTGAAGCACTGAAGTACATGTCCATTTCCACATGTGTTGCCATGATCACCATAGCAGAGGGACAGTAGAGTGCAAATGGCTTACTGTTTCCACAAGCTTCCACCCAGAAGTGACATATCACTTCTACTCACATTTGCCAAAATGTGTCATAAATCCACACTTAACTTCAAAGAGACAGGAACCTACAATCTTACCCTATGCCCAGAAGGAGAAAGAAATTTGTGAATGTCCCTCATGACTATGAAAGTGAATGGTAACAGACTGTCTCTACAGGGAATAAAAGGATCTATGAATTTATTCATTAAGTAGTCACATTCAATCATGCTGATTTATCAAATTAATAATGTGTGCTGGGCCTGTTTGTGGGAATAGCACTGTATAATCCTAAATAAAAAATAAATATGTGCATTAAAAAATACATACCAATGGGGAAAAAAGTGATGCACACAAGGAATCCTAAGTAAGATTAAGAGCTAACTTTGCATCAGAAACCATGGGGGCCAAGAGGGCAGTGGGATGAAAGAAATGGACGGTCAACCAAGATTTCTATATCTAGCAAAACTGTCCTTCAAAAATGAAGGAGGAATTAGAACATTCCCAGATAAACAAAAACTGAGAGAACTCATCACTAGCAGACATGCCCTAAAAGAAATACTAAAGGTTGAAATGAAAGGACACTGGATAGCAACTTGAATGTGTACAAAGAAATAAAGAACACCAATAAAGGTAACTACCTAAAAGACAGTATAAAGTTATTTTTGTTTGTAACTCTTTTCTTCTTTTATTTGGTTTAAAAAATGACTGCATAAAGCAATAATTATAAAACTGTTGATGGGCTTATAATGTATAAACATGTAATTTGAATGGCAATACAAAAGACAGGGCAGAGAACAGAGCTATAGTGGACCAAAGTTTTTATATACTGTTGAAATTAAGTTGACATTAATCTGAACTAGATTGTTTTAAGTTAAAAGGTTAGTTGTAATTCCCAGGCCAGCCATTGAGAAAATAACTCAAACCAGAATAATGAATTGGTAGTTAGCTTTAGGAATCTCAGTACTTTGATACACAGTTTAGATTCTGAGAGTAAACTTATAGATTGATTTTTTTCCAAAGTTAAGCTTTATTTGACATTTTCTTTCATTTGTTATAAACAGGTACAAGTATATTGCCTAAGTAGAATATTTTGGGCTCTTTCTATATAAAGCTTAATAAAATATTTAAAAAATAATTTCACAATCATCAATTCTCAGCACATCCTCATGAATTAAGAGTTCTTATTCTAATCCCGAGAATGGGATTATTCCAATATTTTAAGATGCCAAAACCATACCAAAGTGAATTAAGGCTTTCCTGTCTTCTTCCCTCTCCCCCTGGGGATCTTAGTCTCCTTTTTTAGCATTTGTTTACCAAGTTTAAAGAGAGTAGCTTAGCAATTTTGTAGTAATGTTTCACCTCCATGAAGTCAGAGTAACATCTTCAAAGGATAAGGCTTATTAGTTATGATATCACAATTTCATTTGATAATTGTGAAAGTTTTTGCCCTCACAACAAACCTACTATACTATTTTGAGTTATAAATTAAATATTTTTAAAATGTTATTTAATTTTTACATTAAACATTATGAAGTATTAATTAAATGAGCTGTCTTCAAAATGATTGACCTATATATTCGTTGCTGTGGGAATAATGAGGTAGATAAGGTTTCCCTGCCCTTAAGTTTATACTGTAGTAAGACAGCTAAGTTTTGCTCTCAGATAATTGTGATACAGATAAATAAGTGCCTTGTAGAGGCACAAACAAAGCCATAGAAGTTAGGGGATGATAATTTTCGATGGGAGATTTTAGCTAAGATGACTGATGAGTCATCTGGTTCGCAGACATACAAATTGCTACACCCACATCAGATGTGTAATCTAGACACGTTTATTATAACTTGCACATTATGCTGAAGACCACCGTTAGTACTTTTTGATATTAAAATTTAAAAAAATGTATAAACCACCCATATTTCCACACAAAAGCTTGCCTGCACTAGAATAAGCCTGCCTCTTTTTCAGCACAGGTGTCTAGGGATAGACAGTTGTTGACCTGGGAATGTCATGCTAGTGAGAGCTCAATTAAACATCATTCTAGGGGCAGAGTCAATGGTGAAGAATCCTGGGACTGGAGTTATAAAAACCCGTTGCCATTGAGTTGATTCTGATTCATCGCGACCCTATAAGGACAGAGTAGAACTGCCCCATAGAGTTTCTAAGGAGTGGCTGATGGATTTAAACTGTCGACCTTTTGGTTAGCAGCCAACTTTTTAACCACTGCACCACCAGGACTCCGGAGTTGTAAGAGTAGGTCAAAAGAAAGGGCCAAGAACAGGTCAAATTAATTCAAGAGAACCTATGTCCCTAAATGTGCCAGATGCTGTGCCAGGTGCAGCAAATACTGTGGTCCTTGGTCCTTGAGTAGCTCACAGTCTAGCAGGGGAAATCAGGATGCTGGACCAATGGAAAAAGCTATTGCTAAATCCCATCCCATAATTCCTGGACCTTCTGAGCTGGGTAGAGGGAAATATGTCAGATATGCCAGAAAACTATGCCCCTTAAATTCACTTTTTTTTTTTTTGAAGAGGCAGTAGATGCACATGGTATGAAATTCAAACAACACAAAAAGACAGTGAGATGTAGATCTCCCTCCCACCCATGTCTCCCAGCTGCCCAATTTCCGTCCCCAGAGGCAAGCACTGCTACTGTCAGTTTCTTGTGGATCCTTATAGAGATAGTCTGTGCATATACTAGCATCGATATACATAGCCTTTTTGTTTTACACAAAGTGTAGCATATTACACATTTTTTCTGAATCTTCTTTGTTCACTTAACAATAAATCTTGGGGATAATTCCATATCAGCATATCTGGAAATGCCTGTTTTTTTTTTTTTTTTACTTAAACATTTTATTTTGAAATAATTATAGACTCACAAGAAGTTGCAAAAACCTGTCTACCTATCACCCAGCTTCCTCCAGTGGTGGTATCTTACATAACTATAGTACATTATCAATATCCAGAAATTGATTGGTACAATATAATTAAGTACACTGCAGTGCCTTTTTTTTTCAGTTTTGTTTTTGCTTTTTTTAATGGCCGCAAGGTATTCCACTATCTGGGTGTACCATAGTTTCTTTAATGAATCTTTTATTGATGGACATTTAGATTGTAGCATTGGTGGTACAGGGAAAGACAGGAGACAATAAATATCTGTGTATTCATGGCCACTGCTGGCATACATACTGCCTTTGTAATTAGAAAAAAATTGCCCTTTCTGGGTGGATGCAGCCCCATAAACACATGGCTTGGAAAGCAGAGTGCAACCTGAATAACTGTATTTTGTACCTCTACTTGTTGATCCCTTCGGACCTGAGTGGGAATGCATAGGTAGGATAATGGAGTGTAATTTAAATTCTGCAGCATGACATTAGTGTTCCAATCTGAAACTTTGAAGCTGGTTTCTTTCAAACTTGGCATGTTCTACCACCAGTAACTCCCATTACCCCTTCCTAATACCTCAGTTATTGAATATTTTCTCTTATTTGTGTACATATCTATCTCTCACATTGGATTGTAAGCTCCTTTAATAGCAGAGATCTCATGTCTTGATCTTTGTATCTTCCTTCTCTTCCCTTCGCCACTCTATTATCTATCTAGATGGAATATTGTCTTGTATTAAGGTACTTAGTAAATGTTTATTTAAAAAAATTAAGGCAAGGAAATGAAGAGCAGTGGATTTTTAATCTGCCTCTCATTACTTAAAAGAGGTCATGAATTTTTAAACCAAAACTATTTTGAATTAAAATAACCCACACATACCACACTTGTAGGAGGGGAAAAGGGTGTGTTATAAAGTCAACCAACTAATGATGGAGTCCTGAAATTTCAAAAACGTTAAGTATTATAGTATTGAAAGGAAGAAAAAGAGTTGCCTGAGAAATTGTAAGCAGGTTATTGAGTTTTGGTACTGCTGAATATTAAAAAAAATAGGAATAAGAATAATCCTTTATAAGGATGTTTTAAGGATTCATAATGTGTGCAAAAGAAATATATACTGTTACAGAAAACAAAGCATTTTTAAGCTCTATTCAGAAAGAACTTCAAGTATTTTATATGTATTACATGTGTATGTTCAGTAAGTACAATTCTGAGAAGTTGCATAAATCTGTGCCCTAAAAATACATAATTTCATCAGATCTTCTCTATACCATTCATTTAGGAACAAAATTGTCCATTTTTAACACTGGCTTTTTCATTACTGTTAAGTGCTAGAAATGTTTTATGAAATTTTAATTACATTAAATATTTCATTAAAATTTACATCATTGGAACCATATGTGGTACATTTCAGGACTGCTGTAAGCACACAAAAAGAGTGGAAAGTTACTGTTTTTTAATGCATCTTCTGTTGTGTAGACTTTGTATTAACAATTTAACTAAATAAAACTAAAAGACTAACTGTACAACCTAATTAGCATAAATCTTATACAAGTGAGAAGTTAATATAGATAACTGTAGTTGAAAAATAGCTTAATTTTGAAGACTAGCCCCATGGCATAGACAGTGAATTGACTTGACATCCATATCGGATACTTAGTTTGCTTCCATAAAGTATTTAAGGAGGTAAGGGTTGGGGAAGTTGTGCTGAATAAAATCGTGGGAGAAATGCTCTTCAGTTTTAACATTCACAGTGAATTATCAAGTGAGAGTTGCTTTGCCAGCAGCACATAAATATTTTTTCATTGTAAGGAATGACTTCCTGGAAGACGATTGGAGAAAACATTTGTTATCCTTGATTATTTGCCGTAAATAATTTTTTTCAGAACCAAATCAACAAAGTACTGTGAGTTTGCTATGAGATTGAGCATAACAGAAGCTCTATTATCCTGATGTTAACTCTAATGGATTTTTACCTGTCTTCCAGGAAATAAAGCAAGTTGGATTGATTCCAGTAGGTTTTATTTTTCAGCTTTAGTGCTAAAACCAGATTGTGTGCAACTCTGAATCATGATTCTATAAATTCTTGGCTATACTAAGTAAATTACAGTATATATTTCCAGTACAATTATAAGAATGCTATAATGTGCAGGATGCTTTTCTTGAGAGTTTTTATGATACAAAGATTAATCTCCTCCAAAACATGACTGGATAGTAATAAAGACCATCGTCAACCACCATTAGGGTACTGTTTCTGTATTTGTCAGTTTGCTGGCAACTAATAGGAGTTTAAATAATAGTACCTTTTTGGCTTGGCAAGCTTTCCTTATAAGTGTGTGTGTTCACATACACACAGAGTTTATATTACTGTGTAAGCTTCCGGTTTACATGGAATAATTTACCAACTTGCTCTTCTTCTGGGACGTACGTAAGTAAACCATCTTTTCTATTTAACTAAGAAGGTGGCTATTTTTATAACTACAAGGTATGTTTTGATTTTTAATATAAATTAATGTTTACATAAATATGTAAATTTTGACTATATTATTTATAACCACCATATATATATGTGTGTATGTATATATATATAGAGAGAGAGAGAGACCTTCCTGCTTCTGTAAGGAACCCTAATGCAAATAGTGCAAAAAATAATAATTTCTCATGCCTCCTTTTCTTGACTCTTCTGATCGTTTCTTGAGCTGTCTCTGTGTGCCTTTCCTACCTTTCTCCAGTACCTTTACTGGAGTGGCTGTACCATAAGTGGGTAATTAAAAGAGTTTTCGGGTGGATTGGGAAAAGCTGTCGGTCATGCTGTAAGTCCACATGTGGATAATGGGGAGTTGGATATTCATGACTGTACGTGGCAGTGGGGGAGGCATATTAGTCATGTTTAAGTTAATGGGCCTGTTCTTATTTGTTGGGGAAGGATCATGGAAGGTTTTGAATTATGTTTCAAACCTTAAGAATTTAGACATTTATTTTGAGGAAGAGTACTAGACATTCTAATCAGCAAGGATCATAAAGAGGGCTGGGTGAATAGTTTTGTTCAGGACACTATCAGGAAATGAAGATAATCGGGAATTCTTGGACCAGGTGAGTGAGAGTGGAGTGGCTTAAATTAAAGCATCCGTTCATTCCTTCTGAGTCAATTTTCTGGTCTATTGGGAAACAGTGTAGAGTGATGTGGGTGAAGCAGAGTGAGAGATTGGTGACATTTAAAACAGATTCATTGTTGGAGGGAACACTGAAATAGTTTAACCCAAAGAGCACACTAGCCTGCATAAAGATTAGCTATGATGTTAGATTTGAGAGGAAAGAATAGGTACAAATAATAGTACAGGAAAGAAATGGTATAGTTTAGCATTTAACTAAATAATGTGGGCGGTGATCTAGTGGTTCGTGTTAGGCTAATACTGTTCATCCAAAGAGCAGGCCTGTGCCATTGCCAAGGGGATTTTGGAGAGCTTTGTTACCTGTACACTGATGAAGCTCTGCAGAGTAAGGTCTGTACTTTTGCCTCCAAGCATACTTTAGAGATCTCCAGTTTTCACTCAACTCCTGAAAGTGCACAGTCTGATTTATGAAATTCTGGTACAGTTTTTGAGGTGAAACAGGAGAAATATCACTTACTGAGAACCCACTGTGTGGTGTGCACCCAGGTAGATGTTTTATATACCTACCTTTCTTCCCTCTTTCTCTACCAGATCAAGCTCTACTCTTCTGTAAGAGTATGTGAGGGAGGGTTGTGTATGCACTAAAAGACAGCTCTCCACCCTGTCAAAACCTCTGTCATTTTAAAAAGCCCAGAAAACATTGTGTTCCTTCAGCTCTTTGACTAGGAGCTTTCTATCCTTTCCCCTTCTTTTTACTCTTAGCTTCAATTTATACTATCTATTGGCTCCAAGACACAAGTCTTGAGCTAAAGTTAGTTTCTATAGTCATAGTCCTCTGTTTTCTTGCTTCCCTGAATCCCTAGGTTAGGATAAGTGCCTCTCCTATGTGCCCACTCTTCTTTCATACCTATTTTCTTATCATTTACTGCTTTATATGAAATTCTGTTCCTCCTTCACGTAGACTATAAGCTCCTGAAGAGTAGGGGTGGTCCTTTTTATTTCCGATCCCCAGTGCATAGCACATAGTAGATAAGGTGCTCAATACTAGTCTGCTGAACTAAATTGACCCCATCAATTGGAGTTTGGCTTCTCATCTGTGAGATGGCTCTGTATACTTTATAACCCATTCTCTTTAGTGAGAGAGAATGGAGCAAGGAAAGCCTGTTAGCTTCCTTTGTAGTCTCTCTTAATCTTGGCAACTGTATACCCTGAATACCTAATTCAGACTCCCCCCACATAACAGACTAAGTCCTCCAATGGCATAATATTCACAGCTCTAGCCTGTACTGGACAGTGCCATATAGACCAGTAACTTGGAAGATTGAGGTGTGAGAAATGCTAAGGTCAGGAATTCTAAGCAGCAGTAAACCAAACCAAAACTAAACTGTTCCTCTAGAGTCGATTCTGACTCAAAGCAGTTGTATATACATAAATCTTCCCCCAAAATGATGACACCCAGGAAACCAGGGAGCGGCTGGTCACCTAAAGAGGTGTGAACTGCTCCAGATTAGAAATGGAACAAGTCATGCTAATTGCTATCACTCTGAGTGAGGCCCTATAATAAGATGTGCTCTCCACAACTACAAGATGGCCTCTCTCTTCCAGGATTGAAGAGAAAACCGGAACAATTTGAAAGTTCCTACTCAGCTAGGTCTGAAGGTGTAGCTATTTCCCTGAAGTGGATAGAAGACCCTGTGATTTAACCACTCCTCTTCAGTCTCAGTCACATCAGATGACTACACCAGTTAGTGTGTCTCTACATCTTGGTTCTGTTTGGGAGAAGTGTCGCTAGAAGAAGAATTGACACAATAGGAAAAAAGTAGTTGATCCTTTATCCGTCTCTTTTGACACTATTCTGTTGAATTCTTAGTACCAAACCAAAAACCAAAGCCAGTGCCGTCGAGTCAATTCTGACTCATAGCGACCCTATAGGACAGAGTAGAACTACCCCACAGAGTTTCCAAGGAGCGCCTGGCAGATTTGAACTGCAACCCTTTGGTTAGCAGCCGTAGCACTTCACCACTACGTCACCAGGGTTTCCGAATTCTTAGTAGATGGACTTATTTTATCTTGCTTAAACCTGCTACCTTCTCAAGAAGGTAAATTGTCTGATCAAACTCACCTACCTCTGACTGACTTAATGGCAACAGGTTTCATAATTGTCAGAATCACTGGCAGTGAGGCCATTAACTCTCCTAACCAGCCCCATATTCATAACCAATGATTGGAAATTCCACTAAGCTTTCTATTGGATCTGAAGAAACTATTAGCTTATGAACATTATTTAGTATTGAAGGGCCTTATGTCCCCCCTTGTCAAAAAGGGCAGTAGAACAATCCAAAAGAATCCATGAACTGGCATTAAAATGCAGTAGCAGTTAATCTAAGATATCAGGGATAAACCTGAGATATTTTTTTTATATATATTATATATATTTTCTTACTAAGGTCTCTAGATTATGGCCAACAAATTTATGAAACCAGATGGATCTGGTGGGATGGGAAGAAAGAAATGACTGTAAGTAACTTCTCATCCACACTGTAATTTTTTAGGGGTCATGTGTCCGTACAGCCGTCATCACTCAGGGTTAGTCATAACCAGAGACTGAGGGTATTGTGAAACTCTGTGTAGTTCTTTAGCCATGCTGGTGTTGGGTTCTTTTAAAAATAGATCAGTTCCAGACAGTAACCATACATCCTGTATATCCCAGGACAGCCCTGATTTCAAATATTTTGTTCCATTGTGTCCGTAAGTATACTCAAATTCCTCAGACTTTATGCCAATTTTTGGTTTGGGAAATAGGGAAACCAGACACATAAAGACTTCCTCCTTGCCAACTGATAACAGTTCATCACAGCTTAGCCTTGCTCTTTCAATCCTGCCTTTCTTACTACCAGCAATTCTCACCCCACTGCCAGCATTCTTCAATTCGGCTCCCGTCTTGTATCCTCCCCTTATTTTGGACCCTTAGTGAGTTATCTCTTTTGTTTTGCATCTCTTTGACTCTGGAGTTCAGCAAATGGTGTATCTTTACACTATCACAAAGCTACTTGCATCCTATTATTTTGGCAATAGGAGGTATCTTTTTGAAAAATAACACACCACACTTCCTTTCTTCTCAGGGCCCTTTTGGAAGTTGAAGTCTGTTCCAGTGTCATATTCATCTTCACATGCCTCCAAAATGGGTTCAATAAGTAGAAGCACCACCACTATCGTTTACTGAGTGTTTGCTATGTGCCAGATATTGGGTAAATATTTTTTTGAAAAACCTCATTTAATCCTTATATCCTGTGAAGTTGGTGTTATTCCCTTCTCACAGGTAAGAAAACACTCTTAGGTTAAGTTGTTCAAGATCGCTACTTAGCATCCTACACTTGGAAAACCTTATTTGGTACATTCTAGATAAAATAAGTCGTACACGTACAAGTCTCAGAATCATGGATCACTGGATCAAGTATTCCAACCCCATGACAAACTAAAACCTCTAACTTTATACTTCCCACCGCCAGGAAATGTGTATTTTTACTCTTGATAGGTGAATTTTTGTACATCCTTGTTACTCTCAAATAGTGGTTCTCAAGCTTCAGTGCGCAGGAGCACCACCTGATGGGCTTATTAAAACGCAGATTGCTGGGCCCCACTTCCATGGTTTCCAATTCAGTAAGTCGGGTGGGACCTGAGGATGTTAACTTCTAACAAGTTCCCAGGTTCAGCCAATGCTGCTTGTCCAGGAACCACGCTGAGAATCATTGCTATATAATAATCATTTTTCCTTCCACAAATTATTCAGCACTTACTGTGTCCTAGGCACTGTGCTGAGCACTAGGGATATATGGTAAAATCTGCGAAAGCCGGAACCTGTATAAGACAGAAACCTGCCAGAAAAGATAAACTCAAATATTTTCCACTAAGAGATACAGAAATGGTAAGACTGCACCGTGTCAAAGGCGGAAAACCTGTAAGACCCAGAAAAACAAGGCAGTCCTGTCGAGTTCCGGCTCTCACAGGTTTCTCTGTAATAGTGAAAAAGGTAGACATGGTCTTTGTTCTTATACAGCTTATAGTCCAGCGGTGGAGACAGTTGAACTAATTGTATTTGGGATACGTAAATGGGATTGGCATAGAGAATAACAGAGCTGTCATCCTCTTCTGTAGATAGGCTGAGAACAAGTCTCTTTGAGAAGGTGGTACTCAGTCTAAGACCTAAAGGATGTGAAGAGTTCATTAAAGCTTTTATCCTTGGCTTTTCTTGGCTCCAACTTCTGTTGCCATCACTGGTGATGACTTGGGAGAACTTCATGGATTCAGACTGGCCTCTGAGCAGTTCATTCCTTAATAATTTCTGTGGCCCTGGCCAAGCTTGATTACATACTTCTATGACTATTTCCTACCTCTCCCCACCCAACCTCCCCGTGCCTCATGTAGATACAGGAGTCAGAAGAATTCAAAGGCTGATTTTGTCTTCAGGCAGTTTTACTCTGCTGTAGGGTTGCTGGAAACCCTGGTGGCCTAGAGTTTAAGTGCTACAGCTGCTAACCAAAGGGTTGGCAGTTCAAATCCGCCAGGCACTCCTAGGAAACTATGGGGCAGTTCTACTCAGTCCTGTCAGGTCACTATGGGTCAGAATCGACTCGACGGCACGGGGTTTGGTTTTTGGTTTTGGTTATAGGGTCGCTGTGAATCAGAATCGACTTGACGGCAACGGGTTTGGGTTTTTTTGGTTTGTATAGGATCACTATGAGTTAGAATCGACTCAACAGCAGTGGGGTTTTTTTGGCTCCACCTAGGTCATATTCTTTGGTGTCTTATGGCTTGGAAATAATATATACCAAGTATTGGGCCTGTGAACTAGCCATTCGTGGCCACTGTCCTCACCTCATAAATATTAATGATACCTTAAGATTATGTCTTATTTGCCAGTTGGCAAATTTGCCAGGAGAGGGGTTGCAGTGTGGGAATCCATACAATTCCTAGCTACCCTGATGTGGGGTTTCTATACAGAAGATTCTCAGATTCTTGCAGCCCAAGTAGAAGCTTTTTGGTTTCCAAAATGCTATCAAGCAATATAAAACCAAACCTTGCTTCTAGCTGTGCTGACCAAACCTGCAAAAATTCTAGGCATTTGAAGTTGTCTTTGCTCCCAGTGTCCTTATCTCTTGCGCTCAGAGTTTTAGCTCTGAAGTTTGATGACTTACTTGTTTTTTTTTTTTTTTTTTTTTTTGCTCTGGCTCTGTCCTGCCATGATTTAACTAGCTTTGCTTGGAACCCTCTTGCCTCTGGAACAATAATGATAGCTTTTCCTTGCTGTCCAGTTTTACTCTGTTTTGATTGAACATTTCCTCTGGTATTCTGTTCCTGTAAAGGTAACAGTGCTGACTCACGCCCTCCCGCATGTTGTTCACTATCATTCCTGTGGGAAAGGGACTCTTACCAGGTATTCTCTGGGTATTTTCAGGAAGAATTTTACATTTAGCCTTGGTATACATTTTTTCAAATAATAGACTTCCTTAGTCACCTATCTATAAATCCCTGAACCAGAGGATGTTTATTAGATGGAGAATAGTAGAAACTGACTTTTCTGTTGCCAAGGATATCCTGAGTTTACTTGAGAAATCTTCTAATCAGCCATTCAATGCGTGCTTAATGAGCTATGACGTCTCTTCTACCCACCTGCACCTAGGGGCCAGCTTTAACTATTTTACCCAAACTGAAAATTCCCCTTTCTCTGTGGCCTCAGAATTTTCTCTCTGCTAACCTGGTTCCTGATGGTACAGAGTGGACCCACAATTTTTTTTAACCCATATGCCAACCACAAGAGTGACTGAAATAACAAAGGAAAATGGTGTGCAAGCTCACTTTTATCTGGAGATGATAAATCATTTCTGTGGCTCTGGAGTCAGACAGCCCTTGGTTGGTAGTGTCTGGTCTGCCCCATACTAGCAGTGTCTTGGGCCAGTAAGCCAGCTTCTCAGCCTCAGTTTTCTCATCTGTAATAGGGATAATAAATACCTTTTTACAGAGTCGCTGTGAGGATTCAAATGCATGTAAAAGCACCAAATTATATTTGACTCATAGTATGTACTCGTTGAATGTTAACTCTTTCCATCCTCAATGTTTTAAAAGCCCTGAACACTTGGGGCACAGTCTATCATGGTGCAGCCTGTGGAACACCAGCATTTTTCCCCAGAGATGGATACTTCAGAGTACCACCTTCTAAATGATAAAACTTATGAGGAGGCTACTCACAGTATCTCTACTTCTCCCACGTATCAAAAAAAGGAAATGAACATTTATTGGAGGGTTACCAATAGACATCTAGTTGACCAGAAATGATGATACCAAAACCAAACCCATTGCTGTTGAGTTGATTCCTACTCATAGTGACCCTATAGGACAGAGTAGGACTGCCTCATAGGGTTTCCAAGGAGTGGCTGGTGGAGTAGAACTGCTGAACTTTTGGTTAGCTGCTAAGCTCTTAACCACTGCACCACCAGGGCTTCAAGATGATAATAGCATTAATAATTATATGTTTATTGATACGGCATTATAATACTTCTCATTTTCCAGGACTTTTCTAATGGAACACGTCCTTGGATTCCTGAAGAAGTCCATCAAGCAGGCAGAGTACTTGTCCCCATCTTGCATACCCATGATTGAGGATGAAGGGTTTTCTGACTGACTAGGAGTGCCTGGGTGGTACAAATGGTTAATGCACTCAGCTGCTAACCGAAAGGCTGGAGGTTCGAGTTTACCCAGAGGCACCTTGGAAGAAAGGCTTGATAATCTACTTCCAAAAAATCAGCCACTGAAAACCGTACGGAGTACAGTTCTACTCTGACACACATGGAGTTGCCATGAGTGGGAATCAACTCCATGGCAACTGGTTACTGGTTAGGGGCCCAAGAAAACTGTTTAGGCCTTTGATATGAATTCTGCGTGCCACAGTTAGACTTCCACTACACATTCAAAATTAGTATTTCTTGGGCCTAGACTCTTTTTTAGTGTGACCAATTCCCATTAGGTCTTTTAGGTTATATTGTTTTATTCAACAAACGTATATTTAGCCCTTATTATGTGTAAGAGGCTAGGAATGCAGCCGTGAAACAAACTCTCTGCCTCCTGGGCTTACAGTCTAGTAGGCTGACAATAAACAAATAGTGATATGTGCTATGAAAGAAAATAAAGTACTTTTTTGTTATTTGCTCAAGCTCTGAGATTCCTCAATTGCAGGAACTACCAGTAACACCTGGTACCCGCTGCCATTGAGTTAATTCCAACACATAGAGACCCTATAGGACAGAGTAGAACTGCCCCATAGGGTTTGTAAGGCTGTAAAACTGTACAGAAGCAAACCGCCACATCTTACTCCTGTGGAGCACCTGGTGGGTTCGAACCACTGACCTTCTGGTTAACAGCCAAGCACATTAACCACTATGCAACCAGGGCTCCTGCGACACCTGGTAGACTCTCTTTAAAAAGTGAGCTATTAGAAAGATAGGCTCAGCAAAGGAACGCTGTCTCTGACACCCCTTAGCAGTTCCTACCTTCCTTTCTAATACTGAGATTTTGACTAAGATCTTGTTTCCTTGTGTGGTTCTTGCACGGTTGTGAGCAACCCCGATGGAGTTGGAATATAAGGGCATGGCCAAGCAATTATCCATAGACCGTAGAGGAAAGCTGTTAGGGAATAAAACACCTTTGGAGAAACAGTCTCACAACAAGTACTTTTAGAGTTGTGTTTATTTTTTTTCCTTAAACATAACGTCGTGCTTTATAGTGTTACATCAAGAATATTGATAAAAGATAAATTAAAAAATCTCTCTCCAAATATGCTATGTTTAATGAAACAGTACAAAAAAGCAGCTTTGTTAGATGTTCTTTTTGACATTAGTCTTTTAAAAGTTTTGAAGAACAGGGAGTCTGCAAGTTGGAGAGAAGCCATTCTTAACCATGAGGCAAATATACTTGAGTTTAATTTTTGAACTATAACTGCTATTTGACCTTGAATTAAGACAATCTGTTTCCATTATGGTGTTTTACTGGTTTAACAATGAGAACATTTAAAGCAGCTGCCACCCATTAAAATGATTCATAAATGCTGATTGTAAATAAATATTCTTGAAGTTTTAATTCAGTGAAGCCAATTTTTTTTTTTGGTGGCACTGTCTTTTCGGATAAACTTTAATGCATAGTCGTGTTTCCTGTAGTTTAACAAGAAAGAAATTATGGCATACTTACATGATGAACTATCATGGAGCCATTAAAATATTTTTGAAGAGTTTTAACCATGTAGGAAAACGTTTATGCAATTCAGTTGAAAAGAAAAACTAGCATATAAAACCATGGAGTGTGATCTTAATTCTGTGAAATGATTTCCATAGAAAAAGACTATGAAACTTTGTAAATTTTTATTATATTTGGTTATAAGATTGTGTGATTTTTATTTTATTTTTTCTATATTTTCCAAAACGTTTTTCTTTTTTCTACAGTGGACATATATCACATTTGAAATGGTTGTAAATGTTATATATGTGTTTTGATCCTTTCTTTTAATAGAATGCTTTTTTTTATTAATATCCAGTCAATCTGTATTATTGTGCCATTTTTTCCAGATTTATATCTTTAGAGCATTTCTTCTTTGTAGTGAATTTTTATATTTTTATTCTTATGTTTATTTTAATTTTATGATATACATAGTCGATGTCAGCAGTTTTATTTATCCTGGCTCTAATTTCTAGGTTGTTCCACTTTAAATCCAATAATTCAGTTCCACGGTGAAATACTGTTTTTCAGGTGGTTTATATCAAGCAACACACGTACACATTCATAGTATGTAGTATAAAGTATTCATAGTGTCTTTGATTCATAGTATCTGTCACATTGTTGTACTGTGGTGCCTTGAGTATTGCTGTGATTCTGGAAGCTATGCCACTAGTATTTCAAATACCAGCAGAGTTACTCATGGTAGACAGGCTTCAGCGGAGCTTCCAGACTAAGACAGACTGGGAAGAAGGACTGGCAAGCTACTTCTGAAAAAAAATTGGCCATTGAATACCTTATGGATAGCGGGAAATATTGTCTGATACAGTGCCAGAAAAGGAGCCCTCAGAGTGAAGGGCACTCAACATATGACTAGGGAAGAGCTGCCTCCTCAAAGTAGAATCAACCTTAATGATGTAGATGGAGTCAAGCTTTCAGGATCTTCATTTGCTGATATGGCAGGACTCAAAATGAGAAGAAACAGCTGCAAACATCCATCAATAATCAGAACGTGGAATGTACAAAGTATGAATCTAGAAAAGAAGCATGAAGTGGTCAAAAATGAAATGGAATGCATAAAGATCGATATCCTAGGCATTAAAAAACAAAACAAAACAAAACCCTTTGCCATGGAGTCAATTCCGACTCATAGCGACCCTATAGGACAGAGTAGAACTGCCCCACAGGGTTTCCAAGGAGCAGCTGGTGGATTGAACTGCTAGCCTTTTGGTTAGCTGCCAAGTTCTTAACTGCCGTGCTACCAGGGCTCCATTCTAGGCATTAGTGAGCTGAAATAGACTGGTATTGGCCATTTTGAATTAGACAATGATATGGTCTACTATGATAGGAATGACAAATTGAAGAGGAATGGCATTGCATTCATCATCAAAAAGAACATTTCAAGATCTATCCTGAAGTACAAAGCTGTCATTGATAGGACAATATTCATACCTATAAGGAAGTAAGGAAGACCAGTTAATACGACCATTATTCAAATTTACGCACCAACCACTAATGCCACAGATGAAGAAATTGAAGATTTTCATCAATTTCTGCAGTGTGAAATTGATCAAACATGCAATCAAGATGCATTACTGATGGTTGGAATGTGAAAGTTGGAAACAGAGAAGAAGGATTGGTAGTTGGGAAATATGGCCTTGGTGATAGAAACAAGGCAGGAGATCACACGATAGAGTTTTGCAAGACCAACGACTTATGGCAAATAACTTTTTTTTGTTTTAACATTAATGGTGACTATACACTTGGACCTCACCAGAAGGAATGCACAGGAATCAAATCGACTACATCTTTGGAAAGAAATGATAAAGAAACTCAATATCATCAGTCATAACTAGACCAGGGACTGACTGCAGAGCAGCCCATCAATTGCTTATATGCAAGTTCAAGTTTAAGCTGAAGAAAATTAAAACAAGTCTGTAAGAGCCAAAGTACAACCTTGAATATATCCCACCTGAAATTTAGAGACCATCTCAAGAATAGATTTTATTCATTGAACACTAGTAACTGAAGACCAGACAAGATGTGGAATGACAACAAGGACATCGTACATGAAGAAAGCAAGAAGTCATTGAAAGGAAAGAAAGAAAAGACCAAAATGAGTGTCACAAGAGACTCTGAAACTTGCTCTTGAACGTCGAGTAGCTAAAGTGAAAGGAAGAAATATGAAGTAAAAGAGCTAAACAGAAGATTTCAAAGGGCAGCTCAAGAAGACAAAGTATTATAATGATGTGCAAAAACCTGGAGTTAGAAAACCAAAAGGGAAGAACACACTCGGCATTTCTCAAGCTGAAAGAACTGAAGGAAAAATTCAGGCCTCAAGTTGCAATATTGAAGGATTCTACAGGGAAAATATTAAATGACACAGGGAACGTCAAAAAAAGATGGAAGGAATAAACAGAACCACTGTACCAAAAGAATTTACCAACATTCAACCATCTCAGGAGGAAGCATATGATCAAGAACTGATGGTACTGAAGGCATTGGTGAAAAACAAGGCTCCAGGAATTGATGGAATACCAATTGAGATGTTTCAGCAAACGGAAGCAATGCTCGAAGGCCTAACTGATCTATGCCAAGAAATTTGGAACACTGCTACCTGGCTAACCAAATGGAAGAGATCCATATTTGTATCCATTCCAAAAAAAATGTAATCCAACAGAATGCAGAAATTATTGAACAATATCATTAATATCACATGCAAGGAAAATTATGCTGAAGATAATTTAAAAATGGCAGTCCATCGATAGGGAACTGCCAGAAATTCAAGCCGAATTTAGAAGAGGATGTATGGAATGAGGGATATCTTTGCTGATGTCAGATGGATCTTGGCTGAAAGCAGAGAATACCAGAAAGATGTTTACCTGTATTTTATTGACTGTGTAAAGGCATTCGACTGTGTGGGTCATAACAAATTATGAATAACATTGCCAAGAATGGGAATTCCAGAACACTTAATTGTGTTCATGTGGAACCTGTACGTAGACCAAGAGGCAGTTGTTCAAACACAACAAGGGGATACTGCATGGTTTAAAATCAGGGAAGGTGTGGTTAGGGTTGTATCCTTTCACCATACTTATTCAATCTGTATGCTGAGCACATAATCCCAGAAGCTAGACTACATGAAGAAGAATGGGACATCAGGATTAGAGGAAGACTCATTAACAACCTGCATTATGAAGATGATACAACCTTGTTGAAAGTGAAGAGGACTTGAAGCACTCACTGATGAAGATAAAAGACTACAGCCTTCAGTATGGATTATAGCTCAACATAAAGAAAACAAAAATCCTCACAACTGGACCAATAGGCAACATCATGATAAATGGAGAAAATATTGGAGTTATCAAAGATTTCGTTTTACATGGATCCACAATCAACACCCATGGAAGCAGCAGTCAAGAAATCAAAGGACGTATTGCATCGGGCAAATCTGCTGCAAAAGACCCCTTTAAAGTGTTAAAAAGCAAAGATGTCACCTTGAAGACTAAGGTGTGCCTGAGCCAAGCCATGGGGTTTTCATTCTCCTCATATGCATGCGAAAGCTGGACAATGAATAAAGACCAAAGAAGAATCGACGCCTTTGAATTGTGGTGTTGGCAAAGAATATTGAATATATACCATGGACTGCCAGAAGAAGAAACACATCAGTCTTGGAAGAAGTACAACGAGAATGCTCCTTAGAAGCAAGGATGGCGAGACTACATCTCACATGCTTTGTACATGTTATTAGGAGGGACCAGTCCCTGGTGAAGGACATCACATTTGGTAAAGTAGAGGGTCAGCGAAAAAGAGGAGGACCCTCAAGGAGATGGATTGACACAGTCCCTGCAACAATGGGATCAAACATAGCAACGATTGTGAAAATGGTACAGGACTGGGCAGTGTTTCATTCCCTTGTATTGTACATACACCATGAGTCCAAACTGACTGGATGGCACCTAACAACAGCAACAAAGAGTTGGCTCTGGAGCCAGAATATTTGGGTCCAAATTCACATATGACCATTTGGACGTTAATTACACTCTCTCTTCTTCATTTTCCCCATCTGTGAATTGGGGAATTATTATAGTTTCTACTTCATAGGGTTGTTGTGAGGATTTAAATGAGTTATTACATGTAAATATTTGGAAACGACCTGACACAGTAAAAACCAAAAGACCAAACCTGTTGCCATCAAGTTGATTCCGACTTATAGTGACCCTATTGGGACAGAGTAGAACTGTTTACAAGGAGCGGCTGGTGGATTTGAATTGCTGACCTTTTGGTTAGCAGCTGTAGCTCTTAACCACTGTGCTACCAGTGCTCAGTAAAAGTTAGCTTAGTAGTGTGTGTGGGCATGTGTGTACACACACACACAGATACATATTGTCACTATCATTTGAAAAATGTTCCATTTTATCTCGTTTGTCCTCTTATACAATTATAATTTTAAAATGAAAAATTTTGTCTTATTCTCAGGTAGAGTTTTCTTTTTATGCTTTGAGATTTTTTTTTAATTTCCCTATTTTTAATTACTTGTAATTTTACTGATTTGTTTCCCAATTGCATTTTCCTTTTCCATATTTGAAATCTATGATCATTTATGTGGGCTGGATAGAATGAAGTTTGTCCTTGTTCTAGCTGTGAAAGAAGTTTCCCTTTACATAAGATAATTGATATATTCATTACTATTTAGTTTTGTCTATTAAATTATTTACCTTATTTATTAAAGTACCACTTTAGTAGAGAAGGAGGGAGATGGGCAGCTGAATGTGAGTGTACCCAAATATAATAAAACTGCATATTTTTTAAAGCATTCTTTAATCCAGACCTCTCTAATTCAAACTGATCTTCTTTCTCAATAGGTTTAAGGTGAAAAGAGAGCTATCTTTTATTGAATCATGCATTGGACTAGACACTTATATGTGTTATCTAATTTTGTAGTCCGTATGAGAATGCTTTTATTATAAGTAAAAGAATCATTTGACAAATTTTTGTCTTATAAAATTAGAATGTGTTCCTATATTAAATAATTTTTATTCAATTTGGTTCTTTATATCTAATTATAATAATTTTACCATTGCTGAGTTTCATTTATTTGGAGAAGAGGTGATTTTGTGATATGTTTTCATTGGTAGAATGAGCAAATATGCTGGGCAAGTCTGGAAGCATGAAGCTGCTCGCTGAAAGACTTTTCAATAATAAGATTTGTCATCAATCTAGCAGTATTCAACTGAGACATGGATAGTTCAGAGACCTGCTCCTTTACTGGAAATCTCGTTAGTGTTTAATGTTGAGAAGGGGTGGGAGAGGTAGGCACTACGGGAAACTGCATTTCCCTCTGGTCTGTGATTCTACAGCTGTGTAGAAACTCTAGATTGAGTATGAGGTTCCATATGTGCATTTCTGGTCTGGAAGTAAAAAGACAGCACAGCTCTAGTTTAAAATAAAATATTTTTTTATCTGCAAAATTTACCAAAAAATCAGAGGGCTGGGGTCTTGCTTTTACTGGTTTTAAAGAAGAGGACTAGGTGGAACTCAAGGGAAAACACTGGCTTCCCGGGATGAGCATGTGAAGTAGTTCAGGTGACTCTTGGTATTGATATGAGGAAGCTGAGTAGGTCACTGTCATTTCCAAACCCTATATGTCATCTTGGCTACTTTGTGTTCTGCCATGTACCTAGCAGTTCAGCTGGAGGCTTTTTAAACCAAAGTTTTTAAATATACATAGGAGGTTGTTATACTGGTGCTTGTTGGTGGGGCTCCTGTGTTCTTTCTTATCTTTCCATGGAGGTTGGTCTCTTTGCTTAGCTTCTGTTTCATTTGTTTACAAAGTTCTAGGCCTTGGGTTTTTTTAGGCCTTGAAGTAGGCAGTTACATAAAACCAAACCATACTCATTTCCGTCAAGTCATTTCCGACTCAGCAGCCTCGTAGGACAGAGTAGAACTGCCCCATAGGGTTTCCAAGGCTGTAATCTTTATGGAAGCAGACTGCCACATCTTTCTCCTGTGGAGCAGTTGGTAGGTTCGAACTGCTGACCTTCGGTTAGCAGCTGAATGCTTAACCACTGTGCCACCAGGGCTTCTAGGCAGTTATATTGGACTACGTAAAGCAAAGGGTAAATTGAGCAGCCTGCTTTTTAGGTAAGCAATTACCCTTCTCATTTCACTACCTTATTACCTCAGTTTCTCAGCCAGTGCCTTTCATGGATATTGCTTTTCTCTCACCAGCTCTGCACTGGCTTGCTTATTACCACCTTAATTTTCAGTGGAACCTGACTTTGTTCTATGCCTCCCAGATTAGAAGCCAGCTCAGTCTACCGTTTTGAATATTGAACTATCATGGTGATACCTGATGTGTTAGTGGGGAATTAAAAAAAAAAGACAATTTAATGATATATCACATTATTTTTTTCACCATAAAATAACTTTGCATATCTGGTTTCCTTAATGTGGGGTTCCTATCCTTAAGTGACTGCCCTTTTATAGATATACCATTGCTATTGCAAGATTTGTACTATTAAGACTATGATAAAGTTAATGTTATCTGCAACAGCGGGGAGGCAAATAGCTGTGCCATAAAATTGTTTAAATTGTCATACCTGAAAAAATAGCCCCTTTAAAAATAGCAGTAAGAAAACACACATATGTCAGTATATCAGACATCATTCATTATTATTAATAACTTCCTCAAGATTTTTTAGGTGTTGTAAATAAGGTTGTTCAGTTTGCATTTACTTTTTTTTTTTTAACTCACATGGAGGGAGATAAGAAGACTGAGCTATTTTTGGCATGGGCTTAAAGAAGGAAATAGCAGTGTGACTGGTAACTGATACTTTTGTCAAGTTTAGTTTCTACCTGACTGCTTTTTTTTATTATTATTATTACCTTAGAATTGAAAGTTTTTTTTTTTAAATGACATCTCAATCAGTTTCAGAGGTAACACATTGCTCATAACCCTTGTGTTACGAGCAATGTGTTACCTCTGAAACTGATTGAGTCACTTCATATCTCTGTTTCTATTGCTTTCTGCCTCCTGGACTTTTTCCAGTTTGCTGTAGTCTTCTACTATTTGTGGTAGGCCTTTTCCACGTTTAATTGTGAAACCTACCACTGAATTTAAACCTTCTACCAGTTCAGTGTTAAAAGGTTTTGGGCCTTCCACTTCTGCCCATGAAGGAGTAATTGGTACAGGACTTGCTCCCTTCCATCCTGTATCCCCCGTAAACAACTAGAAACTAGACAAAATTTACGAAACAACTGTTTTCAGATATTGGACTTTGATCCCTGAGAGGAAGGAAAGAAACAAAGTGAGCCCTACAATCGCTCTGCCTTTTTGCCTGGAGGTAATTTCTGGGCTGCAGCATTGTGAAGGGGAACCCAAGCAGAGCCTGCAGCCTTGCTGAGTTGATGAGACAGAGGTAGGAACTCTGGGAGGTCGAGGCAGCAGGAGTTTATGGGGCAGAGTACTGGTAAGGAGGGAGCTACTCAGAGAAATAGCTCCAGAAATCTGCATAGGTATCTCCTTGATCTTTGGCTAAATATTAATCTAAGTATGTGTTGACAGAAACTCCATGAGGCTGGGAAAAAATAACATCTGCTCAGGAGATATAAGCTGAATGATTACCAGAGCTCATGAAGAGTTAAGAGAGACATTTGGGTTCCAGCAGCAAAAGTTGAGTGAGCTTGTTGAACACTTAGGGCAGTGACCCTGGAAGGGTAATACCTTAGTAGTAGGGCTAAACTAGATCAAAGGGTTCGCTAAACCTGAACTAGCAAAACTTAAAAACAAGCCCTGAAAAATAATTACCCACAAGTATTTAACTGCATCACAAAACAAACTTCAACATTCTTTAAAGACAGATAGCAAAATCCAAATATTCAACAATATAATGATTATAATATCTGGCATTCAAAAAATTTACTGGAAATGGCAAAGAGCACTAAAATGCAACCCACAGTCAGAGGAAAAACAATCAATATAAAAGAACCAGAAATGATGGTTATAGAATTAGCAGACAAGAGCCTTAAAACAACTATGAAAATATGTTGACAGTTTGTAAGAAAAACATGAATATTCTTGGGAAAGAAATGAAAGGCATATACAAGAACCAAATGGAACTTCTAAAGCTGAAAAATGCAATATATGATCTGAAAAATTCACTGGATGGTATTAATAGCAGATTAGACACTGTCAGAGAAAAGAACAATGAAACTATCCAGTTTAAAACAGAGAATGGAAAAAAAGGAAGAAAAAGCAAGTACCTCAGTGAACTGTGGTACAGTGTCAAGCAGACTAACACACATATAATCAGAGTCCCAGAAGGAAATGAGAGACAGAAATGGGCAGAAAAAAATAGTGAAAGAAATAATGGCTAGAAATTTTCCAAATATGATGAATAGTGTAAAACCATAGACCTAGACCCAAGAATCTCAATGAAGCCCGAGCGGTATAAACACAAAGAAATCCGCACTGAGGCCATCATCATCAAATTGCTGAAAACCACTTGTAAAGAGAACATTTTAAAAGCAGGGTCAATATGAGTCGGAATCGACTCAACAGCACTGGGTTTTTAGATGAAAAGACACATTATATAGAGGAGCAAAGATATGAATACTGTGTACTTCTCATCAGAAACAATGCAAACCAGAAGAGCATCTTTGAAGTGCTGAAAGAAAAATACTGCCAACCTCTAATTCTATTTCCAATGAAAGTATCTTAAAAAAATGAAGGTGAAATCTATTTTTTAGACAAAGAATTTGTCACCAGCAGTCCTAAACTATAAGAAATATTAAAGGAATTTTTCAGGCTGAAGGAAAATGGTACCAGATGGAAACTTCGATCTCTGCAAAGTAATGGAGAGTGCTACTAGATAAATGTAAGTGTGGGGTAAATTTGAAAGCCTTTTTCTCTCATTTTTAAATATCTTCAGAAGTTAATTAACTGTTTCAAGCAAAATTAATAATTTACCAAGGGGTTTATAAGGTATGTAGAAATAAAAGGTATGGCAATAGCCCCCAGGGATGGAAAGAGTAAAATGAAACTATACTGTTAAAGTCCTTACATTATATCTGTAGTGATATAATATTATTTGAAGGTAGACTGCAGTAAGCTAAAGGTGCATATTATACAACCTAGAACAACTACTAAAAAAAAGGCATAACTAATAAGCCAGTGGTGATCTATTTCCAAGACATCAGCCATTCAAAACCCTATGGAGCATGGTCCTAACACACATAGGGTTGCTATGAGTTTGAATTGACTCAATGGCAACTGGTTAGTAAGCCAGTAGTGATGATAAAAATTAAATACTAAAATATATTCATTTAATCCAAAATAAGACAGGAAAAGAAGATCAAAGAACAGATGAGAAATATAGAAAACAAATATCAAATATAAAGATGGTGGACTTAAATCCAACCACATCCAGTTATGTTAAATAGAAGTAGCCTAAATACTCCAGTTAAAAGGCTGCATAAAAATGCAAGCTCCAACTATATGCTGTTTACAGAAAAACATTTTAAGGTTAAAGAAACAGGTTAAAAGTAAATAGATGGAAAAGATACGGAAAAACTAATCATAAGGTGAAGTGACTATGTTAATATGAGACAAATTAGACTGCAGGACAAGCAGTATTACCAGGGATATGGAGGGACATTTCATAAGGATAAAAATTGGTCAATTTGTCAATAAGACATAACAGTTCTGAAAGTATATATATCTGTCAGAGCTTCAAAATACATTAAGAAAAAAATTTGATAACATTGAAAGTATAAATAGACAAAACCACAGTTAGAGTTGGATATTTTAACACTGTTATCTCAGCAATTGATAGAACTAGTAGACCAAAAAAAAAAAAAAATCAGTGAGAAACCTGAACAACAGTAACAATACGCTTGGCCTAATTGACATTTATAAAACAATGGACCTAATAATACCAGAGCACATTTTTTTTTTCAAATTCACATGGTACATTCACAAAGATAGATCATATTCTGGGCCATAAAACAAGTCTCACAATATTTACAGGGATTGATATTGTACAAAGTATGTTCTCTGACCAAAATGGAATTAAATTAGGAATCAATATCCAAAAGGTTTCTGGAAAATTCCCAAGTATTAGGAAATTATGTAGAATATTTCTAAATAAATCATGGAGTAAATAAGATCATAACAGAAGTTAGAAAATATTTTTTAACTAAATGATAATGACAATACAACATATTAAAATTTGTGCTATGCAACTAATAACAGTCTTTTGAGGGACATGTATGGCTTTAGAATGTTTATATTAGAAAAGAATGAAGATCTAAAATAAACTAAGCTTCCACCTTAATAAGCTAGAACAACGAGTGCAAATTAAACCTCAGATAAGTAAAAAGAATATAATAGAAGACTAGAAAGCAATAAAATAGAAAACGGACAAATCATAGAGAAAAATGCGATGAAATCAAAAGCTGGCTCTTTTAAAAGATCAATAAAATTGATGAATTGATTGATTAAACAAGAGAAAAAAACACAAGTTAACACAAATTACTAATATTAGGAATGAAAGAGTGGGTATCACTACAGATCATACAGACATCAAAAGGATGATTCTGAATAACTTTATGCCAATAATTTTTGCAATTTAGATGAAATGAAAAAATTCCTTTAAAGACACAAATACCAAACTAAAAAAAGAACTAGAAAATCTGAATAACCTTATATCTAGTAAATAAATATGTAGTTAAAAACCATCCCACAATTAAAACTCTAGGTTCTGATGACTTCACTGGTGAATTCTATCAAATATTTAAGAAAAAATAAACCAAGCTCCTAGAAAACTGAGGAGGATGGGATTCTTTTCAACTCATTCTATGAGGCTAGCATTACCCTGATGCCAAAATCTAAACAGACTTTATAAGAAAAGAAAACCACGGGCTGGTATGCCTTATGTACATACACACAAATGTCCATCGCCAAATATTAACAAATCAAAAAATGAACCTTGACCCTTAGCTCACAGTATATAAAAAAATTTATATACAATGGATTATAAACCTATATGTAAAAACTGAAGTTATAAAACTTGTGGAACAGAACTGGAGAAAATCTTTATGACATTTGGGTAGGCAAATATTTCTTCAATTGACACCAAAACATGAACCAGAAGAAGAAAAATCAAGAAATTGAACTTCATAAAAATTGAAAACTTCCCTTCCAAAGATATCATTAGGGAAATGAAATGGCAAACCACAAAGTATAATAATGTATTTATAGTTTTTTTTTTTTAGTATATATATGTAATAAAGAATTGACATCCAAAATATACATATAAAAATACATCTCAATAAAAAGAAGACAGGCAATCCAATTAAAAATGAGTAAAAGAGGAACAACTGGAACAGAAATAATGAGAATGTTGATACAATATGAAGAATGTAACTAAAATCACTGAACATTGTATGTAGAAATTACTGAATGGGAACCTGTTTTGCTGTGTATACTTTCACCAATAATGCAATAAAATATTTTTTTAAATGAGTTAAAGAGTTGAGCAGGCGCTTTCCAAAAGAAGATATATGAATGACCGTTAAGCACATGAAAAGTTACTCAACATTATTAGTTATTAGAGAAATATAAATTAAAACCACAGTGAGATATCTCTACACATTCACTAAAATGTAGAAGATGGACAATAACAAGTGTTGGTGAGAATGGAGCAACTGGCACTCCTAGATGTTGCTGGGGGAATGTATAAAAATGGTACAGCAACTTTGGAAAATAGGTTGGCAATTTCTTATAAAGTTAAGCATACACCTACCCTGTGACTCTGCAATTCCATTCATAGGTATTTTACCCAAAAGAAATTAAAACCAATGTCTACACAGAGACTTGAACATAAATATTATCATAGTGGCTTTATTTATAATAGCCCCAAACTAGTTGTTGTTAGTGGCCGTCGAGTCGGTTCCGATTCATAGTGACCCTATGTACAACAGAATGAAACACTGCCTGGTCCTACACCATTCCTCACAATCACCATGCTTGAGCCCATTGTTGCAGCCACTGTTATCACTCCATCTCATTGAGGGTCTTCCTCTTTTTTGCTGACCCTCTACTTTACCAAGTATGATGTCCTTCTCCAGGAATTGATCCCTCCTGATAACATGTCCAAAGTATGTGAGACATAGCCTCACCATCTTTGCTTCTAAAGAACATTCTGGCAGTACTTCTTCCCAAGACAGATTTGTTCATTCTCTGGCAGTCCATGATATATATTCAACATTCTTTGCCAACACTGCAATTGAAAGGCGTCAATTCTTCTTCGGTCTTCCTTATTCATCATCCAGCTTTTGCACGTATATGAGGCGATTGAAAACACCAGGGCTTCGGTCAGGCACATCTTAGTCTTCAAGGTGATATCTTTGCTTTTCAATACTTTAAAGAGATCTTTTGCAATGTGTCCTTTGATTTCTTGACTGCTGCTTTCATGGCTGTTGATTGTGGATCCAAGTAAAATTAAATCCTTGACAACCTCAATATTTACTCCATTTATTATGATGTTGCTTATCGGTCCAGTTGTAAGGATTTTTGTTTTCTTTATGTTGAGGCATAATCCATACTGAAGGCTGTGGTCTTTGATCTTCATCAGTAAATGCTTCAAGTCCTCTTCACTTTCAGCAAGCACGGTTGTTAATCACACAGGTTGTTAATGAGTCTTCCTCCAATCCTTCCTTCAAAGCTAGTAGCAACCCAAATATCCATCAGCTAGTAAACAAATTGTGGTATATCTGTTCAGTGGACTACTACTCAGCAATAAAAAGATCAAACAACATGAATGGATTTCAAAAGTATTACGCGAAGTGAAAGAAGCCAGATACAAAAGACAGCATATTGTATTATTCCATTCATATGCAGTTCTAGAAAGGGCAAAACTAATGTGACAGAAAGCACATTAGCATTTGCCCAGGTCAGGAGTGAATTGACTGCAAAGGGGCACAAAGGAACTCTTTGGGATGATGGTCGTGTTTTATATCATGATTATGGTTTAGGTTACATATATATATACATTCGTCAAAATTTATTGAATCTTACATGTAAAATGGGTACTTTTATTGCATATAAATCATACTGTAATAAAGTTTATTTTTTAAAAAAGAATCGTACTTTGGAGGTGAAGATGTCAATTCCATCTAAAATCCTGTATTGGATATTTCATAGTAGAGGTTCTTGAGGGGTTGAACTATTTCCTGAAAGGTAGAAGAGGAGAAAACAAACAAAGCAAAGCCAGCATAAGTAGCCCTAATACAAAATATGGTCTCAGTTGAGTACTTTGTGCCGCATCCTGCCTTTCTTCTTCCCCCTAAATGAGAAGGGAGTGCTGAATTCCTGCTACAAAGCTAAGTCTTTCCAGGCTGTTTCTCCCACGGGAGTGAGTAATCAAACACAAGGACTTCAAAATTAAAACAGTTACCTTTCTAAACCCAGAAAACAAGTAAAAAACAAATACATCAATTTTATTGCAAGTCTTATTTAGTTGGCACATTACATCAGATTTCCTTAGAATGGGAGACAAGGTAAAAATCTGATCAGAGTTAGAATAAAAGAAGCTGGATAATTTTCCAGTTCTTTTTACATCAGTTCTTAAATCAATCAGCATATTTATTTCCCATCTTCTCTTTCTGCTAATCGAGTGGGCTCTGTGGGAAGACAATATAGTAGAAGACAGGTCCTTAGCTGGAGAAGCTGATACTAAAAAAAACCAAAGTAGTTGCCAGCGAGTCGGTTTGGACTCATGGCGACCCCATGTGTGTCAGAGTAGAACTGTGCTCCATAGGGTTTTCAGTGGCTGATTTTTTCAGAAGTAGATTGCCATGCCTTTCTTTCGAGGCACCCCTGGGTGGACTTGAACTTCCAACCATTTCATTAGCAGCCTAGCACTTAACTGTTTGTGCCACCCAGGGACCCCAGAGAGGTAGATACAGGTAACAAACACAACATAAAAACAAAACAAAAAAAATCTTCACTGTTTTCATTGTTTTGTTTAATGTGTTATGAATTCCATGAATGTTTGGTATACACATAGTCAAATGGAGGTACCGGAACACAGTTCCATAAAAGGTTTTAATGACATAAAAAAATAGTTGACTGTATCAATCAATATTCATCTTAAAACCCCTGGACCTAGTTCTCCTCTTTTTCTTACTTTTACTCACTTTGAGTTTAGGAATCATAAGACTTAAATAGAAATGCATCTTTTTTGCCTGGTCTGTTTTATGTTAAAATAATTAATTCTTTTCATAGTAAAGGCCTACTCTCAAACCTAAAAGCTTTTTGAATAAATGGTTTTTAGAGCTTATTTCATTTTGGAAATGTGTAGCAAACTGTCATTTAAAATTTATTAATAAATTAAGATTTTAGGTAATTAAAATATGTGATCTGTTCTTGTTACCAGAACAAAACACCAGATATTTCATCTTTACAATGTTACCAAATGGTAAATTTAATACCCTTTGCAATGTAAATTGTCTAAGAGAAGAAAATATGTGTAAATACAGTATTCTTTTTTTCCAGTCCACTTAGTCTTTCTCATCTAATTTAGGGCTCTGGGGGAAAAAAGTAATAAGTCAGTCTCTCTCAACATATAAACTCTTGAGACAGAATTTTTTAAAAAAGTTTGCTGAGAATTGTTGACTTGGTCTTACTAAGGTTCTTTCAGTTCAAAAATCGGTAGAATCAAGCAAATCCCCTAAAGTATGCTTGTGACTTGACTGGTTGTATGTCGGTGGGATTACACTTGATTTACAAAAAACCACCTCGTCAACCTTCTCAATCATCTGCAAGATTTTAGACTGCCTCCCTCCCTTTGACATTTGCCAGTTAAATTAACATTGTAAAAATTGAAAAAAGAATATAATGCTGCTATGATAGAATTTCTTGGAACATCAGGCAAAGAAAAGTACTGAACGACTGGCAATTCCTGATTCCCACTTTCAAATATTTGTGGTCTCCTATTTTTTTTTATATATAGTAATCCCCAGGAAACCCTGGTGGTGTAGTGGTTAAGAGCTACGGCTGCTAACCAAAAGTCGGCAGTTTGAATCCACCAGGCGCTCCTTGGAAACTCTGTGGGGCACTTCTGCTCTGTCCTATAGGGTCGCAATGAGTCAGAATTGACTCGACAGCAGTGAGTTTTTGGTTATAGTAATTCCCTGGTGGTGCAATACCTAAGAGCTCAGCTGCTAACCAGAAAGTTGGCAGTTTGAATCCACCAGGCACTCCTTGGAAACCCTATGGGGCAGTTCTACCCTGTCCTGTAGAGTCGCTATGAGTCAGAATCGACTCAATGGCAATGGGTTTGGTTTTGGTTTTTATACAAATCCATGCTGTCTATCTTTGTACTGAGCCTCATGGGATACAGTCTCTTTACAAAGGTTGAAGGGAGGAGTATGGTATAAGGCTACAATGACAATTTAATGTGTTCTTTATTTGCAGTAAAGGATTGATGTGGATGAGAAAATGTAAAATGTGTCTCAAGATTACCTTCTCCATCCTACCCCTCCACTCCCAGCTTAGCCCTCTTCTATTCTTCCCCTTTCACAGTGTATCTATTTGAATTTTAAATTATTCCTCGAAGAGTTAAGCCTCATTCATTCCGTATTATGAATTACTTGATCAAATGATTGATCAGTTCCCTGCTGAGTAGCTGTTAACCACTGGGAAATGGAAGTTTTGATTGGGAGGAGATTTGTGAATATTAAATAAATAGTAGACCTGGGTTTGACGAAGATTGGCTGGGAAACAGGAAAAAAAATGCAAAGAAGGCTGAGAGGGGGTCAGAAAGGGTGACAGGAAGGCATTAAAGATAAACCGGTATCCTGCTGTGTATATCCTCAACAAGAACAAAAAATAAATTATATATAATTTGATGAACTGGTAGATTTTGCTGGGGGCTTCTAATTCATGTCTGATTAAAGTTACGGAGAATAGTGTAGAAGCTTGTGAATTACATCTAGTCTTTCTAGGCTGGCCCAGCATTTCTAGTTCATCCCGGTACCTTCTCATCTAATCTCTCTCCCCTCCTGGGAAAAGTCAGAGGAGATCCGTGTTTATGCTCACCTGGTGTTACTACTGTGTAGTATTCATGGGATTTTCCTATTTTTTGGCTTTTAGAAGAGATGTTTACCTGTGTGTTATTGACTATGCAAAGGCATTCGACTGTGCGGATCATAATAAACTATGGACAACACTGCGAAGAATGGGAATTCCAGAACACTTAATTGTGCTCATGAGGAACCTTTACATAGATCAAGAGGTAGTTGTTCAGACAGAACAAGGGGATACTGAGTGGTTTAAAGTCAGGAAAGGTGTGCGTCAGCGTTGTATTCTTTCACCATACCTATTTAATCTGTGTGCTGAACAAATCTGAGAAGCTGGACAATATGAAGAAGAACGGGGCATCAGGATTGGAGGAAGGCTCGTTAACAACCTGCGTTATGCAGATGACACAACCTTGCCTTGCTTGCTGAAAGTGAGGAGGACTTGAAGCACTTAACGGTGAAGATCTAAGACCACAGCCTTCAGTATGGATTGCACCTCAACATAAAGAAAACAAAAATCCTCACAACTGGACCAATGAGCAAAATCATGATAAACAGAGAAAAGATTGACGTTGTCAAGGATTTCATTTTACTTACATCCACAATCAACAGCCATGGAAGCAGCAGTCAAGAAATCAAAAGACGGATTGCATTGGGCAAATCTGCTGCAAAGGACCTCTTCAAAGTGTTGAAGAGCAAAGATGTCACCCTGAAGACTAAGGTGCGCCTGACCCAAGCCATGGTATTTTCAATCACATCCTATGCATGTGAAAGCTGGACAATGAATAAGGAAGACCGAAGAAGAGTTGACACCTTTGAATTATGGTATTGGCGAAGAATATAGAATATACCATGGACTGCCAAAAGAACGAACAAATCTGTCTTGGAAGAAGTGCGGCCAGAATGCTCCTTAGAGGCAAGGATGGTGAGACTGCGTCTTACATACTTTGGACGTGTTGTCAGGAGGGATTAGTCCCTTGTGAAAGACATCATGCTTGGCAGAGTACAGGGTCAGCGGAAAAGAGGAAGACCCTCAACAAGGTGGATTGACACAGTGGCTGCAACAATGAGGTCGAGCATAACAACGATTGTAAGGATGGCTCAGGACCAGGCAGTGTTTCGTTCTGTTGTGCATAGGGTCGCTATGAGCCGGAACCATCTCAGCGGCACCTAACAACAACATAAACAACAAAGAAGAGATCTAGGTTTGCTACTAACAATCTTTTTCCTATAGAGGGAAAAAAAAATCCAATAAATTGGTATTAAGAAAGTTTGGAGACTTAGCCAGGTAATCTCTTAAACATTCTTCCGGTTTAATGACGTGTTATTATATAAATTTTGAACTATGTACAAAAGTTTTTGTTAGGGATTTAAGTATGTTGAGTATGTTTTTACAAATTGAACGTGAGTTTATAGGGTTTGGAAATTAAATATATAGTTTCTTTGTGTTGAAATGGGAAGTGAAAGATTCTAACCCAGTGGTAGAAAGAAGACACCACCATTCCTATCTTTCTCAAACTTCTAAATCCTGGGAAATTATAGTATTGAGTTTAGTTGGGTGCTATGAGTAATACAGTTGGATTTTTTAGCTAAATTGCTGAGGCACCTGAGTATAGTTTTAGGGGCAATTGTTATTTGATGCCAGAAGAAAACTACCTACAATATAAATAACTTTGTTGATTACCATTAGATTACATTATTGTTATATTGGTAGGGATATTGTTAATGTTATCACCTACAAATTTCATTTTTAGAAGAGCAGATGGGGGGACAAATGTGGCACAGTGGTTAAAGTACTCAGATACTATCCGAAAGGTCGGTGATTTGAACCCACCAGCCCTCTGTTGGAGAAAGATGTGACAATCTGCTTCCTTAAAGATTTACAGCTTTGGAAACTGTGAGGCAGTTCTACCCTGTCCTATAGGGTTGCTATGAGTCGGAATTGATTCAAAGGCAAAGGGTGTGTGTGTGTGTGTGTATATATATATATATAACCTCTGTTCTTGCCTTGGTATGGCAGGATAGGATTTATGGTAAAATATTATTAATACACCTTTTTCATTGTCTTCTCTAATTGTACCTTTCTCCCACAAATAACATTTCAGATCTATTCTGGCCTAAATCATCAATAGAACAGTCTCAATAGTGGGGCTAAGGGAATGGCAAGCAACTCAGACTGGGGAATATCCTGTTCACAATTTACGTTGCAATTTACAATGCAGTTTACATTGCATTTCTTTACTTTTGCTGATTCCGTGGAACTACATTTCCCTGAGAGCCACTATTGACTTGACAGTGCTGGTTGCCAGTTGGCAGGGAAGATTCACCTAGATTAGGTGGTTACTTCCTGTTCCTGTCTACAGACTTGGAAAAATGGAGAGAATTTACTTTCCTCCAAAGATTTCTCAGAACACAGTGGTACAAAATGTTCAGAAGTAGGAAAATTCCTTTAAAAGCTATGTCTGGTTACCCTCAGATAAACATTTCCATTAATATTTCATCTCATTTTGTGCGCCTTTCCAGTTTGTAGTATTTTTGCAACGTATGTAGGTGGCCTCAAACCATATGGTAAAAGTATTTTCCAAAAACATTCAATCTTTTTCTTACTATGAACTGTTTTCCTTATTTCCTTGTCATTGAGCAGCAGCTACTTTAAACTGGCTCAAAAGCCTTTTTTCTACTTTTTAATCTGTCTCTGATTATGCCGATGTCTTACGTCCTTTTGGGAGCTCATACATGTTTTAATAACACATTTAAAAATGAAATTGACTGTTTTCACTCAGCGTGTTGCTATTTTTAGATGATCTGCATCGAATGTTCCCATAGTCATTGCCCTGTACAAAGCGGTTATCACACACAAGATGCAATCTCTTGCTCTCAGTGATATTTATTCTGTCTCAGTCTACTTTAAAATGCTTAACTTTTGAGGCTCTTTTCCCCATTAAACACTGCTTTTAAGTGTTTTAGTTTTTGGATTTGCAGTTGTAAATGGAAAAACAGACTCCCAGATTTTTAAGAAATAGTTTTATTCTGTCTACTAAAAGTCTGATTTTTTTTTCCATCTCTAGTCACCTGTCCGAAACACAGTGGGGTTGCCAAGTAGCATGCCCTCCCATCTTTGACACAGATAGTTCCCCACAATGCCAGCGCCCCCGCCACAAGTGAATGTTGCCTAGGGTGGGTAAGGAACAGGGAGAGTGCAGATGATTCTACATCTGCTCTACCTTTTTTGAGGGTTCTTGAAAACACATATTCAGCAGTACTTAAAATTCATAGAATGTTAAATCTGGAAGAGACTGTCAGACTACTCACTGTTCCTGAATGTACCGTACACTTTTACACCTCCTTGCCCTTGTTCATTATGGAGTGCCTTTTCTCCCCAATCTGCCTAGCAAAATGCAGCTTACCCTCTAGTGCCCCACCCCTGGAATTCATATCATTTCCCCACCGCTTAAGAGCTTGGCTGTTAATCAAAAGGTTGGCAGTTCGAATTCATGAGCTGCTCCCTGGAAACCTTACGGGGCAGTTCCATTTTAGCCTGTAGGGTCACTATAAGTCAAAATCAACTCAAAAGCAATGGGCTTGGTTTGTTTTTTGGATGTATCTGAATGCCCTGCAACATATTTTATAATATAGTGTTTTAGTTTGTGTTCCCTTTCTATTTACCCTTTAAAATTGGAATGATTGCTCAAGCAGATAAGGTTATATTAAGAATGATTATCTTGGTTATCCATTTTAGTGGGATAAGTAAGATAATTGAAGATAATATACTTTTTTTTCTTCACTGTACTTTTTTTTGTTTTGCTTTAAGGGAAAGTTTACAAATCAAGTCAGTCTCTCATATAAAAGTTTATATACACCTTGCTATATATTCCTAATTGTTCTCCCCCTAATGAGTCAGTACACTGCTTCCCTCCGCTCTCTATTTTCATGTCCATTCGTCCAGCTTCTGACCCCCACTGCTCTCACATCTCCCCTCCAGACAGGTGATGCCAACAAAGTCTCATGTGTCTACTTGATCCAAGAAGCTCATTATCCCCAGTATCATTTTCTATCTCATAGTCGAGTCTAATCCCTGTCTGAAGAGTTAGCTTTGGTAATGGCTCCTGTCTTGGGCTAACAGAAGGTCTGGGGACCATGACCTCTGGAGTCCTTCTAGTCTCAGTCAGACCGTTAAGTCTGGTCTCTTTAGGAGAATTTCGGGTCTGCATCCCACCGCTCTCCTGCTTTCTCAGGGGCTCTCCGTTACGCTCCCTGTCAGGGCAGTCAGTGGTTATAGCTGGGCACCATCTAGCTCTTCTGGTCTCAGGCCAGTGCAGTCTCTGGTTTATGTGGTCCTTTCTGTCTCTTGGGCTCTTAATTACCTTGTGTCTTTGGTGTTCTTCATTCTCCTTTGCTCCAGGTGGGTTGAGACCAATTGATGCATCTTAGAAGGCTGCTTGCTAACAACTAAGACCCCAGAAGCCACTCTCCAAAGTGGGATGCAGAATGTTTTCTTAATAGATTTTATTATGCCAATTGACTTCGATATCCCCTGAAACCGTGGACCCCAAACCCCTGCCCCTGCTATGCTGCCCTTCAAAGCATTCAGTTTATTCAAGAAGCTTCTTTGCTTTTAGTTTAGTTCAGTTGTGCTGACCTCGCCTGTATTGTGTGTCTTTCCCTTCACCTAAAATAATTCTTACCTACTATTTTTTTTATCTAATTAGTGAAAACCCCTCTCCCTGCCCCTCTCGTAACCATCAAAGAATATTTTCTTCTCTGCTTGAACTATTTCTCCAGTTATCTTAATAGCGGTCTTATATAATATTTGTCCTTTTGCAACTGACTAATTTCACTCAGCATAATGCCTTCGAGATTCCTCCATGTTATGAAATGTTTCACGGATTCACCATTGTTCTTTATCTATGTGTAGTATTCCATTGTGTGAATATACCATAATTTGTTTATCCATTCATCTGTTGATGGGCACCTTGGTTGCTTCCATCTTTTTGCTATTGTAAACAGTGCTGCAATGAACATGGGTGTGCATATATCTGTTCGTGTAAAGGCTCTTAATTCTCTAGGATATATTCAAGGAGTGGGGTTGCTGGATCGTATGGTAATTCTATTTTTAGTTTTTTAAGGAAGTGCCAAATTGATTTCCAAAGTGGTTGTACCATCTTACATTCCCACCAGCGGTGTATAAGTGTTCCAGTCTCTCCGCAACCTCTCCTACATTTATTATTTGGTGTTTTTATACCAGCCTTGTTGGAGTGAGATGGAATCTCATTGTAGTTTTTTTTTTAATATTTTTTATTGTGCTTTAAGTGAAAGTTTACAAATCAAGTCAGTCTTTCACATATAAACTTATATACACTTTACTCCATACTCCCACTTACTCTCCCCCAATGAGTCAGCCCGCTCCCTCCTTCCAGTCTCTCCTTTCGTGACCATTTTGCCAGTTTCTAACCCCCTCTACCGTCCCATCTCCCCCAACATAGTCTCAAGTGTCTATCTGATGCAAGTAGCTCACTCCTCATCAGCATCTCTCTCCAACCCATTGTCCAGTCCAATCCATGTCTGATGAGTTGGCTTCCGGAATGGTTCCTGTCCTGGGCCAACAGAAGGTTTGGGGACCATGACCGCCGGGATTCTTCTAGTCTCAGTCAGACCATTAACTCTGGTATTTTTATGAGAATTTGGGGTCTGCATCCCACTGTTCTCCTGCTCCCTCAGGGGTTTTCTGTTGTGCTCCCTGTCAGGGCAGTCATTGGTTGTGGCCAGGCACCATCTAGTTCTTCTGGTCTCAGGATGATGTAGTCTCTAGTTCATGTAGCCCTTTCTGTCTCTTGGGCTCATAATTACCTTGTAACCTTGGTGTTCTTCATTCTCCTTTGATCCGGGTGGGTCGAGACTCACTGATGCATCTTAGATGGCCACTTGTTAGTGTTTAAGACCCCAGATGCCACACTTCAAAGTGGGATGCAGAATGTTTTCTTAATAGAATTTATTTTGCCAATTGACTTAGATATCCCCTGAAGCCATAGTCCCCAAATCCCCAACCTTGCTCCGCTGACCTTTGAAGCATTCGGTTTATTCAGGAAACTTCTTTGCTTTTGGTCAAGTCCAGTTGTGCTGACCTCCCCTGTATTGAGTGTTGTCCTTCCCTTCACCTAAAATAGTTCTTACCTACTATCTAGTCAGTAAAGAACCCTCTCCCACCCTCCCTCACTCCCCCCTCTTGTAACCACAAAAGAATGTGTTCTTCTCAGTTTAAACTATTTCTAAAGATCTTATAATAGTGGTCTTATACAATATTTGTCCTTTCGCATCTGACTAATTTCACTCAGCATAATGCCTTCCAGGTTCCTCCATGTTATGAAATGTTTCACAGATTCATCACTGTTCTTTATCGATGTGTAGTATTCCATTGTGTGAATATACCATAATTTATCCATTCTAGGTTTTTTTATTGTGCTTTAAGTGAAAGTTTACAAACCCAGTCTCTCATATAAAAATTTATGTACACCTTGTTATATACTTCTAATTGCTCTCCCCCAATGAGACATTTTTTTTTTAATGAGACAGCATACTCCTTCTCTCCACTATCTCTTTTCGAGTCCATTCAGCCAGCTTCTGGCCCCTTCTGCCTTCTCATCTCCCCTCCAGACAGGAGATGCCAACATAGTCTCATGTGTCTACTTGATCCAAGAAGCTCACTCTTCACCAGTATCCTTTTCTGTCGCATTGTCCAGTCTAATCCCTGTCCGAAGAGTTGGCTTTGGGAATGGTTCCTGTCTTGGGCTAACAGAAGGTCTGGGGACCATGACCACTGGGGTCCTTCTAGTCTCTGTCAGACCATTAAGTCTGGTCTTTTTACAAGAATTTAGGGTCTGCATCTCACTGCTGTCCTGCTCCCTCAGGGGTTCTCTGTTATGTTCCCTGTCAGGGCAGTCATTGGTTGTAGCTGGGCACCATCTGGTTCTTCTGGTCTCAGGCTGATATAGTCTCTGGTTTATGTGGCCTTATGTGGCCCTTTCTGTCTCTTGGACTCATAATTACCTTGTGTCTTTGATGTTCTTCATTCTGCCTTGCTCTGGGTGGGTTGAGACCAACTGATGCATCTTAGATGGCCACTTGCTAGCGTTTAAGAACCCAGATGCCACTCTCCAAAGTGGGATGCAGAATGTTTTCTTAATAGATTTTATTATGCCAATTGACTTATGTGTCCCCCGAAACCATGGTCCCCTAACCCATGCCCCTGCTATGCTGGCCTTTCATTTTAGTTTTGATTTGCATTTCTCTAATATCTTTTTTTTTTTTAATGGCTAATGATCATGAGCATTTCCTCATGTATGTGTTAGGTACCTGAATGTCTTCCTTAGTGAAGTGCCTGTTCATATCTTTTGCCCATTTTTAAATTGGGTTATTTGTCTTTTTGTAGTTGGGTTTTTGCAGTATCATGTAGATTTTAGAGATCAGACCCTGATCGGAAATGTTATCACTAAAAACTTTTTCTCAGTCTGTAGGTAATATTTTTACTCTTTTGGTGAAGTCTTTGGATGAGCATAGGTATTTGATTTTTAGGAGCTCCCAGTTATCTAGTTTCTCTTCTGCATTGTTAGTAATGTTTTGTCTACCGATTATGCCATGTGTTAGGGCTCTGAGTGTTGTCCCTATTTTTTCTTCCATAATCTTTATCGTTTTAGATTTTATAATTAGGTCTTTGATCCATTTTGAGTTCGTTTTTGTGCATGGTGTGAAGTATGGGTCTTGTTTCATTTTTTTTGCAGATGGATATCCAGTTATGCCAGCACCATTTGTTAAAGAGACTGTCTTTTCCCCATCTGATGGACTTTGGGCCTTTGTCAAATATCAACTGCCTGTATATGGATAGATCGATGTCTGGATTCCCAATTCTGTTCCATTGGTCTATATATCTGTTGTTGTACCAGTAGCAGGCTGTTTTGACTACTGTGGTGGTGTAAGAGGTTCTAAAATCAGGTAGAGTGAGGCCTCCCGCTTTGTTCTTCTTTTCAGTAATGCTTTACTTATCCGGGGCCTCTTTCCCTTCCATATGAAGTTGGTGATTTGTTTCTCCATCTCATTAAAAAATGCCATTGGAATTTGTGTCGGGATTGCGTTATATCTATAGATCACTTTTGGTAGAATAGACATTTTTACAATGTTTGAGTCTCCCCTTCCCTGAGCAAGGTATGTTTTTCCACTTATGTAGGTCTCTTTTGGTTTCTTGCAGTAGTATCTTGTAATTTTCTTTGTATAGGTCTTTTACATCTCTGGTAAGATTTATTCCTAAGTATTTTATCTTCTTGGGGGCTACTGTAAATGGCATTGATTTGGTGATTTCCTCCTCTGTGTTCTTTTTGTTGGTGTAGATGAATCCAACTGATTTTTGTATGTTTATCTTGTATCCTGATACACTGCTGAACTCTTCTATTAGTTTCAGTAGTTTTCTTGAGGATTCTTTAGGGTTTTCTGTGTATAAGATCATGTCATCTGCAAATGGAGATACTTTTAGTTCTTCCTTACCAATCTGGATGCCCTTTATTTCTTTATCTAGCCTAATTGCTCTAGCTAGGACCTCCAGCACAGTGCTCAATAAGAGTGGTGGTAAAGGGCATCCTTGTCTGGTTCCAGATCGCAAGGGAAATGCTTTCAGGCTCTCTCCATTTAGGATGATGTTGGCTGTTGGCTTTGTATAAATGCCCCTTATTATCTTGAGGAATTTTCCTTCTGTTCCTATTTTGCTGAGTGTTTTTATCATGAATGGGTGTCGAACTTTGTCAAATGCCTTTTCTGTATCAATTGATAAAATCATGTGGTTCTTGTCTTTTGTTTTATTTATATGATAAAAAAAATAGATTACATTAATTATTTTTCTAATGTTGAACCGTTCCTGAATACCTTGTATGAACCCACTTGGTCCTAGTGAATTATTTTTTTTAATATATTGTTGAATTCTATTGGCTAGAATTTTGTTGAGGATTTTTGCCCCCAAGTTCATGAGGGATGTAGGTGTGTAATTTTCTTTTTTTGTGGTGTCTTTACCTGGTTTTGGTATCAGGCATATGTTGGCTTCACAGAATGAGTTTGGGAGTATTCCGTCCTTTTCTATGCTCTGAAATACCTTTAGTAGTAGTGGTGTTAACTCTTCTCTGCAAGTTTGGTAGAACTCTGGAGTGAAGCCGTCTGTGCCAGGGCTTTTTTTTGTGGGGAGTTTTTTTTTTTTTATTACCTTTTCAGCCTCTTCTTTTGTTATGGGTCTATTTAGTTGTTCTGCCTCTGTTTGTGTTAGTTTAGGTAGGTAGTGTGGTTCTAGGAATTCATCCATTTCTTCTAGGTTTTCAAATTCATTAGAGTAAAATTTTTCGTAGTAATCTGATATGATTCTTTCATTTTGAGTTGGGACTATGGTAATATCGCCCATCTCATTTCTTATTTGGGTTATTTGCTTCCTCTCCTGTTTTTCTTTTGTCAGTTTCGCCAGTGGTTTATGAATATTGTTAATTTTTTCAAAGAACCAGCTTTTGGTCTTGTTAACTCTTTCAACTGTATTTCTGTTTCATTTAATTCTGCTCTAATTTTTATTATTTGCTTTCTTCTGGTGCCTAAGGGTTTCTTTTGTTGCTCTCATTCTATTTGTTCAAGTTGTAGGGATAATTCTTTGATTTGGGCCCTTTCTTCTTTTTGTATGTGTGCATTTATTGATATAAATTGACCTCTGAGCACTGCTTTCACTATGTCCCGAAGGTTCAGATAGGATGTGTTTTCATTCTCATTGGATTCTATTAATTTATTTCATCCTTAATGTCTTCTATAACCCAGTCATTTTGAGCAGGGTATTGTTCAGTTTCCAGGTATTTGATTTCTTTTCCCTTCTTTTTCTATTATTGATTTCTACTTTCATTGCCTTATGGTCAGAGAACATGCTTTGTAATATTTCAACATTTTGGATATTGCTAAGGCTTGCTTTATGACCTAATATGTGGTTTATTCTAGAGAATGTTCCATGTGCACTGGAATAGAAAGTATACTTGGCTGCTGTTGTGTGGGGTGTTCTGTATATGTCTATTAGGTCAAGTTGGTTGATTGTGGCATTTAGATCTTCTGTGTCTTTATTGAGCTTCTTTCTGTGTGTCCTTTCCTTCACCAAAAGTGGTATATTGAAGTCTCCTAGTATAATTGTGGAGCTGTCTCACTTTTCAAAGCTGTTAGAGTTTATTTTATGTACCTTGCAGGTCTGTCATTGGGTGCATAAATATTTAATATGGTTATATCCTCCCGGTATATTGTCCCTTTAATCATTATCTAGTGCCCTTCCTTGCCCTTTGTGGTGAATTTAACTTTAAGTCTATTTTGTCAGAAATTAATACTGCCACTCCTACTCTTTTTTGATTGTTGTCTGCTTGATATATTTTTTCCATCCTTTGCGTTTTAGTCTGTTTGTGTCTCTAAGTCTAAGGTGTGTCTCTTGTAGGCAGCATTATAGATGGATTTTTTTTTATCCATTCTGCAACTCTCTGCCTCTTTATTGTGTTTTTAGTCCATTTACATTCAGCGTAGTTATGGATAGTTATGAATATAGTGCTGTCATTTTGATGTCTTTTTTTGTGTGTTGTTGACAGTTTCTTTTTCCCACCTAATTTTATGTGCTGAGTAGTTTATCTTTATATATTGTCTTTTCTTCTTATTCGTTGTTGTGGATTGTGTTTCTGCTGAGTCTCTACTTTTTTTCTTGTGTTTTATTTTGATAAGTAGGATAGTTAGGCTCCTTTGTTGTTACTTAATATTTACCCCTATTTTTCTAAGATTAAACCTAACTTTTCTTTCTTTGTATCGCCTTGTCTTCCTCTCCATATGAAAGATCTATGACTACATTTCTTAAAAAAAAAATCTTAGCCCCTCTTTATTGTTTTAATGTTGTCTTCTTTTACATAATATCTTCACTGTTCCCCAGTTTTTAGCATTTTTTTATCTTGGTTTATTTTTGTGATTTCCCTGTCTGGGTTGATTTCTGATTGTTCTGCCCAGTGTTCTAGTCTTGGGTTGATACCTGATATTACTGATCTTTTAACCGAAGAAGTTCTTTTAGTATTTCTCGTAGTTTTGGTTTGGTTTTTATGAAATCGCTGAACTTCTGTTTACCTAGAAATGTCCTAATTTCACCTTCATATTTGAGAGACAGTTTTGCCGGATACATGACTCTGGGCTGGCAATTTTTTTCCTTCAGTGCTTTATATAAGTCATCTCATTGCCTTCTTGCCTGCATGGTTTCTGCCGAGTACTCAGAACTTATTGACTCTCCTTTGTAGGTGACTTTTTGCTTATCCCTAGCTGCTCTTAACATTCTTTGTTTATCTTTTGGCAGTTTTGATTATAATATATCTTGGTGACTTTCTTTTAAAATTTACCTTATGTGAAGTTTGACGAACATGTTGGGTAGATAACTTCTCATCTATCACGATATCAGGGAAGTTTTCTGCCAACAAATCTTCAACAATTCTGTCTGTATTTTCTGTTGTCCCTCCATGTTCTGGTACTCCAGTCACTCGTAGGTTATTTCTCTTGATAGAGACCCACATGATTCTTAAGATTTCTTCATTTAAAAAAAATT
The DNA here is from genome assembly GCF_024166365.1 of Elephas maximus indicus. Classification (NCBI taxonomy): domain Eukaryota; kingdom Metazoa; phylum Chordata; class Mammalia; order Proboscidea; family Elephantidae; genus Elephas; species Elephas maximus. Next base: position 47,555,314 of record NC_064846.1, read on the forward strand.
TTTTTCTGGTTTTTCTTCAAATATATTGATGCCAAGTGCTTTATCTTCAATCTCACCAATTCTGCTTTCTACTTGCTCAATTCTGCTCCTCTGACTTTCTATTGAATTGTCTAATTCTGTAATTTTATTGTTAATCTTCTGAATTTCTGATTGCTGGCTCTCTAGGGATTCTTGCAGCTTATTAAATTTTTCATTATGTTCTTGAATAACCTTTTTAATTTCTTCAACTACTTTATCGGTGTGTTCCTTTGCTTGTTCTGCATATTTCCTGATCTCCGTCCTAATCTCGTTCTTGATATCTTGAAGAGTTTTGTATATTAATATTTTGAATTCTGCATCTAGTAATTCCAGGAAGGCACCTTCATGCAGAAGATCTGTTGATCTTTGTTTTGAGAGCTTGTTGAGGAAATCATGGTCTGTTTCTTTATGTGACTTCACATTGACTGTTGTCTCCGAGCCATCTATAAGTTATTTTATTAGTTTATTTTATGTTTGCTTACTGTATCCTGGCTTCTTGCTTTGTTTTGTCTTGATATGCCAAAATTGGTTGCTTGAGTGAGCTAGCCTGATTATTTTCGCCTTTGAAGCTCTGATGTCCTGTCCCCAGATGGCTAGAGCTGTTATCAGGTATATCAGTCTAAGAGTCCATTCATTTTTCTTGTATGAATTCAGCTGAGGTGTCCAGGTAGCTGATCATGAACTGTTTGTTACGGGCTCTGTCCTACAGTCTTAGAGGGGCAGAGGTGATTGGAGTAGGTACTGGTATCTGGTTGCAGCAGGGGGTCACACTCTGAATGAGGCAGGGGGGTGAGAGCCGTGCCCTGAGTGTCTGTGAGGAAAGTGTGTCCCTTTTCCCTAGAGTGTACAGGTGGGTGGGTTCTGCATACGGACCTTGGGCACCCAATGCTTTTGGTTGTAAGGACTGGGAGGTACTAGTTATCCTTGGGCCCCCGTTGCGGGTGGCCGCATGACCTGAGTGTAGCCAGCAGTCCTTATGCCCCTGATGTGGGTAGTTGAGGATCCTGTTTAATAGGCAAAGTAGTGTCAAATATCAAACACCCACCACTTCACCACAAAGCTGAAGTTGCAGTCTACCAACAGAGGCCTATTCTCCTGAAATAGGCCCATACAGGACCATGCAGGGGGGAAGGGTATTCGAAGCCCATGGACTGTTTATGCCTGGACAGGAGCCGCTTCTCTCCTGAGCTTCCCTGGTTAGTGGATCTGGCAAATTATCTTTTCCCCCAATTGTGAGTTTATTCCTACTCCAAGGCCAGGAGGATGGCTCAGGGCGCTTAATAGGGCCTATCTGAAGCCCAGGGAAATCAACAGCCATTGAAGCTGGCTTGGGGGTTGGAGGCGTGTTAAAATATACGCAGGTACTTAGCTTTTGGTAAGAGTGCCGTTCTTCTCTGGTTCCGGAGGTGTGAGTAGGCTGTGCGGCTGGCTGCTTCTCCCTGAGGAAACTGGGGCCGAACGCTAGGACTAGCCTACCACCACCACTCTTGGGAGTGGTGCCTGAGGTATCCTGGCGATTCAGGTCCTGCAACTCCTCTCTGCTTCTAAATCGTCTCTTCCTCCTCCTGCCACTCAGTCCTTTTTGTAACTTTGCCTTTGATGTTCAGGGCTCCTAGCTTGCCGTAAATATAATCGTTTCACTTGGTTTTTTCGGGTCTTTGTTGTAAGAGAGATCGCATGAAGTATCTGGCTATTCCGCCATCTTGGCCCCGCCGAGAATATCATGTACTTTTCAATTACTTTCATCTCTAGTGTTTTTGATAGGAAATGAATTGACTCAAACTTTTAGGTTTCTCACTGAAGTCACTGAGGAAGAAAATATATGACTTAGTTTTGTTGAGCAGTCATCATGGTATTTAAAGACATGTTATTATGTATGTTACAATGTGATTCACTTTCTTTTGAAGCTGCCAAAGGACCTGCCTTACGTAGAGATACTTTCTATAGACATTCTTATGGGAGAGGGTTGATATCTTCCTGTCCATAAAAACTGTTGCTGACATTCACTCAAATTAGAGAGTGAAAAATGAAGAGGTGAAATTTAACTTTAAAGATAATGTGTGAATTTTAGGGCACTAGTGTAAACCATGGTGGTGCAGTGGTTAAGAGCTATGGGTGCTAACCAAAAGGTCAGGAGTTCACATCACCAAGCACTCTTTGGAAACTCTATGGGGCAGTTCTACTCTGACCTATAAGGTCGCTATGAGTTGGAATTAACTCGACGGCAACAGATTTTTTTTGTAAAAGTAATGGAAAAAAAATGGTGAGAAAGTAATCCCATCTAATTCTTGTCTTCCTAATCAACTATTAGTGGTGAGCAATTACAGAAAATTTTCCAAGTGGAGCATTAGAATCTTGTCTCAAGTTATATGCTATAAAACAAACAAAAAAATGCTATGGAAAGCAGAAAACATTGCCTTCACTATTTGCTTTTTATTTTAATACCTTTGCCATAGGTCATCTAGTACTTGAATACTGACATTGACAATTAACTTGGCCTTGTACTTAAGTATCTCTTTCAATGCCACTGGGTATTTGGCTCTTGGAAGATGGTAACTGCTAGTATTGCTCCCTGGTTTGTATTCATTATTTATTTGGGAACTTATCTGCCATTGTGGCAATCTATCAGAACTCAGCATACTTCAGATGTTTGAGGTGGGTGATTAACTCACTTGAACAGGATATCTTTTCACCCAACTGCTGATGACTGACTAGAGGATATTTTAAAAGAAAGACTGTGGTTTCCAACTCACCACTGTATTATAAAAAATATATAAGGTATAGTATGTCCCACTAAAATTTAAATTTTTAGAGAATGAAAATGTATTATATTATACTAGTAATCCTGTGAATACTTATATTAACATACACCACCCCCAACTCTAGGGTATTTATTTATTTACAAAATGTCCTAAAATGTTTACATTATTTCATTTCATAAAAATTGATATAGACTTAACGATTTATTGATGATGTCCTCGGTTTGCTGCAGAATCCAAACTTCTGCTGTATAAAACTTCATTTAAAACTACATTACCTTCTTGATAACCATTTTAATTCCAGAACACTAAATTGTGCTCATGAGGAACCTGTACATAGATCAAGAGGCAGTTGCTTGAAGGGATACTGTGTGGTTTAAAGTCAGGAAAGGTATGCGTCGGGGTTGTATCCTTTTGCTGTACCTATTCATTCTGTATGCTGAGCAAATAATCCGAGAAGATGGACTATATGAAGAAGAACGGGGCATCAGGATTGGAGGAAGACTCATTAACAACCTGCATTATGCAGATGACACAACCTTACTTGCTGAAAGTGAAGAGGACTTGAAGCACTTACTGATGAGGATCAAAGACCACAACCTTCAGTATGGATTACACCTCAACATAAAGAAAACCAAAATCCTCACAACTGGACCAATAAGCAACATCATGATAAGCGGAGAAAAGATTGAAGTTGTTAAGGGTTTCGTTTTACATGTGTCCACAATCAACACCTATGGAAGCAGCAGTCAAGAAATGAAAGAACGCATTGCATTGGGCAAGTCTGCTGCAAAAGGCCTCTTTAAAGTGTTGAAAAGCAAAAATGTCACCTTGAAGACTAAGGTGCGTCTAACCCAAGCCATGGTGTTTTCAGTTGCCTCATATGCATGCGAAAGCTGAACAATGAATGACGAAGACCGAAGAAGAATCGACGCCTTTGAATTGTGGTGTTGGCGAAGAATATTGAATATACCATGGACTACCAAAAGTATGAACAAATCTGTCTTGGGAAGAAGTACAACCAGAATGCTCCTTAGAAACAAAAATGATGAGACTATGTCTCACATACTTTGGACATATTATCTGGAGGGATTGGTCCCTGAAGAAGGACATCATGCTTGGTAAAGTACAGGGTCAGTGGAAAAGAGGAAGACCCTCAGTGAGATGGATTGACACAGTGGCTGCAACAATGGGCTCAAGCATAACAACAATTGTGGGGATGGCACAGGACTGGGCAGTGTTTCATTCTGTTGCACATAGGGCGGTTGCGAGTTGGAACTGACTCGACGGCACCTAACAACAACAACATACTTTTATCTTTGATGTTTGACAGGCTGTATTACTATGCAATGATTTTATCTAAAAATTAAAATAAATTTTCTGGTTTCAGAGTGTTACTTTTTTAATGTTGCTATTTGAGCCCCAGTGGTGCAGTGGTTAAAATATTTGGCTGCTAACTGAAAGGTTCGAACCCACTATCCACTCGAAGGGAGAAAGATGTGGTAGTCTGCTTCTATAAAGATTTACAACCTTAGAAACCCTATGGAGGCAGTTCTGTTTTTTCCTCTAAGGTCACTGTGAGTTGGAATCAACTTGACAGCAAGAGGTTTTGATGTTGCTACTGTGCTTCTGCTCTCCAAACCCTACTCATTTTTCTAGGCCAAGCTGAAGATTATCAAACTCCATGAAGTTTTCTTCTATACCAGTAGCTTAATTTATGGAGTTTTAGGTATGCTTTATAGTACCTATTTCTTTTTGCCTTGTATTATAGTTAGCTGTGAACATGCCTGCCTCCTATGCTAGCTCTTAGAGAGCAATGACTGCGTTTTAGGCATCTTTGTATTTCCCATAGTACATTTCCGTGTTTTGCCCCTATGTATTCAGTAAGTATTTGTTGAAATTGTTGATTTTTATTCCAATTTTCTAACTTACATTTCTGAAACAATCCATAATTTGAGGTTTAAATGAAGAATCATGCAGTAGACCATGATCGTTAAGACACTAGTCAAGACTGCCCAGGTTTGAATGTCTACTTCATTATATATTAACTCTGTGACTACTTCATCTATAAAATAGGGAAAATAGTATCAGCCTCCTAGGGTTGTTGATGAGCAGTAAAATAAATAATTTGCTTAAGACATTTATCATGGTACCTAACATAGGATACACTCAATAAAATATAGCTATCATTGTTGCTAAGTGTGGTCCTATTGGAGTAGACTCTGAGACCATCGAGGAGGGTCTGTTTTTTGTCTTTATATCTCAGACATCTCACCTTGCATATAGTAAGTACTCAATAAATACTTGTTTGAATTGATTTAACCATATTTTTTATCTTCCATTACAGCCCACTGTTTGTAACATGGAAGATTGGTCGAGACAAAAGATTGCGTGGATGCATAGGTACTTTTTCTGCCATGAATTTGCATTCAGGACTCAGGGAGTACACACTTACCAGGTGAAGACCAATTTTTGTTACCTCTGCTTCTACACTTACAAAAGTTTATGAAATTTGAACCCGATACTTGAACTTCTTTACCAAATTGTTAACGTTCTTGACTCCTTTAATATCAGATTTTTTTCCTTTTTGACCATTTACCTTACCTCCAGTACATTGTTATTGATATATATTATCATAAAATACTGTGAGTACGTGTATTCTGCCATAGATGTTTTGAAGTATTTTTTTTAATCCTTCCAGTGGCCAGCTTGCTTTGTATAACTTAAAAATCTATGACCAAATATCCATGGGTTACCAAAATTTATTACTTTCTATAACAGTCATTGTCTTCCCTATTAGGCTTTTTAAAATAGTTGATGTCTATTTCATCTTAAACATTTTGTTGTACTTTTTTATGTACTTCTGAAATTGAAGGGAGAATCTCAGAAGAAATTAATGCCACAGCCTGGCAGCACAGTCATTCACATTCAAACTTCACCCAGATTCATTGGGGCTTTACTTATTTTGCTTCATCAAACACAATGACAAAATAATGAATACATCATTATAGTTGTTAAGACTTAGTTCCTAATATCTGAACTAACAAAAATCTTTCTAGCATGCTATCAGATTTGTTTTTATTCAAGTTTAGATTTCTAGCAAATTGTATTCCAAAATTATTTCAAAAGAAGAAAATTCCTCAAATAATAAGCTATTGGTAAAGGAATTTCCTGTTTTTGTTCATATTTTAGGGTGATTATCTGATATAGTTTCTATAGTTGCAATATGCAATGTCTGTCCAACAAGAAATTGGTCCCTGATGACTATTGGTACTTGGGGGCAAGTTGCTTAACCTCCATAGGTGAAGTAGTAATTACAGTATTTTGTTCTATATACTTAATAGGGATGTTAGGGGAATGGAGTAATAACATTGGAGTCAATGTTGTGAAATGCCCATTATTTTACTGTAGAATTGCATAGGTGTAGGCTCATAGCACCAGTTAATGAAATGCTGGTAAGTGAGTTTAGTAGTCTCCTATTTGAAAGTGTGTAGTAAAAAAAAGTAGTGTACAGCTACAGGGTTATCTTAGATTATAGTAAAGTCCAACAGGAAAAATAGTGGCTTAGAGGGTCACATTCATTCTTAGCTTTTCACAAGTATTAGAAACTGGGAGTTTGGACTTTATCAAATAACATACAGGCAGTAAGAGGTCAAAACACATATTCTAGAAATACTACAGCTTGTTAAAAATACTATGCATGCTAGTCTAGGCATGTTAGATTTTTTTTTTTTCTGACGTGAAATACAATAAGCTTGTTTTGGGATGTTAGAAAATTCTGCCAGTGAATATCTTTTTTTGGGACAGGTGCATATGAAAGTACCCTTTTAATAGCTAAACAAAAGCAATTGATTGAGCATTTTTCAAAATAAGCAGTCTTGAGGAACACTGGTTCCTTGGCATTATATGGAAAAAGAATTCTGTGGCCCAATAAATTTGGGAAACCTTGGTTAAATTAATTTAAACAGCTCTCCTTACTGCAGGACTTCTAAGGACCTTTTATATTAATTGGGTTATGAATCTCTGAAAGAAAGATACACAGAATACAGCATTTCTCAGATTTCAACTCGCTGCAGAACCCTTTTATCTTCCCACCCCAGTGTCTTGTGAGATTACTGCTCCAAGGAACACATTTTTAGAAACACAAGTCTCTTATAAAATTTCAATTTTATTTTGTATTTGAGGAGTCAGAGTTGATAGTATAGGAATCCTTTGCACTTTCACTTGAAATTGTGGCAGAAATCACATGATCAAATATTATATACTTTAGAAATTTTTAGAATAGTAGTAACTGTAGTAGCAAATTGTTTTTTTTTTTTTTTAAAGAAAATGTGAAATTCTTTGCCTACATTGATAAGAAGGGATGAGACTATCTAACTTTTCCAGACTTATGGATCTACCTCCTAGGGTAATTACCAAAAACATTACAGTATATTTTTCTGATGATAGCGTGACTCTGAGTGAATTGTTCAGATAGTTGAACTTGGAAACTTGCCTGCGTATGTATACCTTGTTAGCCTCATTATAGTGTATAGCTCTTCCTGTTTACTTTTCAACTTTTTCCTGATGGTTCTATACAACTTCCTCAAATTGTATAATGCATATTAGAGGGGTATGTGTGTGTATGTGTGTGTGTTTGCATACACACATAGATATATCTGGTTTTACTTCTTATTTTTGTTTGACTTCATTTCTTTTGCTTAATATGAAAATAAGAATCAAGTGTTTGGAAGAGATGAACAAAAGAAAACATCTTAAAATATACAAATACTCTTTTCTGGACTCATTTTAGAGTCAAAAACCTGTAAGATGTCACTTTAAAAAGTTATAATATATAATGTTTTTCTGTCCAGTAGTTTCCTTATGATTTCTACATGTCGTTGTTATTATGATTATTATTAACAGCTACCATTTATTGAGACCTTACATGTCAGGCACTGTGCTGAGGAGTTTTGTGTGCATAGTTCTCACAATAACTCTTAGGTATTAATATTATGATTTTAAAAATGAGGAAACTGAGGTGTAGAGATTTTAAATAATTCGGCCATTGACACATCTAGTAAGTAGTAGAGCCAGAATTCAAACTCAGACCATCTGACTGCAAAGTCCATGATTTTGACTGGCACATTCCAGATAAAACACAAATTTTTTCTGATGGGCATAAGCTTAGCAGTTGACAGTTTGGAAACATATCTAGTCTTTATGTCATAACACTTGAAGGAATTTTTTTAACTTCACTGGTACATAAAAATTGAAGTTAAACATATGATTTGAATTTTCACTGTATGTTATGTATACAACTACTTAAATTACGGAGAATTTATGTTTTGCTGCTTCATCATGAAAACAATGAACTCAAAAGCAGGTTACTATAATATTTTGTAAATCATAGTTAATATTTCTTCAAAAATTCTAGTTAAGAGTTAAGACTGAAATTTTGGAATGTTATTTGAAACTCTAGAAAATCTGTAGATGAGATTATACAAAGTATATGCTCAGGGCTGTATAGACTATTTAGAAAAAAATGGACTTGGATTAATATTATGTAAGGATAATACCTATTACACAAGTATATTACTGTGTGATACAAAGTTGTATCCTTTGGCTGCGTGTAGACAGTAGCCTAGGCTTGAAGAATAATGTAATATTTCAGAACATAACAATTGGTGAATCTTGGATTCTGGTCTTTTCATTCTTAAAGACCCATAAATCACAAAATGTACAAATGGGATCAAATGAATTTAGAGAGTTGGGGGTAAAAGGAAAGGAGAAAATGAAACAAACAGTGAAATTAAAGACTTTCCAGGTATAGGCGTATTTAACAAAATTAGAATATCTGGTTATTCACTGTCTTCACCTGTGATCAATCAGAAGGCTGCTCAACTATATCCTTTCTTCTTTTAGAAAGCTGATCACTTTATAGGAGACATTTATCTAGCTTGCTTGTGGCCCTTAATCTCTAAAACCCAAGTTAAAAAATTAGCAACAACTTTTTAAATGAAAAGCCTATCCTGGATTAACAACCACCACAACAAAAACCCATTGCCATGGAGTCGATTCCAACTCATAGCGACCCCATAGGACATAGTAGAAAAAACTGCCTGATAGGGTTTCCAAGGAGCAGTTGGTGGATTCAAACTGCTGACTTTTGGTTAGCAGCTGAGCTCTTAAGTATTTGTAAACACACTGTCTTAAAATTAAAATACTTGTCATCAAGTTGTATGCTGTCCTAATTTTTTATTTATTTTAGATTGAAAAAAAAAAAACCTTATAGACTGAGAATTCCCTTGCAATTATAAAAAGTCATAGCTTCTATGTAGATAGCATGAAAACTTTGTGAGAATTTTAATGTGCTGCTATTAAACAGATTGTTCTTTTCCTATACTTGGAAACTCTGTGTCAAAGCAGGAAAGATTATAGCAAATAAGAAGCAGGACTGGAGAGCTCAGAATTACTGGTAGAAGTCTATCCATAGAAACGGGTGACAAACTAAAGTCCACAAATCACTGTATTTATCATTGGCTAAGACTTCAGAGAAGGAGCCCTTGGTGGCGCAATGGTTAAACGCCCAGCTGCTAACCGAAAGGTTGACGGTTCAAACCCACCCAGCAGCTTCACAGGAGAAAAGACCTAGCGATCTGCTTCTGTAAAGATTACAGCCTAGGAAACCCTGTGGGGCAGTTCTACTCCATCACATTGTATCAGTATGAGTCAGAATCAACTCAAGGGTACCCAACAACAAGACTTCAGACTAGAGGTATTCTTTGTCCCAGTTAAGAAGAATAATTTCTTACGTGCATTTATGGGTTTTGCATGTTAGAAAGCAGACACTGATTTGTTTTCTCTGTTTTAGTACTTAGATAACATACTTTTATGGAGAAGAGAATTAAGACTAATATTGATGAACAGAAGCATCTTAGTCGAAGAATATTGCTTAAAATTTTGGTTAATTGTCTCGCAAAGTGCAGATCTATTTCTTTATGGAAATTCAAGTTGGTAGTAATTTTTCTAGAGTATGTAAGTGATTGATGTGTTCTTGTTTAGTAAAACTGGAATGTGGTCTATCACCACATTTAAAAGACGATCTTCTAGCTTTTTGTGTTGTACTTAGACCTCTTGGCAGTGAAATAACTATGCAGGTAGGGGAGCTTGATTCTGAACTATGTGGCTTTTATTGCGGTGCTTAATTCTGAGAAATTAGCAATAGAGGTTTATTCTTTTCTAAGGAACAGGGTGACCACATAAAAGGTAATGTGTTTTGTTTTAGTGTTGTTTTATTGTGAGTGAGTGAAAGATTGTTAGTAGGTTAGAAATGTTTATTTTCTAATAGGCTTTTTGAGATATCGAAAATAGTTAAACCCACGTTATTACTTTTATATTTTGGTGTTATAATCTGATGGTGTTTTTCTAAAGCAGTATGAGTTTAAAACCTTATAAGCAGTATAATTATATTTCCCCCATCCGAGTGGACAACTTTGTAATAATTCTTATTCTTGATTATTTCAGGTAACTATACTTGGCTCATTGTGAGTAGTTTAAACAAGTTCTCTATCTCTTTCTTTGTGCCTCTCTTGTTTAATATTAGTCTTCATGGTAGCATTACCGAGATTGATCTTTCTTATGAAAAGAAAAGCTGTACATGAGTCACTTCTGACTGTACACTATTGTCATGGAAGCTCATCCTGGAGACGCTAAGGCCAGACTATATTTGGCAAGTGTCTGTGGCAAGACTCCTGGCTAAAGAATGCTTTTTGGAGAAATAAATTAGATGTATCAAAAACATTATATAAAAATTAATTAGCTTAATTTACAACCTACATTTTGTTGCCTTTTTACAAAAGGGTAGGGTGGCCTGACTCCCAAAATTTATACCTAATTTGATAGTTTCAGTGTATAAAATACCAAATGAGAAATTAAATATCAGATTTTATGAGCATTTAATTTAAGGTCTAGTTTGGAACCTAGGTTATTAGTACATGTTCTTTACTCAAAATTATCCATAGAATTAAACCAAACCCAATCACTGCCGTCGAGTTGATTCTGACTCATAGCAACCCTATAGGACAGAGTAGAACTGCTCCATAGGATTTTCAAGGAGCAGCTGGTGGATTCAAACTGCTGACCTTTTGCTTAGCAGCCATAGTGTACCGTAGCTCTTAACCACTTGCCACCAGGGCTCCATCCATAGAATAGCATAGCTAAATATAATCTACGGAAATCTGGAATCCTCAGTTTAACCACTAGTTTAATGTACTCCTTTATTAGCCCATGGTTGTCCTAATGCGCAGAGATGAGGCCAAACGATGGCCAGCAGAATGCAGAACGAGAGCAAGAACCATTCTTAGTATGGGTAAAAAAAAAAAAAAACCCTTGCCGTCGAGTTGATTATAGGACAGAGTAGAACAGAGTAGAACTGTTCCATCGGGTTTCTAAGAAGCTCCTGGGGGATTTGAACTGCCCACCTTTTGGTTAGCATACCGGCTCTTCTTAACTACTGTACTACCAGGGCTCCTGGTATGGGTAATGGATCTTAAATTATAAAGAATTGTCTGAATTCATAGAGCACCCACTGTCACAGAAATTAAGTGTAGTGAATATATCAGATTCTAATTCCTTATCACATTTTTCTTCAGAGTCTCCAGTTGGAATCCCCTGGTGCTTTGAATTAAGAGCCATAGACACAATGCCTTTAGACAGAAAAGGCTATCTGTAAAAAGGAGAAGGTGTGAGAGAAGCTGAAAATGGGCTTTTGCAGTGTCAAGGCTCTTGGTTGTTGAGTTTGATCGTCACAGAGTAAACTACAAGAAACTGACTCTACTCTTATATCTGTCCATAAACTTAATCTTACGACTTTGCTCCTAAAAAAACCCATTGCCATCGAGTCGGTTCCGACTCATGGCAGCTCTATAGGACAGAACAGAACTGCCCCATAGAGTTTCCAAGGAGCGCCTGGTGAATTCAAACTGCTGACCTTCTCGTTAGCAGCCATAGCACTTAACCACTGCAACACCTAAGATTTCCAACTTTGCTCCTAGGAGGCTGCTGTTTCCCCCTTCTAATCATCTTTAACCAGTTCATCCTGCAAATCTGGTCTAAATTTTGACTTAAGGAGTTTATAATATTGTGGACGAGATAAACCCCCCCCCAAAATAAGAGGTTATATAAATAATTAAAGCCCCAGTAAAATTGATTTTTGCCTAAGAGGCAGAGGGAGTAATACTGGATAAAGAGTTACTATATGGCTATAACAAAAGCAGAAATATATTTAAAGCCATTTATGGAATTATTTCATTTGGCCCATCCCTAGTTCACTTTGAGCAAAGCACAACACTTTATACCACTTTTTTGTTTGTTTTTTTATTTGACATAGGCAAAAAAAAGTCAAACTTTCTGGGATGTGTATAAATCATTATTATCAAAGTTGTACAACCCAAAACCAAACCCACTGCTGTCGAGTCGAAGTTGTACAAGGCGTTGGCTATTTTGAAAGGTTAGTAACATATTTTCAAGAGGAAAATGAACTTAAAATAGAAAAAAAATTAAACTTAAGAAATAGAATATACTTACAGACGGGTATGCGCACTCATGCGCACACGTGCACGCACACACAGGGCCACACACACACACACACACACACACACACCCCTACAAGGACACACACACATTACCAAACAATAGCTAGAATGAAGATGGAGTATAGGAGGGCTTGGCACTGGTTCAAACCGGCTCAGTCATGTCTGATAGAGCAAAACTGGATTAGCCCTGAATTTTTAAAATTTGGGTGATCCTGAACCATAACTGGAATGTGAAAAGTTATGGATTGAAGCCCTGGAATGGGAGACATGGAAGAGGCCTAGCGAGGAGCCCTTTCAGGAGCCTGATGTGTGGAGACTGGATTATTGTCAGGACTGAGGAGAGTGACACACATTCAAAGCGCCATGGTCGGCCGCCATCTTTGAGTGGGGCACCACTATTTCCGACTCTGGGCAAAATGCGACAGGCAAAAGATTTGTTTTTCTAAGAGGTAGATTAAGTTTCTTACATGGCTTCGACCTGTAATTTTTCCAGTTCCAGTTATGGTTCTGGTTCACCCAGATTTTAAAAATTTGCATCTGTTCTGGTGTAGCTTCATTGGTCATGGCTGAACCAGGAAAAACCAGTTCAAAGACCTGGAGTATAGCCCTGATGCCTGATAGATGAAGAAAAATAAAATGTAAAGTAAAAAAAAAATTTTTACTTTTTTTTAATAGTTGAGATTCTCTTTTCCTTCTGTCCTATTGAAATGAATTCATATTTTCAGTATAGTAAACAGATACCTTCCTGAGAATCATTGCCTGAAATATTCTTCGTTTTTTTTCAGATGACAGACTGAAATGGAAAAGATAAATTAAGCACAAATATTGTATTATTATGTTTGGGGTGGTATAAAATTATATCGTAGGCATATAAAACTACATTCCTTTTGGTCTGAACATTTATAAAGTAAATATTGCGTCTACTTATAAGTTTCTAAAGCATTTGAGTCATTAGGACCTAAATGAAGAAGAGAACAGATTTATATCTTGGTGCTCCAGAAGGATGAGAAGGTTACAGCATTGTATTGATATGTTCAAGGTGGCTATTCTGTCTACAATATCATACGTATAATATGTTTTTGCCACTTCCAAGGAGCCCTGATGGCACAGTGGTTAAGTGCTCTGCTGCTAACCAAAAGTTCTGCTATTTGAAACCACCGGCAGCTCTACGGGAGAAAAGACCTGGTGATCTCCTCCCATAAAGGCTTACAGCTTAGAAAATCCAATGGGGCAGTTTTGCTGTGTTCTCTAGGGTCAGTATGAGCTGGAATCGACTGGACAGCAACGGGTTTACCACTTATAGGGGACAATGTTACTAGTAATTTAGTACTTAAAAAAAATTGAATGTTGATGTTTTTGTGCCGCAATTTTATATTAAATTTTTAGACATGGTATGAGCATGAGAAAATACTTTTCAAAGGATTTCCTTAGAAGGCTAAAGAAACAAAGCTCTGTTCTGTGATCTTTGCCCTTTCCTCAAATTTTAAACTGCGTCAAATTTGAGTACCCAAAAGTAGCAGCCCTTGGGAAAATTCTCCTTATATTATTGATAACAATTTGGTGTTCTTTAAAGATTAACACCTTTTATCCTCCATCATATTTTCTGTAGAAACAATTTCCAGATTTTTTTAATAATCTCTCAATTTTTAAGTATATTCAATATAAAAATCTTGTCCTGGAGCTATATTATCTGAGCTGCTTTTTGTTAACAAAAGAAAAACAGTACTATATAAAAAATAGAATAAACATAGACGAAAGGTAACTTTTTAAAAAATCCTATTAGAATAAGAATTTTATAGGTATTAGAAATTTTTAAAGATGGGAAACAGTATTTAATACATTCCATTGGGAATGAAGCTCTAATTGTTAATATAGAATATGCAGTATGCTTTTCAGTATATTTAAAATTTTTAAGTGAATAAGCTAATACATTTAGATTAATAAAGTACAGATTTATAATTGGGCTCATATTCAGGAAACATATTCTTATTAATTTTAAAGTTTTATCTCAACTCACAGAATTAATTATCCTGTAAGTATACATATTGAAACTATAGGCTTCATCGTTCACATTAGGTTAGTATGTGATTGTCCCCACTTTTAACCCTCATTTCTTTTTTTCTATACTGAAAAGCCAACTGTTGTGTCCTTTCTAGCAGTGAAAGAGAACATTAGAAAAGGCCACAAAAAAAAGTTGTTCAGAAACTTTGATTAAAAGGATTGCCCAGAACTCAACTTCCTGTTGCTAGACCCAACTGTTGTTGTTAGGTGCCATAGAGTTGGTTATGACTCACAGCGACCCTATGCACAATAGAATGAACACTGCCTGGTTCCGCACCATCCTCACAATTGTTGCTATGTTTAAGCCCATTGTTGCAGCCGCTGTGTCAGTCCATCTCCTTAAGGATCATCTTTTTCACCAACCCTGTACCTTACCGGACATGATGTTCTTTTCCAGGGACTGCTCCCTCCTGATAACATGTCCAAAGTACAAAGTACAAAGTCTTGTCATCTTTGCTTCTAAGGAGCATTCTGGCTGTACTTCTTCCAAGACAGGTTTGTTAATTCTTCTAGAAGTCCATGGTATAGTCAGTATTCTTCACTGACACCATAATTCAAAGACATCAATTCTTCTTTGGTTTTTCTTATTCATTGTCCAGCTTTCTCATGCATATGAGGTGACTGAAAAGATCCTGGCTTGGGTCAGACACACCTTAGTCCTCAAAAGTGACATCTTTGCTTTTCAACATTTTAAAGAGGTCTTTTGCAGCAGATTTGCCCAGTGCAATGCATCATTTGATTTCTCGACCGCTGCTTCCGTGGGCGTTGATTGTGGATCCAAGTAAAATGAAATCCTTGACAATTTCAGGCTTTTCTCCATTTGTCATGATGTTGCTTAATGGTCCAGTTCGGAGGATTTTTGTTTTCTTTATGTTCAGGTATAATCCATGCTGAAGGCTTGTCTTTGGTCTTCATCAGTAAGTGCTTCAAGTCCTCTTCACTTTCAGCAAACGAGGTTGTGTCATCTGCATATTGCAGGTTGTTAATGAGTCTTCCACCAATCCTGATGCCACATTCTTATTCATGTAGTCCAGCTTCTTGGATTATTTGCTCAGCACACAGATTGAATAAGTATGGTGAGAGGATATAACCCTGACGCACACCTTTCCTGATTTTAAAACATGCTGTATCCCCTTGTTCTGTTCACACGATTGCCTCTTAATCTATATAAAGGTTCCTCATGAGCAAAATTAAGTGTTCTGGAATTCCCATTCTTTGTAATGTTATCCATAATTTGTTATGATCCACACAGTCGAATGCCTTTGCATAGTCAATAAAACACAGGTAAACATCTTTCTGGTATTCTCTGTTTTGAACCAAGATCCATCTGACATCAGCAGTGATATTCCTTGTTTCACGTCCTCTTCTGAATCTGGCTTGAATTTCTGGCAATTCCTTGTCAATGTACTGAGGCAACCATTTTTGAATTAGCTTCAGCAAAATTTTACTTGCTTGTGATATTAATGATATTGTTTGATAATTTCTGCATTCGGTTGATCACCTTTCTTTTGAATGGGCACAAATATGGATCTCTTCCATTTGGTTGGCCAAGTAGCTGTCTTCCAAATTTCTTGGCCTAGTGACCACGTCCAGTGCTGCATCTGTTGAAACATCTCAATTGGTATTCCGTCAATTCCTGGAACCTTGTTTTTCGCCAATGTCTTTAGTGCAGCTTATACTTCTTCCGTCAATATTGTCAGTTATCATATTGCTACTTCCTGAAATGGTTGAACCATGACCAATTCTTTTTGTTACAGTGGCTCTGTGTATTCCTTCCGTCTTCTTTTGATGCTTCCTGCATTGTTCAATATTTTGCCCATAGAATCCTTCAGTATTGCAACTTTAGGCCTGAATTTTTTTCTCTAGTTCTTTAAGCTTAAGGAATGCTGAGCATGTTCTTCCCTTTTGGTTTTCTAACTCCAGGTCTTTGCACATTTCAATATAATACTTTACTTTGTCTTCTCAAGCTGCCCATTGAAATCTTCTGTTCAGCTCTTTTACTTCATTATTTCTTCCCTTCACTTAAGCTACTCTGTGTTCAAGAGTAAGTTTCAGAGTCTCTTCTGACATCCATTTTGGTCTTTTCTTTCTTTCCTGTCTTTTTAATGACCTTTTGCTTTCTTCATGTATGATGTCTGTGATGTCCTTCCACAACTCGTCTGGTCTTCGGTCACTAGTGTTCAATGC
The DNA here is from genome assembly GCF_024166365.1 of Elephas maximus indicus. Lineage (NCBI taxonomy): Eukaryota > Metazoa > Chordata > Mammalia > Proboscidea > Elephantidae > Elephas > Elephas maximus. Next base: position 47,571,914 of record NC_064846.1, read on the forward strand.
GTCAAATCTATTCTTGAGATGGTCTCTAAATTCAGGTGGGATATACTCAAGGTCATATTTTGGCTCTTGTGGACTTGCTCTGATTTTCTTCAGTTTCATCTTGAACTTGAATATGAGCAATTGATGGTCTGTTCTGCAGTCAGCCTCTAGCCATGTTCTGCTTGATTATATTGAACTTTTCCATTGTCTCTTTCCACATATGTAGTTGATTTGATTCCTGTGTTTTCCATCAGGTAAGATCCATGTGTATAGTCACCATTTATGTTGTTGAAAAAGGTATTTGCAATGAATAAGTTATTGGTCTTGCAAAATTCTGTCTTGTGATCTCCAGCATCATTTCTATTACCAAGGCCATATTTTTCACTTTTTTTTCAAACTTTAGCATCCCAGCCACCAATAATTATCAAAGCATCTTGATTGCATGTTTGATCAATTTCAGACTGAAGCAGTTGGTAAAAATCTTCAATTTCCTCATCTTTGGCATTAGCGGCTGCTGTGTAAATTTGAATAATAGTAATATTAATTGGTTCCCCTTGTCGGCGTATGGATATTATCTTATCTTTTTGACAGTGAATACAATGCCATTCCTCTTCAATTTGTCATTCCCAGCATAGTAGACCATTTGATTGTCTGATACAAAATGGGCAATACCAGTTCATTTCAGCTCACTAGTGCCTAGAAAATCAATCTCTATGTATTCCATGTCATTTTTACAATTTCCAATTTCCCTAGTTTCATATTTCGTACATTCTACCTTCTGATTATTAGTGGGTGTTTGCAGCTGTTTGTTCTCATTTTGAGTCCTGCCACATCAGCAAATGAACCTCCCAAAAGCTTGGTTCTGTCTATATCGTGAAAGTCGACTCTACTTTGTAGAGGCAGCTCTTCCGCAGTTGTATTTTGAGTGCTTTCCAACCTGAGGGGCTCATCTTCCAGCACTGTATCAGACAGTGTTCCACTACTGTTCATAAGGTTTTCATTGGTCATTTTTTTTTTTCAGAAGTAGACTGGAAGGTCCTTCTTCCTAATCTGTCTTAGTCTGGAAGCTGTACTGAAACCTGTCCACCATGACTGACTCCACTTCTATTTGAAATACTGGTGGCTTAGCTTCCAGCATCACAGCAATACGCAAGCCACCACAGTACACCAAACTGACAGATGCGTTCTGGATTCCCAGCTGCTTTCTGCTTTATATGTTTCACAAAGCTGATTTAAGAGGTTCTAACTGTTGCCCCTTCACTGAGGATGGGGGACTGGGGAGAGAATCTCTTTTAAATTCTTCAGCTACTTTTGACCTAAGCCATTCTTCTAAGATGATCTTTTGTTCCTCTTTAGCTAAGGGTGATTTATTTGCTTACTTATTTCTGGAGATGTATTCTAAGCCTTTGAAAGGAGTGGAGCTCTGTTGCATATGAAGAGCAGTAAATAACTGTATACTGCTGGTTAGACTTACACTGCTAATGAGGTAATAGGTTCAAATCCCTCTTTGGATCAGTTAGCTTTGCTTTGCTGCATCTTACAGATTGCACCCTAGACCCTAAGGTAATTGATTACAATGGGGCATTAGACAAGAGCATGTGGGCAATTCAGTACCAAATACTCATCACCTCAGCATGCCCAACATGGTACACTTTGAGTACTCAAACCTTAGCTATGTGAAACCATCCCTGAAACCCACTTTTCAAACAAAGATTAGACAGGTCTATAAAGCAAAAGTAACGCATGTAAGGAACATGCTTCTTAGTTCAATCAATATGCGAGACCAAATGGGCAGCTCCTGTCCAAAAGCAGGATGAGAAGGCAGGAAGGGACAGGAACTGGACAAATGGGCACAGGGAACCCGGGGTGGAAAGAGGAAGCATGCTGTCACATTGTCGAGATTGCAACCAATGTCACAAAACAATATGTGTATAAATTTTTGAATGAGAAATTAACGAGCTGTAAACTTTCACCTAAAGCACAAAAAAAAACTTAGCTATATCATCAACAGTTGATAATACTGCTATAATGATTACTTTGACTCTAAAAGAAGAAATGGGAATATTAAAAAATGTCAGTCTTTTCAAAAGCCCTCTGAAGATATCCAATGTGACATTTGAAAAAAAAGCTCTCTGGAGTGGAGGTGGGACTGAGAACCCAGGTTGGGTTTCAATGGGCCTGACAATGCTGTGGACAAAGGGGGAGATTTCCGGTTGGAAGCCTGGCTTCAATACAACTTGGAGAAATTATTAATTCCTGTTTCCTGAGTTTCCACTTCTAATAAAGTAGTGGTTAGGAATAGGAGCCATCTCAGGTAATACTGAATTTCCACTGAAGCACTCGTTAAGTACTTAGTGCTAGAATAATGACTGTGTTAAATTCACAGGTTTGTAAATATATGTTATAAAATTTAATTGCTCTTTTTAAAAGTACATTTTTAAAGGCATCATTTTGAAGTTGTCATCTATTGTGTACTGAGGTGCCCCTGTGCCTCATCTATCAGCTCACTAGAGTTTGTGTCTATTGTCTGAAAATATGTGCCCTCCCCTGCTGTTGCATCTTCCTCTTCATAGATTTTATTACTGCTGAGAGCAGCATACTTAACCTACTATTCAAAATGGGTACACACACCCCCATTGGCATGACTAATGACTAAACTTTTCTTAGCCACTGTTAATCCTTATATCTGAGACAAGAAGCTCTCTTATGTCTACCCATTTCACCTAGAGTAAAAACCAGTCATTATTCAGAGTAAAAGTTAACATCTTACAAAGCTGTCATGTTCTGCCTGCCTGCCCCTGCGTCTCCTCTCATCTCCTACAACCCAACACCACCTTTGCTTACTTGGCCTTAGCCACGCTGGCCTCCTTATTTTTTGAACACACCAAGCATGGTTCCTCCTCAGGGTCTTTGCACTTGCCATTCTTTCTGCCTGGAACAGTCTTCTCCCAGATATCCACGTAGCTTACTACCTCACTTCCTTTAGGTCTCTACTCAAATGATATGTTATTAGTGTCACCCTATATAAAATAGCAAGGCCCACATCTGAACACTGGTTTTGTCCATAGCACTTATCACCACCTGGCATACTATAGATTTACTTGTATACCTGTCAGTATCCCATAACTAAAATGTAAGTTGCATGAAGCCAGAGACTGCTATAATATTCCCCAACTCCTAAAACGGTACCTGGTACATAGTAGGCACTCAGGAAGTATTAGTTGAATAAATAAACATCTTATTTTAAATCAATATTTAGAAAAATTGAATTATAAAGTATGAACCTTTGTCTTACTCTTTTACCCAGATTTCAAATTATCTGGTGTTTTTGTGGATGATTTCTATGATCGTTTTCATTGAGAGCATATGGAATGCATTTTTTTGTTTGTTTGACATTAAAGGACATCGCATTTCTTTTTAAAAATCATTTTGTCAGGGACATTTTCAAATATTCACGAAAGTAGCTAGAATATTACAATGATGAAGTCATTTTTATATTAGTGATATTTGCTCTTTTAATTTTATTAAAAATTTTTTTGATATTTGCTTTTTAAGTACAGAGGTAGTGTGAGTTAAAAGACCATGGGCTTTAGAGTCAGCCATACTGGGATTCCAGTCCTAGATACGACAATTCTTAGTTTTGTGACTTTAAGCAAGTTACTTAACTTCTCTGGATCTTGTTTTCCTCATCTGTAAAATGGGTATAATGCCAACCTGTTAGATTTGTTGTGAGGATTAAGAGATGTATGTGTGTAAAGTATCTGGCTCATACTAGGCACTTAGTAAATGTTTATATTTCTACTGCAGAAAGAAATTAAGTAGTGAGAATAGCTGAGATAAATGAAATTTAAAAATATTTTTGTAGCAATTTCAATTGTTCTTTTTCTTTTAGACACATGTGGGTTAGCAGGTATTTCATAATATGAAAGTAAACAAGCACCATGCAAAAATACTCAGCAACCCTGTGGTCAGTCATCATCTCATTTCTATATGTGTAATCCTTAAAAAAAAATACATAAAACTGACCATTGAACATAATACTATTGTATTAGTCGACATTTCCTGTTGGTTCTGTCTCCCAGATGTCTCTTAAATCCATTCTCTCCTCTCTAGCCACACTGCCACTGCCTTAGTCTAGGTTCTCATTCTGGCTCACTGGTTTCCCTGCTTCCCCTCAAAATCATTCTACACCAGTCACCAGAGTTATCTTCATGACACAAATCTATGTCACTCTCCCGCTTAAGAGAGCTCTGGTTACTTCCCATTGCCCCAGAGGAAAATCAGTACTTCTTAGGAAGCATGACATACAAGGCCCTTTACAGTGTGGCCGTAACATCATACTCTAGCCATGCACGATTATCCACCGCTTCTCAAATATATTCTTTAATGTCTCTCTGGCTTTGAACGTGTTCTCTCTGCCGACCATGCCTCTCCCCATCTCCACCCAGTCAACTCCTACTCATCCTTCAAGACTCAGCTTGCTGGCTACTTCCTCTGTGAGCATTCCTTGACACTCCCCAGCAAGATGGGTCAGACTTTGTGTTCCCACAGCACTGTGTTCAGACCTCTATTATAACACTTAACACACTGTTTTGTAATTATTAACCTTACATGTTTGTGTCTTCCTTTTGAAATTGCACCCAGCAGTAGCTTACCAAGCCACACCAAAGCAAATAAACAAAACCAGCGTCATTACTTTGTAGCAACTTTACTTGATCCTGATAACCATTTTTACTCTCCTCCCTTTCTGTCTGCTTCTAGGAGCTTACTTTTGTCACCTTTCTTGCTGCCAGGGTACTTAGTAGGAGTTGCTGATGCTGATTAGTAGTGATATGGGTGGTTTAAGGCCAAGTGGAGTTACACTGAACCAAGGAAGAGGGATCCTTATACAGAACACTTTAGAAAGCAGATTAGCATAAGGTTGGATTCTTGTTTTAAGTGCTATAAGTGATTGAAGAGGCACAATAATGTGAATTGATGCTTTCCATGGAACCACAGAGTTGGGAGGGATTCTTAGAAGTCCTCTAGTCTAACCCCTATCAGATACTTTAATCTCTTTTACAGTCTCCCAAGAAGTGGACGTCTAGTGTCTATCAGAATATTTTCATTGACTTGGAACTCACTACCAGTTCAGTAACCCATTTCATTTTCAGATGTCTCTAAACCCGTTGCCACAACTACAGTGACCACATAGCTTTAGTTGAAGTGCCAGAAGTCAAAGTTTGCCCGTATTTAGCACTTTATTCTTTAGGGAAAGCCACATTAACCAGCTGTGGTTAAACTTTCCCTCTGAGTAATATCTGAGTCTTCAGAAGTTTAAGAGTGGTAAGACAGATACACAGTTCTCCAACTGACTCCCTTCCACCCACTCATAACAATTTTAACTGACCCCTTACTACTGAAACCTTTGAAGCTGCTGCCATCACAACTTCTTTCACTGCCTACATTAAACTTCTAGAATTGGCAGAGTCAGAAAGCCCAGAGATTCCAAGATAGAACTGGTTCTAGATTTTTTAGAATGCTGCCCCATCCACCCCCAAACAATTTATCAAAGTTGGAACTAGAGTTAGAACACAGGTCTCCTGGCATTTCTTAGGACTTGCAGTACAATTTCCACAATAGAAAAATAAAGTACATAAATTTATGGTTTGGTTTTCTGTTAAGCATACGTCTTCAAGGAACTCTTATCATTTTGTAACGAGACTTACTCCCAAGTTACTTGCCTTGTTTCAAGTTTTTGGCATATTCCTGTGAAACGAAGAATAGTTTTAGAACAATTTATTTGCTTTTTTCTTCAACCAGAATTACAGGAGTAAAAGAATATCAGTGTTAGGGAAACCCAAAACAAAGTCTTAAGTTCATTCTGTTACTATCTTAGATTTCCCTTTTCTTCAAACATGCCTCCAACATAGTACTGGTTATTGTTCTTAATTATAGTAATAACTGCTGTTTTGTTTTTGTGTTGGCCCTATCCTAAGTATTTTGTATAAGTTACCTCATTTAATCTTTTCACCAACCACATCAAGGTGAAGGTATTGCACTCACAGTACAGTTGGAGAAAAACAGGGCATAGCAAGGTTAAGTAACTTGCTAAATGGCAGCTAAAATGTGACAGTACCTGAATTTGAACCCTAATCTGCCTGACTCCAAAGCCTGTGTTCCCAACCAGTAACACCATTCATTCCCCCTTCTCCTGTGAAATTTCTTATAGCCATTTTCTTGACTAACTTAACTGGTATCCCCTGGTCACAGCTCTCAGAAAACTGTCATTGAATAACCTTTCTCTGCATTTGGGGACTCGGTTTCTTAACTCTATTTCCCAAAATCTCTCTTATAACTCCAGTCTGTTAATTCCAGTCTTGCTCAACTTGTCCTGGGTTCTGTTCCCTTTTAGAATCTTGTGGAACTCTCCCCTTCAGTGTGTCTTTTTTTTCTTCACCGTTATCCCCCCAGTCCAGTTTAGTGTTTCTGAATTCCCATACTCCCATCAGAATTTATCATCTTCTCAGGGATACACATTGCCCAAGCTTTGATTTCTTTCTGCACAACATCAGCATTTAACATCAGCAAGTTTGCATGGAATACTAGTTCAGCCTTCAGGTTTCTAGCCAGGTATTACCCTCAGAAATCTATTACGACTTTTGAGGGGCTTAGGGAAGGATTCATCATAAAGGGACTATAAATAAAAGCCCTGGCTTTCCTCTTCTCTACAACTGATCAAAAGGGAGACACCATTTTGCGAATATGAAGTTAGTTGGTTCCTTAGAAATTATAGTTAAGGAAACAAATTCCAGATTTCTAGGCAAATTTAGACCCAATTTATTACCTTACCTTCATGTTTACAATTTGAAGTTTCTTGGTGCAACTTACTATAAAACAAGAGATAACTATATAAATGGAGGACAAATATATTCACAACTAAGATTTTTCTCATAGAAATGAAAAGGGAATTCCAGACCAAAAAAAAATAAAAAAGGAATCCTGGAAAGGAATTGTATGTATTTGGCCATAGACAGTGTCCATTTTACTATACTTAGATTTATTATAATTATAGGGTTTTCAAAAAGTAATAAAATTACCCAGATTATGCCTCTGTTTTTACTGAAGCTGGATTTTGGAATATTGGAGTATTCGAAAGGCAAGGAAGATTTTTTTTTAATTGTATACAAGTCTTTTCATGTATTCATTATGTTTTTGAATTTTGAGGCAAATAGCAGTGAAAACTTTAGAACCATAGGTGTTGCTGAATATCTCCTGTTATTGTCCCTAAATCCATTTAAAAACTGTTTTTTATTTGTCTGAAACAAATAATAATACATCATTGGAAACCAGTTGCTGTGATAGGTATTTTTAAATCTTACAGTGAAAATACCTTTCAGATTTCTTATTCATATAAACCAAAAACCAAACCCATTGCTGTTGAGTCGATTCTGAATCATAGCAACCCTATAGGTCGGAGTAGAACAGCCCCATAGTGTTTTCAAGGAGCAGCTGGTTAATTTGAACTGCCAACCATTTAGTTAGGAGCTGAGCTCTTAACTAGTGCACCACCAGGGCTCCTGTTATTCATATACCCAGTGTCGTGGAGTCGATTCCGACTCATTGCGACCCCATAGGGTTTCCAAGGCTGTAAATCTCTACAGAAGCATACTGCCACATCTTCCTCCCGCAGAGTGGCTGGTGGTTTTGAACTGCTGACCTTTCAGGTAGCAGTTGAGTACCCTAACCACTGCATCACCAGAGCTCCTTTCTGATTCATATAAACCAACCAAAACCAAACCCAGGGCCGTCGAGTCGATTCTGACTCAAAGCGACCTTATAGGACAGAGTAGAACTGCCCCATAGAGTTTCCAAGGAGCGCCTGGTGGATTTGAACTGCGACCCTTTGGTTAGCAGCCATAGCCCTTAACCACTACGGCACCAGGGTTTCCTCTTATTCATATAAAAAAATTCATATACTGCCTATTAATTAT